>NC_045438.1:128380344-128502092 GCF_002776525.5 Piliocolobus tephrosceles
CCTTTGGCATTGTTTCTTGAGCCTCCAAATCCCAGGCCTTCCGTGGTCCTTCCTGCGACCCCCCCCCCCTCTTTTTCTTCTTTTTTCTTTTTTTTTTTTTTTTTTTTTTTTTTTTTTTTCCTGTTACTCTCTGCCTTTCCCAGTCCCTTTCTGGTCCTGACAAGGTCATTAACAGACCAGGCCAGTTCCTCCTGAGACCTCAAGTTATAACAATTTTCCAGGCCAGTCCCAGGGCTGGAGCATATCCCTTCTATGGTCACAGAAGCACCCACGGAATTGGGTAACTTGAAAGGAAGTCTCTTCCACCCTTTCTCTTTTCCCTTCCTGTTTTTTCCTCTTCTCTTTTCTCCCTCCTCATCTTTCTCATTCATCCTTTCAAACTATAGCCATTGTGGAAGTGGTCTCAAATACCAGCTTTCTTTTTTGCCTTTGGATTCAGACACACAGAGGGAAGGTGGTGAACAGCAGAAGGAACCAACTCACTGTCTATTCTCATCAGCGGCTCCGAGTTCTGTCGTGACATGATATGTACTTGCTCTTGTGTTTGTCATGTTTCTGACTTGGAGTTTTGGAAAGCAGCATCCCTGTGGTCAGAATATAAATGCCAATCTTCTCCTTTGCTAAAAAAAATGTACAGTAAAATGTACAGTTTTAAAAACAACCACTAACCACACTCCTTGGGCGGGAGAAAAAAAAAAAAAAGAACATTCTTATGTCTGTGAATGTCTGCTGTTCATTTCTCTGGAAACTCTGGGGTTTTCTAAAGATGGCTTTGAAGTGGCATTTTCTCTTGCACCTGTGTTTGTTACTGCCTGGTGGGAGCCTGCTTCTTGCCAAGTTCGTGTATATGGTGGGGGAATCTTCTGAAATAATAGAGAATGGGATCATCCTCCCAGGGTAAAGAAAGGTAGAGAAATCTGAAGTGAAGCTTCAGGATAAGAAAAGAACAGTCCATCCCCAGCTGTCCCGACTGTCCTACCTGACATCTCCATTCTCTGATATGCCAGCCCTACCTACTTTTTCCTGGACTGTGGTCACCACAGCGCCTGACAACTAGGGGCATGTGGGTATCTTCTACCCACTTTGGTTGAGCCCTGGATAGTATTTTTTTCAAAAGGGTCTTTTACTGGAAAACCATGGGAGAACAAACCAAAACCCAAACCCAAGGTATAGAAACAAACGTGCTTCTGGAACATAGCTTCCCAACCTTGTCCTTTCTAGTATCTAGATCAGTAATGTCCAATAGAATAAAATGTGAGCCACACTGTAATTTTAAATTTTCTGGTAGCCATGTTGAATCAAACATAAAGAAACAGGTAGAATTAATCTTATATTTTAACTCGATATATCCAAAATATTATTGTAACATGTAATCACTCAAATTATTAGTAAGTTATTTTACAGTATTTTTTGGTACAAAGTTTTAGAAATCTGGTTTGTATTTTACACATATGGCACATATCAATTCAGACTGGCCCTCTTTAAAGTACCTGAGAGCCATATGTGGCTAGTACTGGCCACTGTACTGGACAGTGCGACTCTAGACATACAATTGACTTGAAAGCACAGCTTAGAAGAGGAAGGAAACTGACACTTGTTGAGTACCTACAGCTTCCAGATACTGTGCTTGTTGCTTCACATGTGTTTCTCACTGAATCATCACTAAAGCCTTTTTAGGTAGATAGTATTATGCCCGTATTATAAATGAAGGGATGGAAGCTCAGAGGGGTTAAGTAACTTGCCCAAGGTCACACAGTGAAGTCTGGCTGCAAAGCCTTAGTTCTTCCCATGACATTACACTGCCTCCCCTATCTTTTCTTCTTCCCATCAACCTGTTAATAGATTGTATTTTATATTGACTGAATGATTCACATTTGTAGCCTAATTGGGAAACCCTTGATTAGCCTAAGATCTGCTAGAATCCTCAGAATGTTAACTCCAGGCAAGAGCACCTTGGTGAATCGGTTCCTTCTGACAAAACACCGGCCTTTCTGGCCCTCCTTGCCTTAAGACACGTTCCCTCCCCCGGCCAGGAAAATTCCTCAGGATTCAGACTGCACTCCCCACCCCACCCTGTGGTCACCCCTTCTCCCCTCTTGGTGACCTCTAGGAGGTCACTTGTTGAATGAACCTTCCATCTCCAGTCTTGTCTGGAGTCTTGTCTCCAGCCTCCTCTGCCCCAGGAGCCTATAACTTCTTCCCCCTAAGATAAAAAGCCTGACATCAGCTTGCTCCAGAGACAAAACCCATCTTCTTGACTCTTTCTATTTTAATACCCTGTCCCTATCAGGGATGATACCTACCCAGATCCTCTTTCGTGATATACAGAAGCCTCCAGCTCCTCGATCTTTTGCAGAAGTGAGATAGCTGATACAATATTTGCCTAGTTGATTATTAGGCTTTCTGGAAAAACAGTTCGACCCCTTTCCCCACGTTCTTGATAATGACACATCCCTCAGGTTTCCCTCAAGAGAATTTTTTTATTTTTTCATCGTTACAGTGTTGAAATTCCAAAAGACCTTAGGAACACTTTTTTGTTAAGGGATATAATTGTCAGCCAGGTTAGGCAACAGTCACTGTCTCAGGTTTCCCCCTTCTCAAATGCAAAGTAACTTTTCTTTAAAAGTCTGTGAGTCTTGATTTTTCATTTAAGTACAGCCTGAGTACTTCTGTGTCTTCTGTTCTCAATGTGCCTGCAGTGAAGGTCTCAGGGCTTCAGAAAGCTGGGTGGGGCTTCCCCTGTTCTTGCAACCATTGGGATTTCTGCAAACTGCTGCCAGAAAAATAGACATACTTATTCAAAAGAAGAGACTATTGGCAGGCAGCACTCAGAATCTGAATGCACAGTTTTAAAGATTCCACCTAGATTATCAAAACCAGCCTTTCCATGTGACGCAGTTGGCAGCAAGAAACATTTGTTGTGACAAGAAGGCTTCTCACAGGTAAATACCTGAGGTTTCCACCTTTGCATAATAGAATCAGGCCCATCCAGGTTACTCCCCCAATATCTAAAAGGAACACTGTCACTTTCATAGTTTAAAAATATCTATTTGTGCTTTCAGCCCTTAAACCAAAGGTTATAGCTTCCATCATCTCAGTTAAGGTTCTATACCTCACAAGTCAGTCAGTGTTTACAAGGCTCATGGTTTCCCTTCCCCGAAGCTTCTATCGGAGGGAAACTGGCATGTTTTCCCCAGACCAAAGAGAGGAGCTAGCTTTTACCTTTAAGGCTATCCCGCAACCCCTATCATAGCTATTTAGGAACTTCTGACAGGTTCAACGATCTTTCCCCATGTCCTCATTTTGTATAATATGTGGCATCTTTCTTTTGCTCACCTATTCTGAGGAAGTAGGCCCAGATTACAGGCTCTTCCCTGGTTATTTTCCTGTTATTGTTGGGATAATTGATCTTCTGGTCCCTTTAGCCAACAGCTGAATGTGCTCCTGGCGATTAGAGCCAGAATTCTCCTCCACCATCTCATGCTGGAATCTGTCTGGGATTGGAGCAAGGAAGATCTCATGATCTAGTCCTTTCCAAGACGTCAACAGTCACACGCTCGGTTTCCTACTGCTGAGACAGTGGAACTGGAATTTCACCCATCTCCATGGGATCCCCAAACCCATCTGGCCCACAGTCAGCCAGCCCACTGACCAACCTCCCACAGCCCCAGCCCATCCGTCCAGGCTATCCATCTGGTTAGTTGGTGATGAGCACACCCCCTCTTCTCCTGCACCTCCTCTGTAACATGTGTTCAGTGGTGCTCCCTAGCATACCCCACAGCAGCACTAACATTCATATACTTTGCAAGGATGAGTTTTCTTTCCTTTGAATCCCCTAGGCTACATCCAAGATATACTGTTTTCCAAACCATGGAGACCTCTGTTAGCTGACCTATCTGACATTGTTTCCACTTTGTTGTGAAGTAAAACCTCAGGGCCCTACAGCTGTGCCCTCTGTCGGATGGCAAAATCCATCTGTGCTCATTCACCATGCTCTTGCTGACCTGCTGTGTGCCTAGCACTGTGCATGGTATCGAGAGAGATAAAAGTCAAAGTGAAAGACACTGTCCATGCCTTTGAGGGCCTTACACATTACCCTGAAGGACAGGGACATAAACTGATGCTTTAGATCTCTGGTTATCAAAGATTGATTGGTCTGTTTTCACTAATTTCAAGATAACTTATAAATCTGGCAAAACTACTATCCAAGAAAAGATGAACAGATGGATTGGCCAAAGGCCATGCAACATAAGATGGCCCCTGTGCTTGGAAGAATTCACCAGTTTTTTTTTTTTTGAGACGGAGTCTCGGTCTGTCGCCGGGGCTGGAGTACAGTGGCCGGATCTCAGCTCACTGCAAGCTCCGCCTCCCGGGTTCCCACCATTCTCCTGCCTCAGCCTCCAGAGTAGCTGGGACTACAGGCGCCCGCCACCTCGCCCGGCTAGATTTTTGTATTTTTTAGTAGAGACGGGGTTTCACCGTGTTAGCCAGGATGGTCTCGATCTCCTGACCTCGTGATCCGCCCGTCTCGGCCTCCCAAAGTGCTGGGATTACAGGCTTGAGCCACCGCGCCCGGCCTGCGAATTCACCAGATTTTAAGTTCCAAAATCTTGAGTCACTTTATAGAAGAGGAAATTAAGACCTAGTATGGAAAAGTGACTGGCTTTGGATCTAACAGGAGCACATTAAGGACTGGGGTCCTGTGCCTGGACAAGCAGGGGTTGAAGGAGGCATCTCTGGCTGTCCCAGGAGCTTGAGAGGGGGTGTGGTGGAAGGAACAAAGCAGGCCTGGAAGAAAGGTAGTTGCAGAGAACTAGAGGGTCCTGAGTAACCCAAAGCAGGTGCAGTTGCTCCTGAGGGAAAGGGGCTATTTAGTTTGGGGGATCTGGGTTGACAGCCTGTTTCTTGGCCACAGTTTCCTTTTTGGTAAGATATCAATGGTAAGTATCGACTTCAGTAAGTATGCTTCTGTAGTACTATGTAGTTATAGAGATCACATATTGGATTGGAAAAGGCAGCATAATAGTCATTAGTATTAATGATATGCTTCATTTAAATTAAAATAAATTATAGCATATTCATGATGATATTACATATGTTAAGCTCATAGACTCTCAAAGCTGGCAAAAGCTATCAGAGGTCGTCTACTCCAGCCTCCCTCAATGTGTATTAGGATCCTCTGTTCAATATCTATTCAAGCTCTTATTAATCTTATTACAAGCAAAATTATGCATGATGAATTTCAGGATTTACCCAAGGCAGGGAGTAGCTCTCTGTGCTCTAATCGGACCATGGCTCCATATTCCTGGTGGGCCCTTGTGAATCCATCATTCTTGACTTCATGGGAAATCCAGAGCCCAGACATCAAGCAGCTCCCAAAGACTGCTATGGTCAAAATAGTGTTAAAAAAACAGGTACAGAGCCAGGGTTCCAGCTGGGAAAATCTCAAGAGGTTCGATATTCCCTTGCCAAATCAGCATTGGTCTCCATGATTTAGAGCAAAGAAAGGAGGCAGGGAAGGGGCAGAGAGTACATGGTAACCTCTGTAGCCCCTGATGCCCTGAATGTTCTGACATATACAACAGTCCCCATAATAGGTGGAAGCACCTGGAAACTTCTAGACTTCACTCCTGGGCTGAGGATAGCCATCCTGCCCCTCACCGATTGGTTCCCTAATCCTTCTCACCCTTCATCTTTGTTCCAGGATTGGCCCAACAGCCAAAATCTAACATTCAGTACTCTGGAATGACACAAATGCTGCCACCAAAAACCTCCCACTGTTCCCCTTCTAGGATGGGAAGACTGCCAGGTGCCAGGAAAATCACTCAGTGAGAGCCTGACTCTGATCAGAGGGCTGAGAGTGGGCCAGAGGCTCTCCCTTGAGAAGGGAGGTGAGCTCTTCCCAAGGGGTGGTGAGATGGTAGCCTATTGACCAGCCCTTTCTGCCTCCCTTTAATACCTGGGCCCCCTCTAGTCCAAAGGCCATCCATTTGCTTGAGGTAGGGAGATTAAAATTCGTTCCCAATTTGGTCTTCTGAATCAACACACTGATCCTAATGTGAGTGAAAAAAAAAAAAAAAAAAAAGTTAGAGAAATGGTTTCATCCTAAGGTCAGAGAGGGTTGGTTGAAGTGTGCATGGCTGGACAGGTTCCTTGGGTAGGGCTGATGCTTCACAGTTTTGGGGAGAGCTGGGGTGTGCCAGGACGTATAATTGCAGATGGGGTGACTCACCTACATGAAGAGGTTGGATTCTGTGTTTAAGGTAAATAGAGAAGACTGTGGGTCACTCCAGAGGTCTGGAAGCAGGCAGGGAGGATCTCAACAGTGATAAAGTGCAGAGGCCCAATCCTTCATTGGTCTCCATGCTTTTAAGAGTCCTGGTGAGGTTCCTTCTTCTAAGGAATCACGCAAACTGCTCTGGGCTAGCTCAGCTTTGATTTGTGAGGGAAGCAGAGGCACGGAATTGTCTTGGGGCTTTTTTCTTGAGGCTCAAGGTCTTCCATCCTTTCTTAGGTTACAGAAAATGAGAGTTTGTGCCAGACAGGAGAAAACGAGAGAAAGGGTGCCTGCACCTGTGCTTTCTACTCCAAACCAAAGATGAAGGGGCTCAGACAAGAGTGCCTGACTCCAGGGGTGAACAGCTGCCTGCATTCAGCTTTGTCTGCAGAATGGTAGAAAAGAAACAAAACTGGAGACATTTATATGTAGAGGTATACAAAGTCAGCAGCACAGTCAAAAAGATTCTATAGCATCTCAACATTCCAAACATTTCTTTAGCATGGATGATCGTTTCTTCCATTCTTTATCAAAAGCCTGATTTCTTCATGTTACAAATGTTTCCAAACTGAGTATCAAAGTTGTTTATTTGGCTTAGTTTTTACAGAGCTTGTGGGACAGAAGTAGGTCTTAAACTTTAAATCTTCTGACCCCAGAACTGAAGTTCCCTTCACACCACATCCCCGCACTCAGGCATTACAGTGATGGCTGGCCGCCACAGCAGGAAAGAGGGCAAAACATGAGGCTGAGAAGGCAGCCCAGAGATAGGAAAGACAATGTCCATGCAAGTGGGAGGAGAATCAGGCCTGGGAGAGGCAGACAAAGGGCACAGGACCATGGAGAGTTGAGAGGAGGCTGAAGACAGCAGCTCTGCCAGAATTCTCCATGGACAGGAGGCTCTCTCAGCTCTCCAGTGCCAATCTAGCTGGGACAGGCATCAGAGATTATTGTCCATTGTGACCTAAGCACGAAAGATGGAGTAAGAAGGATCTAGGAAAGGATAAGTAGGAAAGAGTAGGGCATGGCAGAATCAGAAGAGTCTGGTTGCGGGGACACAGCTGTCCAGGTCCAGGCTATGGGCCCGCCTACCCACTGTCCACATCTAAAGGTGGGGGAAGGAGCAGCATGCTGGGTAGGGCTCTACCTGGAGTGAACCTCTACCTAGTGAAACCAGGAGGCAAGTAGGTACCAACTAGGAGTCATGGTCATCTTCAAGATTTGTATTTGTCCTGTCTGCTTTGAGGCTCCAGTTCCTTCCTGTATGAAGGCAAAGACTTCCATCCCTCATGTAAGAATAGAGGCACACTGGGAAATCTTGAGGCCTCGTGAAGGAAGAAAGGACTGGCTTCTCCATGAATACTGGAGGTCTCATGGCACAGCCCCACTCATTAGATCCACTTGTCTCTTCCAGGAAATGGCTTGGAGACTAAATGGGTGGAGAATGGCTGAGGGTAATGAGCCCCAGCCCTTCTAGATTGTTCCAGAGTGTTAATCGTATTGTTAACCAGTCATATCAAGTCTCCTTGGGAGGAAGGGTGTTGCACAGAAGGGTGGGACTCTTTCAGAAAATACCATGGTATCTCGATTGGCCTTGAACCAGCTAGAGAAGGGAGAAATAATGAGTACAGGACTCAGGATTCTTTCCCCTTTTGGTTGTGATGCAGAATGAACAGGAAAGCTCTCAGCGGAATAGAAAGGACTATTCAAACAGGGAAAAGGAAACTCATGTTATTTACCAAACACTGTGGTAAGCATCCCATATTTCTCATGTGTGTTATTCCTCATGAGCCTCACCCATCCTTCTGACATAGGGGTTGGATCATTCATTTTACTGCTGAGAAAACTGAGACATGCATAAATTAAGCAGCCTGCTGAAAGTCATACAGCTAGTTAGGGGAAGAGCTGGATAACTGCTTAATAACTAGAGTTACTCCTAAGTTACCTAAGGAACAGCAAGGGGCATTAGAATTTCAGTGAATTTTCTGGAAGGAATCGTAACATGTGAGCAATGAGGTTAAAAAAGTGAGCCTAAGATTAAAAAGTAGAAGCCATGAAGATATGCACTGGGCAAATAATACTGACTTCTCTGTGCCTGTCCCAGTGCCTTATATGGTAAGAAATAAAAGGTTGCTCTTAAGGTCCTTAAAATTTGTCATCTCAAACTAAGCACTAAATAATTCCCAGATTACTGCTGCTTTTTCTAAAATGTAGTGGCTGGGTGGAGAGAGGAGGAGTAAGGTGGCAGGCCCTAACTACAACTGCACAGAATAGGTGGCTCTCCCCCCAGGGAAGGCAAGGGTACCCCATGTCCATTCCTTCAAGAGCTGAGTATTTTTTCCTGGTTTCAATATCCTCAAATGTAAAATGGTTCTGGTATCCACCTCAAAAGAGTATTGTGTTTGTAAATTAAATAGCCCTATATAGTTATACAAATAACAAATAACCTGTAGGATTTGAGAAGTCACCAACTCATGATGATTAATGTAATGGATCACCGATAAAACTGTTAAAATTACAAGACATTAATGGCCATTACACGGATATTAGGTCTGGAGTCTCAGAGCTGGAAAATACCAGAAATCTCCAAATAAGCCTTCCTCAGCTCATCAATATCCCTGCCAGGTGGTGGTACTCTGATTACAAATTATTCCTTAGTTTTAATTCATAAATCCTCTAAGGAAGAGAAAACATGATATTCTCATGCCTTGTGCTTCAAGGAGCTCAGTACTTGATTGTGGCTCCAGGTTTGTACATATTTCACCGTTCCTGCTCCTTAAAAGACCCCACAGCCATAACAGAAAACTGCCAGTATCTGCTGTGGTCACCACTGAAGTAGAAACACAGCCAACCAGGGTCCTTGCTGGGAAATATTCGGGAAATCATAGGTGTGCGTTGTTCTCTTGCCAAATCAAGTCAGGTCTCCATGACACAGAGTGGAAGGAAAAAGGGGAAGGGCCACAGAGACACTGGCCAACTGTGAGGCCCCAGTAAATGAACGTTGCATTCTGCTATGAATTTCACTACCAGTTGTGCAGTCCAGGACAGTTGGCTACCCCCTGCCAGATGCACAGCATATGCCAATGATGGGGTACTCTCTTCATAATCTAAGCAGGATACCAGGACACCACCACCCTGCCACTAGTAATTTGTTCCCTAATAAGTCTCCATTTACCTTCATTCAAGGACTGGAAGACCAAAGTTATAAAAATAGTAACCAGTAAAATTCCAGGACCTCAATACTAACCACTATTTACTCCCATCCACATCCTCCCATTTGACCTGCCATTCAGGTGGATATATTTGTTACTTTAGTTCTTGCCCTAATACAAGGTAAATGTTCAGAGTAAACTGCCAGGTATCCACTAAACCAACCGGTATCAGGTCCCTGCCCAAGATAATGAGGGCATCCTTCAAAGGGGGAGGTGGGAGGGCCAAGGACATCCCTTATAACAGCCCTCCCCATTGTCCCTTATAACAGCCCTCCCCATTGTCCATCTCCCTCTAGCACAAACACCAATTGAGCTGGTTTGGGAGAAAGAATAAAATATCAAGGTCTTCTGAATCAGCATACCAATCAGCCCAAACAAAAAAGAATGAATAGAGCCTTTATTAAACTGGTTCTGAGGTATGTGGGACTAGCCTGGCTGGTTGACCAGGCTTCTTGGAGCCCCACAGGCCTCTTTCACAGAAAGGGAGTTTTGATCAACAAGACCATGTACAAAAGGGGGATAATATACCAATGTGGGCAGCCAAGTTTCCATGTTGATGGTAAATGGAAAAACTTTGAGTCAGAGCTGAGCTCTGGGACAAAAAGGGAAAAGAGGAGGGATGAAGGGAAGGGGCCCAGTTCTTCTTGACTGATTCTAAAGCTCATAGTGGGATTCCATCTCACAGCTAGCCCTCATACGAATCTTGACCTCCCAGGGAACCTAGACCTGGGAAGGCTGAACTTGCTATTTGAGGGTCAAGTCTACTCCCTGGAGGTAGAGTACTGGATATTTTGATGGCGACAAGGAGGGTGCAAGTGTAGAGAACCAACGTCTCAAGTCCTACTGACTGACACTAGTCCAAATAGATCCAGCTCAGCAAAGGCTGGTAAGACTGGTTAAGGTTCCACAGGGATGGATCTTCCTAAGGGCGGGGGGATCGGGAGGCACTTTCCAGTTCCTAGAAAATGGCGGTGCGTGCAGACTGCCTCCCTCCTCTTCATTGTAGCTTGATCCTGGGCAGTTCCTATAAAAGAAAAAAAAAATCAGAAGAAACTTGATACATATGAAGACAAAACACAGCAGAGAAATAAGACAAAGTTAAAATCACAAAATGTAATTGGCAGCACATCTGTTTTCAAAAGATATTTACATAATTACTCCCATTCTCACAAGAATTCTAGATTAGGGCATTATGATTGTGTCACCTTCCAGTTGAGCGGACATGCCCACAAAGGGTAAGGTGTCTTTCCCATGAGCACACGGCTTAGATGGAAAACGTGGGACTTGACAAGGGGACCTTCTGACCCCAGATCTGGGTTCCACCCGCCCCAACCCTTCACCAGTCACCACAGGGAGGGAAGGGAGAAATGGGAGCGAGGCGGCAGTGAGCCCAGGAGGAAAATACCCACACAGAAAGAGTCAGGCCTGGGAGGGGCCAGTCCGGGGCACAAATGCTGGAGGTCTCAGAGATGGGCTGGCGCTGGTGAAGACAGGTCTGTCAGTGACACACTTGTCCTGTGGGTCCTGAGCTCTTTCATGGCACGCAGGGCACTCTCCTTTCTGGGATGGGAGAATGGAATTCTTCTTCCATGAGAGAGAAAATACGGAGGTGAAGAAGAGCAGAATGGGCAAGTACCAGACTGCAGCTGCAGCCAAGCCAGGGAAGAGGCTCATGAGGGTCCTCGGCGGCTCCCGCAGGACATTCCCTCCCCAGCCGGTTGGGAAGCTCCACACCTAGGCGAGGACGAGCAGCAGCGGCCCAGGGCAGGCTTCCGTGGAGACTTCCAAAACCATCTTGCCAGGTAAGTGAAAGTGCGCTCCGTTCTCTATCCACATCCTGGGCCAAGGAGGTTCTTCTTCATTCTTTCAGCAGTTCTGATCTTCTTGGGGAGCACCCCTAAATCAGCCTGTCAAGGAGGAAGTCAGGCTACAGGGAACTTGCAGGAACAGATGAAGGCTGAGAAATAACTGCCAACTGTCTTCTGCTCTGGCAGTTATCCCGGTAGCCACGCCCATTACCCCACCTTCCTGGCAGGCCTCCTCCAATCAGAGACCCTGCCCCACCCAGGGAGGAGCCCTGGGCTTTCCAGAAAGTTCCACAGCCTCTGATTGGTCCCAGACCAGCCTTCCTGGCCAGGGGTGGGGGCAGGGAACTCCTGGAGTCCATGCAGTATGCGGAGGGCCAGGCTTGGAGGAAAGTCGTTGATGATGAGCACTGCCTGTTGGGGCTATGGGAGACCAGGCCTTCCAGAATTTAGGTTGGCCATGGCCTGGCTGCTGAGGGAGGCAGGCCCAACAGAGTTTGGGCTATGCTGGTACTGTCTCCTGCTCTCTGTTTACTAGGTCATTGAACCCTGGGTGCCTCTGACCCTGGAGTCTTTATTTTACCCCAGTGGAAAGCACCACCCAGAAGGCACTTCTTTTGAGGCCTCGCAAGAGTTAAGAGTAAGACTGCAAATAGACCCCCCAGTGCCATCCTCTGACCTTTTCTCACCAACCAAAGGCCTGGCACTAGAGAGAAATGCTTGAACAGACTCAGTCAACTCCTAGGGACCCGGAGTCCTAACTGGAGGGTTTGCTAAAACCGGCTTATCTGCAGTGCCTGGAAAACCCAGGCTCTGCTTCAAAGCCTCAGCATCAAGGGTCCGGCCAAGGGGAGAAAGTTGCTGAGCAGATGAGAAGGCTCTTGGCCAATGAGAAGAGAATGCCTTAAAGGCCAACTGGGGGATGCCCATATATTTATATTTATTGGGCAAGTGTTTTGAAAGACCTTGTCATGAAAAGTTCAAATGTACCATTATATTTGAGCCTCCCATATCCCCCCTTTTTTTTTTTTTTTTTTTTTTTTGAGAGGGAGGAGTCTCGCTCTGCCGCCCAGGCTGGAGTGCAGCGGCCAGATCTCAGCTCACTGCAAGCTCCACCTCCCAGGTTCACGCCATTCTCCTGCCTCAGCCTCCTGAGTTGCTGGGACTACAGGCACCCGCCACCTCGCCCGGCTAGTTTTTTGTATTTTTAGTAGAGACGGGGTTTCACCGTGTTAGCCAGGATGATCTCGAACTCCTGACCTCGTGATCCACCCGTCTCGGCCTCCCAAAGTGCTGGGATTACAGGCTTGAGCCACCGCGCCCAGCTCCCATATCCCTTTTTAAAAAATTGATATAAAATTAATGTAGCATAGAATTAACAGTATTAAGTGTACAATTTAGTGGCTTTCAGTTCATTCATAAAATTGTGCAATCATTATCACTAACTCTCTTCTAAAATATTTTTATCACACTCAAGCTCCATACACACTGATATGGTTTAAATCTGTGTCCTGCCCAAATCTCACGTCAAATAATTCTCTCCAATGTTGGAGGTGGGGCCTAGTGGGAGGTGATTGGATCATAGGGGTGATTTCTCATGGTTTAATACCATCCTCTTTGATGCTGTCATGGCAATAATGAATTCTCCTGATATCTGGTTGTTTAAAAGTGTGTGGCACCTCCCTCCTCCCTCTCTTTCTCCTGCTCTGGCCATATGAAGTGCTTTCTCCCTCTTTGCCTTCTACCATGACTGGAAGTGTCCTGAGGCCTCCCTGGAAGCAGAAGCTGCTAAGTATGCTTCCTGTACAGCCTGTGGAACTGTGAGCCAATTAAACCTTTTTTTTGTTGGTTTGTTTTTGAAACAAGATCTCATTCTGTCACCCAGGCTGGAGTGCAGCAGAAACTTCTTTTCTTTATAAATCACCCAGTCTCAAGTGTTTCTTTATAGCAGTGATAGAACAGACTAGCACATTCATTAAGCAGCCACTCCCCGTTCTGCCCTCCCCTTCATCCTCTAATTGGCTTTCTGCTTCAATGGATTTGTCTGTTCTGGACATTTCGTATAAATGGAGTCATACCATAGATAACCTTTTGTGTTTGGCTTCTTTCAATTAGCATAATGTTTTCAAGGTTCATGCGTATCATAGCCTGTGCCAGTACTTCATTATTGGTAAGGCTTATATTCCACTGCATGGATATACAATATATTGTGTATCCAGATGATGGACATTTGGATTGTTTCTACTTTTTGACTGTTAGAAATAAATCTGCTATGGACATTGTGTACACCTGTTTTTGTTTGGACATGTTTCCCAGTTCTGTTGGATATGTACCTAGGAGTAGAATTGCTGGGTCATGTGGTAATCCTATATTTAAGTTCTTGAGGAACTGCCAAAATGCTTCCCACAGTGGCTGAACCATTTTGTGTTTCTACCAGCAATATATAAGGGTTCTGATCTCTCCACATCCTTGTCAACACTTGTTTTCTTTTTGTTGTGATTGTTAAATTATAGCTATCCTAGTAGGTGTGAAGTGTTATCTCATTATGGTTTTGATTTGTATTTCCCTAATTACTAAAGATTCTGAATATCCTCTTATGTATTTATTTGCTATATTTTCTTGGTATGTCTTTTAAGAGAAATATCCGTTCTAGTCCTTTGACAATTGAAAAAAAAATTGATTTCTGTATCTTTTTGGTTTGTTATTGATTTTGGTTTGTTGTTGAATTTTAAGAGTTATTTATATATTCACAGTCCTAGACCTGGCTTTGTCTGTTTGTGATGCTGTAACAAAGTGTCATAGACTAGATGGCTTAGAAACAACAGAAATCTATTTCTCACAATTTTGGAGACTGGGAAGTTAAAGATCAAGCTGCCAGCAAATTCCGGGTCTAGTGAAGGCCTACTTCCTGGTTCATACATGGCCATCTGGCAGTGTGTCCTATATACTTTATTAAAGTATATATTTAGGTTATGTGGTGGAAGTAACAAGGGAGTTCTCTCAGGCCTCTTTTATAAGGGTACAAGTCCCATTCATAAGGGCTCTGCCTCGTGAATTTGGGGGAAGTGTTCATAGGAAGTTTCTCACAGGGTATATGATTAACAAATGATTTCCCTCAGTTTGTTGGTTATTTTTCCACTTTCTTGATAGTGTTCAATGCACAAAAGTTTTCAGTTTTGACGAAGCCCAATTTATTATTTTTCCTTTTGTTGCTTGTGTTTTTGGTATCCTATCTAAGGCTCTATTGCCAAATCCAATATTATGAAGATTTGTTGTTTTTAATAAGAGTTATAGTTTTAGCACTTATGTTTGGTCTTTTATGATTTTTAACTAACTTTTGTACATGTTGTGAGTGGAGGTCCAAATTGATTCTTTTACATGTGCTTATCCAGGTGTCTCCCAGCACAATTTGTTGAAAATAGAATTCTTTCTCTGCTGAATGGTCTTGAGACCCTTGGAGAAAATCAATTAACCATAAGTATATGAGTTTATTTCTGGACCCTAAATTTGATTCCATTGAGCTATGTGTCTATGCTTGTATGTATTCATAAGTTAGTTGGTAGTTTGTGTCCTCCTAGGAATTTGTCTATTTCATTTAGGTTATCTGATTTGTTGGTATATAATTGCTCATATGATTTCTTTATAACCCCATTTATTTCTGTAAGGTCAATGTAATGTCCTCTCTTTTATTACCGATTTTAGTAATTGGAGTCCTCTTTTTTCTCTTGGTAAGTCTATAAAGTTTTGATTTTGTTAATTTTGTGTATTTTTTTTAAAGAACCAATTTTTGTGCTTGTTCATTCTCTCTATTGTTTTTCTTTTCTCTATGTCATTTATGTACACTTTACTCTTTATCATTTCCTTTATTATGTTTGCTTTGAATTTAGCTTTTTCTTTTTTCTAGTTTATTATATGCTTAGGTTATTGATTTGAGATATTTATTCTTTTTTAATGTGGATGTTTGTAATGAAAAATTTTCATCTAAATACTGCTTTTGTTGTATCCATACATTTTGGTATGCTTTGGTTTTGTTTTCATTTATATCAGAGAATTTTCAAGTGTCTCTTATGATTTATTATTTGAGCCATTGGATTGGTTAAGAATTTGTTTGATTTCTACACATTTGTGACTTTCCAAATTTCTTCTCATTATTGATTTCTAATTTTATTCCATTGTGATTGAAGAAGATACTTTTTATAATTTTATTTTTTATACTTACTGAGACTTCTTTTGTTGCCAAACTTATGGTCTGTACTGGACAATGTTCCATGTGGATTTCAGAAGAACATATACTGTTCAATTGAGTGTTTTATAGATATCTATTAGGTCCAGTTATTTTATAGTGTTGTTCAAGCCTTCTGTTTCGTTGATCATCTCCTGTCTAGTTATTCTAGCCATTATTAAAATGATATACTGAGGTATCCAAGTATTATTGTTGAATTGTCTATTTCTCCCTTCAACTTAGCAGTTGTTATTTCATATATTTGGGGGCTCTGTTGTTAGGTACATATAATGTATAGTTGTTATATCTTCTATCTTGTACTTTTTAGGGGAACATTATATATTTTTGAATTTAGTTTCATTCCTCCATGTTTAGAGATACAGTGTTTATAGCCATATATTGTCCTCTGATTACTGTTTTAAATATGTTTTAAATATATTTTACAGATAGGACATTTAGTGGTTTAATTATCTTTTTTTTTTCAGAATCCTTTAATTCTTGTTTGTATCTTAATTATCACTCCATTTTTTAACAATAGATTGTTTTAAAGTTCCAATTGGAAGGGCATCTTTTAAAATATTTTTTGATGTAAAAATCTTTTCTTACCAGTTTTAATGAGATATAATTGGCATACAATAAACTTCATATATTCAAGATGTACAGTTTGATTCTGACATTTATAAAAACCAATGAAATCATCATGATGATCAAGATAATGAATATACCAAAAAAACTTTGTGTCCTTTTGTAATCTAGTTCTCAACCTTGTTCCCCACAAGCAGCCACTTACCTGCTTTGTCACTGTAGTTAGTGTGCACTTCATAGAATTTAATATAAATGGAATCATACAGTATGTACTCAATTTTCTTATAAATAATTTCACTCAGCATTGTTTTGAGATTGTTTTGAGATTAAAACATGAGTTTTAGTGTTAATTTCTTTTTATTGTTGAATCGAATTCTCTCATATGGATATACAATAATTAGTTTATCTAGTCACCTGATGATGACATTTGTGTTGTTTCCAGTTCTTAGCTAATACAAATAAAGCTGCTAGGAAACTTGGAGGACATTTGTGTGAATATATACTTTTATTCCCTTGGATAAATACTTAGGAGTTGAATGACTCTATCATGTGATAAGTGTATGTTTCACTACCAGCCAGGTGCAGTGGTGCACTATTGTAATCTCAGCTATTCAAGGTACTGAAGAGGATCCCCTTGAGCCCAGGAGTTTGAGGCCAGCTTGAGTAACCAGCGGGACCCCTATCTTAAAAAAAAAAAAAAGAAAAGAAAAGAAAAGAAAAGAAAAGAAACTACCAAACTGTTTTCCAAAGTGATTGTACACTTTAATTCTCAAGAGCAATATGTGGGAGTTTTTAGTTCCTCCAAATCCTTACCAATATTTGACAAAGTTAGTTTTTTAAATTTTAGTCATTCTAAAATGTGTGTAGTGGTATCTCATTGTGATTTTAGTTTGCGTTTTTCTAATGACTATGAATGTTGAGTGTTTTTTCATGTGCTTATTGCTATCTGTACTACAATTTCTCTGGTAAACTGTATATTCAAATCTTTTGCCCATTTTCTTATTAGTTTGTATTGCTTTTTACTTATTGAGTTTTGAAAGTTTTTATATGTGTTACAAACAAGTCCTTTGTTAGATATATGTATTTTGCAAATATTTTCTCCTAGCCTTTAGCTTGTATTCTCATTCTCTTAAGAGACAGATTATTATATAATGATAAAAGATTCAATCCACAAGGAATATTATAACAATTATAAATATATATGCACCCAACATTAGAGCACCTAAATATATAAAGCAAACATTAACAGAACTAAAGGGAGAAATAAATAGCAATACAATAATAGTAGGAGACTCCAATACCCCACTTTCAATAGTAGACACAACATCTAGACAGAAGATTAGTAAGGAAACAGAGAACTTGAATAACACTATAAACCAAATGGAGCTAACAGACATATACTGAATATTTCACCCAATAGCAGCATAGGGATCTTTCATTAAGATAGATCACATATTAGATTGTAAAACAAGTCTTAACTATTTTAATAGGGTTAAAATTATATCAAGTATCTTTTCTGACCACAAGGGCATGAAACTAGAAACCAATAGCAGAAATAAAACTGAAAAATGCACAAATGTATAGAAATTAAATACATTCTTGAAAAATCATTGAGTCAAAGAAAAAAATTGAAAAGGACATTATGAAATACCTTGAGAAAAACGAAAATGAAAAAAAAAAAACATGTAAAACTTAGAGACGCAGCAAAAGCAATACTTAGAAGGAATTTCATGGGAAGAAACATCTACATTAAAAAAGAAGAAAGATCTCAAATAAACAACCTAACTTTATTCCTCAAGGAATCAGAGAACAACAAACTAAGCCCAAAGTTAGCAGAAGGAAGGAAACAAAAATGATTAGAGCAGAAATAAATGAAACAGAAAATATAAAAGCAATAGAAAAAAGTCAACAAAACTAAGAGCTGTATTTTTGGAAAGATAAGCAAAATGTTTACAAATGGACAAACCCTTAGAATAAGAAAAACAGACAAAAACTAAAATAAATAAAATCATAAATGAAAGAAGGGTCATTAGAACTTGTGCCACAGAAATTTAAAAATATCATAAGAGACTTCTGGGAACAATTATATACCAACACACTGAATAGCCCAGAAGAAATGGATACATTCCTAGAAACATACAATCTACCATAATTAAATCACAAAGACATTGAAAGCCTGCACAGACCTGTAAGTAGCATAGAGATTGAATTAGTAATCAAAAACCTCCCAACAAAGAAAAACTCAAGACCAGATGACTTCACTGGTGAATTCTACCAAACATTTAAAGAAAAACTAACACTAAATCTTCTCAAACTCTTCCAAGAAGTTGAAGAGTAGGAAATACTTCCAAACTCATTTTAAGATGCCAGCATTATCCTGATACTAAAACCAGACAAAGAGACCACAAGAAAAGAAAACTATAGGCCAGCATCCAGTATCCCTGATGGATATATATGCAAAAATCCTCAATATAGTATCAGCAAACTGAATCCAATAGTATATTATAAAAATCATACATTATGACCAAGTGATATTTATCCTGAAATGAAAGGTTGTTCAACATTCAGAAATTACTGTGATATGCCACATTAACAGAATAAAAGATTAAAATTACATGATTGTCACAATAGATACAGGAAAAGTGTCTGGCAAAGTTCAACACTCTGTTATGATAAAAATTCTCAACAAACTAGAAATAGAAGGAAACTACGTTACCATAATAGAGGTCATATATGAAAACTTCACAGCTAATACCATACTCAATGGTGAAAAACTAAAAACTTTTCCTATAAGAGCACCAAGGCCAAGATGCCCACTCTTGCCACTTCTTTTCAACATAGTATTGAATGTGCTACCAAAAGCATTTAGGCAAGAAAAAGAAAGAAAATGTATCCAATTTGGAAAGGAAGACATAAAATTATCCCTCTTGCAGATGGCTTAATCTTATATATAGAAAACTCTATAGACTGCATTAAAAAACTATTAGAACTGGCTGGCCACAGTGGCTCACGCCTGTAATCTCAGCACTTTTGGAAGCCAAACTAATAAATAGATTCAGTAAAGTTGTAGAATACAAAAATAACAACAAAAATTGATTGTGTTTCTATATACCAAAAAAAACTATCTGAAGAGGAAATTAGGAAAGTAATCCCATGCACAATAACACCATAAAGAATAAAATACCTAGGAATAAACATAACCAAGGAGGTAAAAGACTTGTATAATGAAAATGACTGATTTCAAAATATTTTACATTACAAAGTTGCAATAATCAAAACAATATAATGCCAGCATAAAAACAGACATATAGACCAATGAAACAAAGTAGAGAGCCCAGAAATAAGTCCACTCATAAATGCTCAACTGATCATCCACAAAGGTGCCAAAACTACACAATGGGTGAGAGAATCTCTTCAAGAAATGATGATAGAAAACTGGATATTCACATGCAAAGGAATAAAACTGGACCCTTATCTTACACTGCCCACAAAAACCAAAATTGATTAAAGATTTAATTGTAAGACTGAAGTTGTAAAACACCTACAAAAAGCATAGAAGAAAAGCTTCATGACTTAGTCTTGGCAATGATTTTATGGATATGACAGAAAAGCACAGGTAATAAAAACAAAAATAAATAAGTGGGACTACATTAGACTAAGAAGCTTCTGCACAGGAAGCCATTGATAAAGTGAAAAGACAAACTACAAAATAGAAGAAAATATTCTCAAGCTTTGTATCTGGTAAGGGGTTAATCTCCAAAACTCCTACAACTCAATATAGAGAGAGAAAAAAAAAAACTATTAACCTGATAGTTAGGTTACTAAACATCAATGTTCAACATCAATAAACATCAAGGAAATGTAAGTTAAAACCACAATGAGCTAACACCCCACACCTCTCAGGATGGCTATTATTAGAAAAACCGCAGTGTTGAAGAGGATGTGGAAAAACTGGAATCCTTGTACATTGTTGGTGAGAATGCAAAATGGTGCAACTGCTATGGAAAATGGTATAGAAGAAGATCCTCAAAAAAATAAAACATAGGATTATCATATGATCTAACTATTTCCTTTCTGGCTATTTATCCAAGAGAATTAAAATCAGGATTATCAAAGAGGTATTAGCACTCCTCTGCTCGTTACAGCATTATTTACAAAAGCCAACTTGTGGAAGCAACCTAAATGTCCATACACAGAGAGATAAATAAAGAAAACATGGTATATACATATGATGGAATACTATTCAGCCTTTAAAAGGAAGGAAGTTATGTAATATGTGACAACACAGATGAATCTTGAGGACATTATGCTAAGTGAAATAAACCAGTGATATGATTTGGCTGTGTCCCCAGCCAAATCTCATCTTGAATTGTAATCCCCATAATCCCCACATGTCTAGGGGGAGAGCTGATGGGAGGTGATTGGATCCTGGGGGCAGTTTCCCCCATGCTATTCTCATGAGAGTGAGTGAGTTAACATGAGATCTGATGGCTATAAGGCAGTTTTCCCTGCTCTTGCTCACACTTCTCTCTCCTGTCACCATGTAAAGAAGATCCTGGCTTCCCCTTCACCTTCTGTCATGATTGTAAGTTTCTTGAGGCCTCCCCAGCCATGTGGAAATGTGAGTCAATTAAACCTCTTTCTTTTATAAATTACCTAGTCTCAGGTATTTTTTTTACAGTACTGTGAAAATGGACTAATACAGCCAGTCACAGAAAGACTGCATGATTCCACTTATATGAGCTCTCTGGTGGTTGCCACAGAATAGAAGGAGGAGGAAATGGAGAGTTACTAATCACCAGGAATAAAGTTTCAGTCAAGGAAGATAAATAAGCTGTGGAGATCTGCTATATCACATTGTTCCTATAATCAGAAATAATGTGTTGTACACTTAAAAATTTGCTAAGAGGATAGATCGCATGTTAAGTTTCTTACAATAAAATAAAATAGTTTGATCAAGGTTGCAAAATGTATGTTTGTACA
Organism: Piliocolobus tephrosceles; assembly: GCF_002776525.5. Lineage (NCBI taxonomy): Eukaryota > Metazoa > Chordata > Mammalia > Primates > Cercopithecidae > Piliocolobus > Piliocolobus tephrosceles. Next base: position 128,401,426 of record NC_045438.1, read on the forward strand.
GATTTACAGGTTCTAAAAATGGTATTCAAATAAATGATAATTAATATACAGGAAAAGAGTGTATTTTGAAGAAAAGAAGTTCTTAATTTTGATGAATCCCAGTTTACCAATTTGTTCTTTTATATGGGTCATGATTTTGGTATCATCCCTAAGAAAACTTTGCCTGATATCCACAGTTATAAATGTTTTTTCTTAAGAAGTTTTATGCTTTCAGATTCTACATTTAGATCATTTAGATCTGCTCTTTCTCTCTCTCTATATATATATATTTATATATGTGAAAGTATATATTTATATATAAATGTATATATATACACACACATAGATATATAGCAGATCTAAATTTTATATATATACACACTTTTTTTTTTTTTTTTTTTTTTTTTTTTGTCACCCAGGCTGGAGTGCAGTGGTATGATCTTTGCTTACTGCAACCTCTGCCTCCTGGGTTCAAGTGATTCTCTTGCCTCAGCCTCCTGCGTAGCTGGGACTACAAGTGTGCACCACCATTCCCAGCTAATTTTTGTATTTTTTAGTAGAGACAGGGTTTCACCATGTTGGCCAGGCTGGTCTCAAACTTCTGGCCTCAATTGATCTGCCCACCTCAGCCTCCCAAAGTGCTGGGATTACAGGTGTGAGCCACTCTGCCCAGCCTAGATATGCAATATATTTTGAGTTAATTTTTGTATATGGTACAAGGTATGGATGGAATTTTTTTTGCACATTGTGTTGGAAAAGCTGGATATCCACATGCAAAAGAATGAAGTTGCACCTTTACGACCATGAATGGATGTATTTCTGGGCCCTATTTTGTTTCATTGGTCTGTGTGTCAGTTTTTATGTTAGTATCATATTCTGTAATTTGTTACAGAACCATTTTTTGAAAGCTCTATCTCTTCTCCACTGAATTATCATTGAACCTTTGTCAAAAGCCAGTTGTTCATATATGTGAGGGCCTACTTCTAGACTCTTCATTTATTTCATTGATGTATTTGCCCATTTTTATGCTAATTTCACACTGTCTTGATTACTCTAGATGGTTAGGCTTTGTATCTCCACCCAAATCTCATCTTGAATTGTAATCCCTGTAATCCCCATAATCCTCACATATCAAGGGAGGGACCAGGTAGAGGTAATGAATCATGGAGGCAGTTTCCCCCATGCTGTTCTCATGATAGTGAGTGAGTTATCATGGGGATCTAATGGTTTTATAAGGGCCTCTTCCCCCTTCACTGGGCATTTCTCCTTCCTGCCACGCTGTAAGGAGGTGCCTTGCTTCCCCTTCCGCCGTGATTGCAAGTTTCCTGAGGTCTTCCCAGCCATGTGGAACTGTGAGTCAATTAAACCTCTTTCCTTTATAAATTACCCAGTCTTTAGTATTTCCTTATAGCAATGTGAGAACAAACTAACACACTAGCTTTATATTAAGTCTTGAAATCAAGTAACATTAATCCTCCAACTTTGTTCTGCTTTTTCAAAGTTGTTTTGGCTGTTCTAGGTCCTTTGATTTTCATATTGAGTTTAAGGTCAGCTTGCCATTTGGAAAAAAAAAAAAAAAAAAAAGCCTACTGAAATTTTGATTGGGGTTGCATTAAATCTAATTGTAAATTTGGGAATTTACAGCTTAATAATATTGAGTCTTGTTAATTATAAATATGATCTATTTATGTCTATTTTAAGTTATCTCATCAACAATTTATAGATTTCAATGTTAAGGTCTTGTGCATCTTTTGTCAGATTTATTCATAAATAGTTCACATTTCTGATGCAATTAGAAATGGCATTTTAAAAATTTCAATTTCCTATCATTTGTTACTAATATACAGAAATACAATTGATTTTTGCATATGACCTTGTATTACACAACATTGCTAAAATCATGTATTACTTCTAGTAATTCTTATTGTGGATTCCATAGGAATCCACTCTATTCTATCGGATTTTCTACAGACAAGTATGTCTTCTGTGAATAAAGACAGTTTTACTTCTTCTTTTCAAACCTGAATGCTTTATATTTTATTTCCTAGCCTTATGGCTCTAGCTATAACTTGCAGTAAATATTGAATAGAAATAGTAAGAGCAGATCTCCTTATTTGTTCCTCTTCTTGGGGGAAAGCATTTAGTCTTTCACCATTAAATATGCTATTATTTGTAGGCTTTTAAAAGACACTATGAGACTGAAGAAGTCTCCTTCCTTTCCTAGTTTCCTGAGAGTTTTTACCAAAAATTGATATTCTATTCTTAAAATGCTTTTTCTGTGTTTGCAATGATGATCACATGCTTTTTGTTTTTTGTTTCTTAATATGGTAAACTTTATTGATCGATTTTTTAAAAATGTTGAACCAACCTTGAATTCCTGGGATAAATCTCACTTGTCTTGACATATTATTCTTTTAATATTTTGTTGTATTGATTTGCTAAAATTTTGTAAAGAATATTTATGTCTATATTTATGAGGGATATTGGTCTTTAGTTTTCTTTGCTTGTAATATCTTTGTCTGGTTTTGATGTCAAGGTAATGGTTGTCTTATCAAATGACTTTGTAAGTACTCCCTTCTCTTATTATCTGGAAGAGTTGGTGTTGCATTGGTATTAAGGTTTTCTTAAATGTTTGATAGAATTCACCAGTGAAGTTGCCTGGGTCTGAAGTTTTCCTTTTTTAAAGGTTTAATGATTACAAGTTAAATTTCTTTTGTAGACATAGGACTATTCAGGTTATCTATTTCTTCTTACATAAAGTTTGGGAATTTATGTCTTTCAATGAGATGTTTTAAAATTTGTTTTGGCTCAGAATACCTTGGTTTCACTTGAGAAGAATGCATATTCTGTTGTTTTTTGGATGCAGTGTTCTACACATGTCAATTAGTTCAACTTGGTTGATCGTGCTGTTCAAATCCTTTGTATTTTTACCGATTTTCTGTTTGTTGTATCAGTTGTTGAGGGAAGGGTATTAAGACTTTCAGCTATAATTGTGGATTCTTCTATCCAATTTTTGTTTAATGTATTTTGAAACTCTGTTGTTAGGCACATGGACATTTAGGAGTGTATGTCCTTCCAACTGATTAGTTATCATTTATCATTTGAAACTTATTAAATTACTTTCTTTATCCTTGGTAATAGTCTTTGTTCTGAGATCAACTTTGTTTGCTGTTAACAAACCACTCCAGCTTTTAAAGAATTAGTTTTAGCATTGTATATCTTTTCCTATTCCTTTGTCTTATTTGTGTCTTTATATTTAAAGTGTGTTTTATGTCAGCAGCAATAGTGAGGCTTGCTTTTTTTCCTCAACTTTAATAATTTCTGCCTTTTTATTGGGGTGTTTAGATGCATGCAGTGTGGCCACATGCATTTACATGCAATGTGACTACTGATGTGATTAGGTTTAAGTATATTGGCTTACAATCTGTTTTCTATTTGTCCCATATGTTCTTTATTTTCAATTTCCTCATTTTTTTTTTTTTTTTTTTTGCTTCCTTTTGAATTCATTGAGCATTTTTTTGTTTTGTTTTGTTAACTCGGTGTTCTTTGTTGGCTTATGATCTGTAATACTTAGTTTTGCTATTTCAATGGTTGCTTTAGGGTTTGCAGCATACTTCAACTTATGACAATATACCTTCAAGTAAGTTTATACTACTTTATACATAGTATGAGAGCCTTTTAATAGTGTATTCCATTTATCTCTCGCTGACCTTTAAACTGTCTCTGTCATATATTTTACTATTACATATATCATAAATTATACACTACAGTTATTTTTATTCTAAATGCAATTATCTTTTAAAGAGACTGAAATAAGAAAATCTTATACAGATAGTCTCTGACTTAATGATGGTTCAACTTATGATTTTTGGATTTTATGATGGTACAAAAACTATATGCATCCAATAGAAAACTCCACTCTCCTATGTGGCTGAGCAGCAGTAGCAAGCCACAGCTCCCAGTCAGCCACACAGTCAGGCAGATAAACAACCAATACTCCTACAGTGTACTGTGTTGCCAGATGATTTTGCCCAACTATAGGCTAATGTTAAGTGTTCGGAGCATGTTTAAGGTAGGCTAAACTAAGCTATGATGTTCAGTAGGTTAGGTGTATGAAATGCATTTTTGACTTAAGATATTTTCAACTTACGATAGGTTTATGGAGATGCACTCCATCATACATCAACGAACATCTCTATATTTATCCACCTGGCTACCATTTCCTCTCCTTTCATTTATTTGGGTAGATTTGTATTTCAGTCTGCTGTTATTTTTCCCTCTGCCTGAACCTTCTTTAACATATTTTGCAGTGTGACTCTGCTGGCATGCATTCTTTCAGCTTTTGCATGTCTAAAGAATTCTTTATTTGCCTTCATTTTTGAATTCTACATTGACAGTTTACTTCTTTTAGTACCTTAAAGATGTTGCTACACTGTCTCCTTGCTCTCATTGCTTCTGACAAAAAGCTGCTATCTTCCTTATCTTTGTTGCTCTTTATGTAAGTTATCTTTTTTCTCTGTTGCTTTTAAGGTTTTCTTTTTATCACTAGTTTTCAGTAATTTTATTATGATTTGGCTTAGCATAGTTTTCATTGTGTTTCTTGTGTTTGGGGCTTTTGAGCTTCTTGGGTCTGTGCATTAATAGTTTTTATCAAATTCGGATTATTTTAGGCTGTTATTTTTCTTGTCTCTTTCCTGTCTTTTCTTTGGAGACTCCAATTACAGGTATGATAGGCGACATGAAATTGTCCTGTAACTCACTGATGCTCCTTTCATTTTGTTTTTTATTATTTCAGACATGAGAGACATTCTCTGTTTTATTTTAGATTGATTCTGTTGCTATCTTTAAGTTCAGTCATCTTTCTTTTCTCTAATGTCTAATCTGCCGTTAATCCCATTCAATGTATTTTTCATGAAAAACATAGTAGTTTTCAGCTGTAGATGTTCAATTTAGAAATTTTAGACATCTTGTATGTCTCTATACCAACTTTTTTGAACATATGGATTACAATCATAACTGTTTCAATGTCCTTGCCTGCTAATTATAACACTTGTGTCCTGTTCTGGTTGGTTTTAATTGATTGATTTTTCTCCTCATTATGGGTTGTATTTTCCTGCCTCTTTCCATGCTTGGCAATTTTTTATTGGATGCCAGACATTATGAATTTTAATTTATTGGGTGTTGGACATTTATATATTCCCTATAAATACTCTTGAGCTTTGTTTTGGAATGCTGTTAAGTTACTTGGAAACAGTTAATCCTTTCATGTCTTGCTTTTAAGATTAGTTAGGTGGAATGATAGCAGCATCTAGTCTAGAGTATTCTGAGGTAAGATCCTCATGAGTACTTGACACAATTCTGCATGAATTATGAGATTTTCCAGCTCAACTATTCAGAACAGACACAATTCTTGGCCCTGTAAATGTACCTGGCAGTGTTTCCTCTAATCCTTTCAGGTAAGTCTTTGTGTGGCTTTGGGTAGTTCCTTGCATGTATGTACTGATCCACATTCCACTGAATACTTCAGGGAGACCCTGTGCTGCTCTCCTCTCTCCGATACTCTGTCCTATGAACTATGGCCATCCTGATCTTCTCAGACTTCCAGTTCCTCAAGTCAGAGTCTACCTGGCCTCCCCTTTCCTGCACTGAGGCCTGGAAATCCACTCAAGGGGCTCAGCTGGTGAAATTGTAGAACTATCTCATTTGTCTTCCAATTTTTCAGGACCACTGTCTTTCATGGTTTGATGTCCAGTTTAAAAATCATTGTTTTAAATGTTCCCTTCAGATGTTTTTGTTGTTTGAGGCTGGAGAGTGAAGTTAGTCTCTTTTCCTTTACCTTTGGAAGGGCATTTGAAATTTTTGCCTTTTGTTTCTACTTTTACTGCATTGTGATTAGATAATTCTGTTTATAATATTCCTACCATGGAACTTACTTATATTTCCTTTGTGATCTAACATAGGAGGAATTTCAATAAATTTTTCACTTCTGCTTGAGAAGGGAAAATATTCTTTATTAAAGGGTACGGCATTTGATACATATTTATGAAATTTAATTTATCATTGATATTGGTTAAGTCTTCTCTATCCATATTTATTTTTTGTTCACATGACTTCTCTTGTCCTGAAAGTAATGTGTAAAACTATCTTATCATTATTGTTTCTATTTATCCTAGCATTGCCGTAATTTTTATTTTACATATAGATGGGTTTTGTATAATCTCTTACATAGATATTATTCAATTACATAGATATTATTTAATAAATAATGTATTTTATTGTAGATCGTTGGTTTTTGCATTATAATGCTACTATTTTTCTTGTTTAATGCTCTGTGTTCTAAATTCTGCATTGGGTGATATTAGAGTAGCTACTCCTGCTTTAGAGTTATTCCTGTTTAGCTAGCATGACTTTTCCCATCTTTTCTTTTACATTCTCTTCTTCATTAAAATTAATTTGGATCACTTTGTTTTCAATGTTTTTCTATGTATTTTTATGTTTAGTGTTTCTTTCTTTATATGATACGTCTTCCTTGCTCTTTTTAAAAGATTTCCCTTGAGATTTAAAAAAAATGTACATTTTTGTTCTAGTAGTTACCTTTTAAAATATCTTTATTCATCTTTTTTCTTACTTAACCTTTTACTATGTGGATTGTTCATTCTAAATAGTATAATTTGACACCTGCCTGTTTTCTATGCAACAATGATCTTATTCTACTTTCCTCTTTCTGTCTTTATTCTCAGCTCAAATTTTAAGTTGTATTCTTTCTACCTTGTTAGAACATACAACACTTATAAATTATTTTCCATCCTTGTCCCTGATTCTTATTTAAATCTTAGATCTACGGTAAATACACTACATGCTCACCATCATTATTTTGCCAATGTTTCCCTCTAGCAGATTATCCAAGAAAGGGTTCATGTGTACAAAGTTCTCTCATTCCTTGAATATATCATTTATTTTTCTATAGTCTTAATAACTGAATGATGGTTTTGCTGCAATAAAGCCCATGGCTCACAGTTCAATTTCTTTTCTTTGATTACTTGAAAATAATGTTCCACTCTTGCCTTGCTTTGCAGGTTTTTCTTGAATATTGTGAAGCTTTTATAATTTTCATACCTTTCTAGGTATTATGGTTGTTGTGTGTGGAGGCCATGAGTATTTTTTTTTTCTCTTTAATAGTCTAATAGTTGTATAGGCTATGTCTCAGAATTAATCATTCTCAGTCAATTTTTTCCAGGCACATTGACTCTTCCATAAATTTAGGTTTTCTCTTATTTATATAAAGAGTGCTTGTATTTCATTTTTAAAAATTAGCTCTATTCCATGGTGCCTTTCACCTGTTAGAAACATCAATTTCTTGAATATGTGTGAAGGAATAGGATGTGGTAGAACAGTGGAGATGGCTTTTAAATAGGAATATAGATAGTTCATTTACCATAATGGGCAGTAAACCAAAGTGTGGGTATGGATGCTTATGGAGTAGGGGAGACATGGAGATGGATGTCTAAGGAAGGGCTCTTCTAATTGCTGTGGTTTCCTTAATGGTAAGGAAGCATGTGCTAAGCTAACTCTCCTATCTCCTACCTAAGAAACAGGATGGAGATGAGTGCATTTGCCAAATTTAGATTCATGGCCTGAACATGAATCACCTATCAAAATTCATGAATGATGTTCTAGAAGGAGCTCAGAGGGCCATCAGTTCCTGATCCTTTTACTTAGTAGAAAACCCAGAGCTACTTCCTCCTGAAAACAGCGTTAATGGGGATCATCAACTGTGGAAGAGTTCAGTCTCAAGGATAACCTCGGAGGAATCTGGAGGACCGTCCTGTGGGAGGTGGTGGAGGCCTGCTTTGTATTGCTTTAGGAGTGGTGAGAGAAAGACACAGGGACATGGATTTTGAGTGAGCACAGGAAAGAATGTTAGAGGCCTGCAAAAGGCTGTTGTATGAAGTAGTGAAGTCTCTCTTCCAGGGAGTCTTCATTCTTCCTTAAGTGGCTGGATATCATGATGTCACGGATGTTGGGTAGGAGATACCTGGGTCAGCAGGAATTACCAGATGGTCTCTGTGCCAATGCCAAGTTGCCATTCACCTTCTCTCACTATCCAAGCTTACTCTGTCAACAAATCTTGTCCATTCTACCTTCGACATATATTCAGAACCCAAGCCTTTCTAACTTCCTCCACCTCAATCACCCTGGATCAATAAGCAATTTTCTCTCTCCTGAATTACTTTAATAGCCTTTTAGATGACTTTCTGCTTCCTTCTTGGCCCCACTCCCCTATCCCAATCTCTTTTCCATAGCAGTCAGATGGATCCTGTTGAATTATAAGTTAGATAGTATCACTCTGCATTAAGCTCCACATTGATGCCCCATCTCACTCAAAGTCAAAGTCCTAATCACAGTCTACACGGCCCATGTGACCTGCTCCCTCTCCTGCCCATCTCCAACTTCATCCTCAACTGCATTCCTTGCCACCTGCAGTCCTGCTCACAGGCTCCTGGCTTTCCCACACACCTGCCAGGAGTGTGCCCTCGTCTCTTAAAGGGTGCTGGCAATTTCCATTCCAGGAATGCCTCAGGTATTTGGAGAGATCACCTTTTTTTAACCTTCTCTCTAGATATCATTACCTATTCAAAGAGGTCCTGCCTGTCCACCATTATCAAAACACATTCCCATCCTTTTACCTTCCTGAATTTTTCACAATGGCACTTATTATCCACATATTATATATGACATTACTTGTTCATAAGGTGTTACTGCCTTGCCTGACAGTAGTTTCGTCTGTTTTTTCGTTGTTGTATACCCAGTGTCTAGAAGGGGCCTAGCACAGAATCCGTGCTTAAGAAATATTTGTTACATGAATGAATAAGTGAATAGGTGTGATTGTGTTTTTATAGGGATACAGGACAATGTGACAATAAGCCAGGGCTTGATTCCTTCCTTCTAGAGGGAGGAGAAGGACTTGATAGGGCTTTACCATTTTACTGTGTTCTGTTCCGGGTAAGAGGAAGTAAACACATGGCAGCCTCTCTCTCCCACTGACGATACAACCTCGATAGAGTACATGGTGCAGCTATTTGAATGATCTGAACAGTAAATACCAGCAAGTGGATGGCTGAAAACAGCCAGGATTCCAAGTACCACAAAACTGCTGGTGAGTTGTGCACACTTTTTCCTCTGGAATCGCTAGAGCAGAACTCAGCATGGCCTGAAACCCAGGAGTGAGCAGCATGGTGCAGACAGAGAAATGCAGAAGAAAACCTCTGGTTCTGGCTCAAGCAGTGGATAAGGAGACTCCTAAAACCCAGAGCCTTGGGGGACCCCTGAAGATTTTCTTTACTTTCTCTCCATTCTCATGTTCCAGCCACCAGAGAATGCAAGAGAGGAGTAGCAGTGGCAGTAAATGTGGCATCAACAACAAAAACAACAACAACAACAAAGCAGAGACTAGGACTCTGAGGAAGGGAAACCTATATTCTGGCCTCAGGGTGCTCTGTCTTCCTGGCTGGGGGTCATATGCCACCTGTGGGCACTTCAGGACTCCTGATAACCTCCCTCTTACCTGTTGCCTTTTTAGCCCAGGATCAGTAGGTATGGGGGTACACATGCTCTTGAGGACACAGCAGCTGTCACATCAGGGAGCCTGGCTCCAGACCCCTCTGTAAATATCCCATGGCTGGGCCCTGCCCATCACCCCACCCAGGCCTCCTCAAATGAGGAGCTAAAGCTGGCCCAAGGGGCCAAAGTGCAGAGGGTAGGGATAATGAGCCACTGGCCTTCTAAAACCTGTCATGGTCCCTGAGTCAGCCATGACACAGGCAGGGGAGGAGGGTGGGGCTGGGACAAAGCTGGATCTCAAGGGAGTTAGGTTTGCTCAGCCTAGGGGAGGGGAGTGGAGGAGTTGCTCTAAGATGTGGCTTTACCAAATGTTTCAAGGACACGATGGACCAAGCAATGGCACCTGTGATGAAAGATAGAAGCCCAGGAGGTGGGGCTCCTGCTAATCTCAGTTGACTATTCTAAGGCTCTACAAAAAGGAAGGTTCTTAGCAACGTAAATGGGGCTTTATGGGTAGGAAAGGGAGAAACTGGTGTTTCTTTACACAACTTCTGCTAAGCACCTCATATGTGCTGTGATAACTAATCTTCACTAAGCCCGTGACACAAAGACTCATGTTTTAGATGAACAAGCTAAGATATAAAAAGGTTAAACAAGAGACATCCAAGGTCACAGTCCTAGTAAGGGACAGGGCTGAGTAAGCCTTCAGTAAATATATTCTCCTACCCCAGTATGAAACCCAGAAAAGTCCTTCATGTCCCAAGTCATGGATCCTAACACATGGGCCATGAACTGTAGAAGACAGAGCCCAGCAGCAATGTGAGGGAGATGTAGAAATCAAAACAACTCACATTTAGTAACTCGCTGATAGCTAGACACTCTTCCCCATGTTGTAAGAAATGAAAGAACATAGGCCCATGACTTTGAGGTCTTTACAAGCCTCCCTGAAGAATTAACTTCTCGAGCTGACAGGTAGGCATGTTTTCACAAATTTACCAGGTACCTGTGACTCTGAGGAACACACCACCTGGGCAAGGATGGATTGGCCAGAAAATCACTCAGTCCAAGGTGGTTCTTACAGCCAGAAGAATTCACGGGTGCTCTTAGGGGTTCTCAGACCTGCTTGTCTCATTTATTAAAGCTCAACTAATGCCTTGAAGAGGAAGAAATTAGCTTTCCATCCAGTTAAGAATGACTATTCTTCATTCTTAACTTCATGGCGCAGTGACTCATGCCTGTAATCCTAGCACTTTGTGGGGGACAAAGTGGGAGGATCATGAGGTCAGGAGTTCGAGACCAGCCTGGCCAATATGGTGAAACCTCGTCTCTACTAAAAATACAAAAATTAGTCAGGCTTGGTGGCACGCGCCTGTTGTCCCAGCTACTCAGGAGGCTGAGGCAGAAGAATCACCTGAACCTGGAGGTGGAGGTTGCAGTGAACGGAGATCGCACCACTGTAGTCCAGCCTGGGCAACAAAGTGAGACTCCTTCTTAAAAAAAAAAAAAAAAAAAGGTGACTTTTTTTCTGAGGACCAAGGAGGCCTGGCGGAGCAAACTCCTTTGGAGTTTGGGGGATGTGGTTGTGTGAGCTTGTAGGGGAGGGCAAACAGTGTGGGCTGTAGGGTGGTGGCCTGGGGAGAACAAGAAGGTCCTTCAGCAGCCTAGATAGGGGGAAGCTGCTCGTCTCTTCGTGAGTGAGGGGAGTGGGGTTTTATTCTATGACCTTGGTTCCTTAATTTGTAAAGTGGCGTTGGAGAAAGATCTAGCTCAGGGGGTTGTATATTTATAAACTATGAAGTGCTAAAGTAATTAAATGCATAACACATAGACTTGGAGAAGTGGAAGTGCTAACGGCCTCCATTATATTAATTATATGCATCACTGAGCACATTGTAATCAATGGCAGCATATTAATGATAACATTGGGCATATTGGGTTCTAGAATCACTGAACTGGCACAGCAAGTATTTCAGAGGCCATCCAGCCTGGTCTTCCTTATCTGATGTTAGAATTCTCTGTAAGATATTTGTGCTAAGGAGTACTAATATTTTCCTGAGTAATACCGGGCATGTTGAATGTCAGAGTTCAGCCAGGGCCTTGGGAGAGTGAGTAATCCTGCCTGTCTCCTATGAGGCTTCCCCAGGTTGACCAGAACCACTCTTGCCCTCCTAGATCCCTGAGAACAGACAGGTTTGGCATCCAGAGTGGGCTGTGGTCATCATCTGAATGGAAAAACCAGCTATGAGTCAGGGCTTAGACTGGAGAAAATGTCTAAGGAAGTGGAGCCAGCTGCTTACTTCCCCCAGGCCCAGCAGGAAATTGAGCCTCACTGTCCCAAATGTCAACTGAAAGGCATCCAAGAGTCCTTGATATAACTTCAGACATAGACAACATAAGCATAGCGTCCCAATTCCCTGGGAGTCACCTCCCCACCCACATGAGGATGGCACTGCTGCCACAGTCATCTGTGACCCAAGAGTCATCCTTTCCACTATTCTTGGCACAATCACCAAGAAACCACACCAGGGAAGAATACTACCCCATAGCTCTCCCCAGCTTTGCCCAGTGTGCCAGTGGTGAAGAAACCATTCCTTAGTGTTCTAGAACTTCCTCTGCAAAACATAATCATGCATAAGAAGATGGTCCCCACTCCCAGCACATCACAACTCCGCTCTAGGGAGCCTGCAGGGTGACAGGAGGCCATTGATCCTCTAGGAGAGATGGGAGTCCCTCCCTTTTATTCTCATCCTCCTCCTCTCTCAGATACAGTCCATCTGGTTGAGGTGGAAAGTAACAATAAACTCTTGTCTTAATCCTCTTCACCCCCAAGCACAACTTCAAGCAGTAAGAAATACAATATAAAACTTTCATTCAAGAACCCTGTTCTCACCATCCTGATGCAAGGGTGGCTCTGTTGGAACAAGAGTGGCTGGCCAGGCCCTTTGAACCACGGGAGAAGATGTTCTGGGGTCAACTTCAAGACAGGGCTGGCAGTACTGGGACACTTGGCTGAGAAACAGGGGGCCTGCCCAGGTAAAGAGCTTTCCCGCTATGGATGTAAATGGAGGGGCACAGCGGAGCTGCAGGAAGGGAAGGAAAGGAAAGCGAGGAGCAAGGAGGATGGGGGCACACTTTCTCCTCATATTGGGATTCCAGCTCACATCCCAGTCCTTCCCTGTGAGTAGTCATGGGAACCTCACTCCAAGAAAGGAGGCCGCAATGGGGCTTTTCTCTAGGTGCCCTAGCTCTCCCTCCCCACTGAAGTTGGAGACTAGACACCTTGGGTGGTGGAGGGGCAGAAACAAAGTCCCCATGTCCTTTGTATGAGCAGATCCCTCTACATGTACCTGGGACTCAGATGGTATAAGACAGGAAGGAGGGAGCTTGGGTAGGGTCAGGTGGTTGCTCCCCAGAATTGGAAAAGGTGGCTTTTCTGCATGCATTTCTTTGGATGGGTGAGGTTGTCTCCTGCCCTGTGTTCTTGCTTGACCAATAATCACAGGCTTTGATTCTTGTGAAAGAACAAGAAAGTCAGGAGACATCTGGAAGAAAGGCAGCAGTAGGAAGAGCAACACTGATGCAATACAGTGTCAGGTACAGCCTGGCTTACTATCCCCAACTAGGCAGCAAGATCAATCAGCCTCCCACACAGAAACCAGCAGAATGGGGCATTGTGATTTTGATCATTTTTTTTTTATTGTATTAAGAACACTTAACTTGAGATCTGCTCTCTTAACAAGTTTTTGAATGTACAATAAGGTATTGTTAACTATAACAATGTACAACAACATTGTACAGCAGATTTCTAGAATGTATTCACCTTGCATAACTGAAACTGTGTACCTATTGAATAGCAACTCTCCATCTCCCCCTCCTCCCAGTCCCTGGCAACCACCATTCCACTCTCTGCTTCTGTGAGTTGGACTATTTTAGATACTTCATATAAGTGGAATCCAGCAATCCCACTCCTGGGTATTCATCCAAAGGAATTAAAATCAGGATCTCAAACATGCACTTCCATGTTGATTGCACTAGCCACAACAGCCAAGATGTGGAGGCGACCTGGGTGTTCATTAACGAAGAAGCGGTTAGAGAAAAGTGGAATATACATGCAACAGAGTAGAATTCAGCCTTAGCAAAGAAGGAAATCCCGCCATATGCAACAACATGGGGGGTGGTGAAGGCTTTCACTAGAGATAGGGGTGGAGAAGGAAGCTTCTTAGGGTAGTTTAAGGAGGTAGAAAGCAACATCACAGTTTGACCACATCTCCTTCCTGTAGGAAATACAAAATCCAAAGAGACACAAAGAGAAGAGAAAAAGAAGATATGGCAAACATTCTAATGCCATCTTTGCTGACTGGACCTGTAACCTGTGCTGGATGCTTTACTGACATTTCTCATTTCACCCTCAGAATAACCTCTGAAGAGGTCATTGTAGTTCCCATTTTACAGACAAGGTCCCTGGGCTGGTAGGGCCTGGGTCGGATGGATATTCATGAGCTGATAAGGAGAATCTCAGGCCACCACAGTGGGTGCTCTCAGGACCATTCTAAGGCTTTCTGTCTAAGAGTCTAGGGGAACATCACCTGGGGCTAGGGAAGAGCTTTTGGAACCAGGAGCTCCAAAGGCTGGGATTGCCCAAGAGGACAAGGGGGAGGTGTGTGTTGGGCACCTGGCAGTGGGGTGATTCCAAAAGCATGCACCCTGGCTTGCCAAATGTCTCAGAGGGCCTGGGCTCCACAGGCCATCTGCTATGGAGAGCTTTTCTCAGCCCTTTCCACCTACTACATGATTCTAGGAATCTTCTTCTGTGGAAGCAGGGCTTTGGGAATCTGCTGGGCTGAGGAGGTAGTTCCCATCCAGCCCCATGCCACTAGTGACAGCTCCAGAGTTTTGCTCTCACCAACACCCCCATGCTTCTGCTCTGTAAAGACATCATATTTACCTTCTTGCCCCTCCTACTGTATGAACCACACTCACACATGCACACAGGAAGGCTTTGCGCAGCATTGAAATTGATCAAGCCTGAGTACCATAGAACAAAGGTCCTATCTGCTAGAGTTTCGCTGTACCTTGACCTCAGATTATCTGCCATTCAGAACGGAATGCCCAGCTCTGGGCAGGCACTGGATCAGAACAACCATAGGCTTAGGCATCTGCTTCTCTCTCTTTCTCTACCTCTATGTCAAGGGCATCCCCTCACTACAAACTGGGCCTGGGGTGGGAGTATAAGGCAGAGGGCAGGGAACTGGGAAGCCCCTTCCACCCCATCTGATTTCAGACCTGCCTCCTCAATGCCCCATGTCTGAGCCAGCTATATTTAGCAAGCTCAATTCAGTAACTAGAGCAACCGGTCTAGCACCCTCCCCTTCCAAGGACTCTGAAGGGGCCAGTTTCTCACACCTTTTAATCGTCTTCCATTTCTCCAGGCAACCGACACAAAAGGCCTGGACCAGGTGGTAGAGATGCTGGGGCTCCTACACAGAGGCTCTATTTTCTGTTTTGCATTCTTCCAGGCCGGGTAATTATGGATCTGTCCTCAGAGGAATTCTGTTTCTTAGCATCTACTGCTAGAAAGCCCATTTATGTCAGTCTGGCCTCACCACATCTATCAGTGTTACACTGCAGAGGACTGTATCACTGACGTGGCGTCTGCCTGTGGTCTAATGTGAATGCATTCCCATGCACACGCCAGTGTGCAGTGTGTGTGCACGTGAGTGGGTGTGCATATTGGTTTGTGAATAGAGCACTCCTTGATCAATCAGTCTTTATTGCATGCCCAGTTTGTGCCAAGCCAAGGTGTTATAGATGAAAGTGCACAGTAGTGAAGAGGAGGGGCAGAATCACTGCACACATGCAGTTTTCGTTGTGGTGGAATCAGTAAACCAACAGATGAGATCATTTGAGGTCGTGAGGAACGCTGATGGAATTACAGCAGATCGATGCCTAGTAAATGAAGGGTGGGTGAGGGTGGGGGTGGCCACCGTGGCTACTTTAGATGGAGTTGTCAGGCAAGGCCCAACTGAGGAGACAGGATAAGCTGGAGGTGGAGCCTTCCCACCAGAGGAAACAGCAAAGTCAGAAGCCTTGTGGGGAATGGGCTTGGTGTGTTTGTAGCTGGAGAGAAGAGGGTGGGGGTGGGGAAAGATCGGCAGGATCTGAGGTCAGAAATAGAGACGTCTGCAGGGCTCAGGGAGTCAGAACTCAATTCCCTCCTGTGTCGCTTACTAGCTGTGTGACTTTGAGGGAGTTACCGAACCTCTCTGGGCCTCTGAGGGGTAATGACCGTACTTCCTTTAGAGAGCATTATGGCGATGATGGAATGGGTTCACATATGTAAGGGGCTTAGAACAATAGCTGGCATATACATCGGCTGTGTTTTTTAAAAAACAAACAAACATTATTTTTAAAAATAAGGCTATTGTGATCAGCCTTATTGTTATTACAAGAAAGGAGCTTAAATTTGAAGAAGAGTCCATTTGTCTGCTGGAACAAGTTCTGGAAATTATCAGAGACCTGAATTTTACTCCCTGGTGTGTTTTCAAGTCCCTAAGTATCCAGTTCCTTTAAGACGTTACCAAGACAGTCCTGTGAGACCCTAAGTTAGTGTCCAGCATAGGAGTTGTCTCCTAAGGGTGGGGGTCTTAATTAGTGGGTGGGGTCCTTACCCAAAAAGAGTGAGTTCCAAACTCATCCAGAAAAGCGGCCTAGGAAGCTAAAGTTCAAATGACTCATCTGTTCACTTCCAGCAGGGAAAGAAGGTGAGTGAAGCAGGGAGAGGGAGGGAGACGTGAGGCTGGAAGAGAGAGGACAGCGCGACTGTGCTGCCCAGAGCCTTTTCTCTTGGCTTCGGCCTCGTACAACTATGGGGATGGCTGGTGAGGATGAAGGCTGGAGGGCACAGGGTCTAGTAGGTGCTGGTTTGGGGCAGCTTCTGCCTCATTTTTTTCAACAGTCATCAATGAAGAAGTCAGTTGAGATAACTGATAAGATCTTTCTTAGCTAACCCCACTCAAAACATCCACTGGAGGCTGGGCTGGTTAGTGAGTTAGGGGATAAGAGGAAAAAATTCGGAGATGAAGACCTTTTGAGCACAACACACCTTGCATTTTTGGATTGTGGTAGCCTTGGGAATAAAGTGTTTGGTTTCCCCTTTGCAAGCTGGAGGTGCAGAAGGAGATGGTATCTGTGGTCCTCCAAGCTAGATTGCCATCAGACCCCTGAGTGTGTAGCCAGCAGGCTTGGCAAGGATTTCCATCTGACATCCCTGGCCCTCTCCCGAACTACACGGAGAGGGGCACTGACAAGTTCTGCATATTTACAAGCACACATCCATACCCTACAAGGCATGGGCTTCTGAACATTTACAGAGAAATCACATTTTTGTAAATCAAATTCCATTTTCAATGCACTTTGGTTTCTTATTACTGAAAGAATCCCTGTTGCAAATCCTTTTGTGAAGCAAATATCTCTTCCCCCATAAATATCTCCTTCATATTTAGGCTCTGTTTTTAAATTATTTATTTGAGACAGAGTCTTGCTCTGTCATCCAGGCTGGAGTGCAGTGGCGCGATCTCAGCTCACTACAACCTCCACCTCCCGGGTTCAAGCGATTCTCCTGCCTCAGTCCCCCAAGTAAATGGGGCTCTAGGTGTGCACCACCACCCCCAGCTAATTTTTGTATTTTTAGTAGAGACAGGGTTTCACCATGTTGGCTAAGATGGTCTCAATCTCTTGACCTCGTGATTCACCCACCTCGGCCTCTCAAAGTGTTGGGATTACAGGCGTGAGCGACCGTGCCCGGCCTACTTCGGCTCTTAGAGTATGGGAGCCCCTGTCTGTTCAAGTGGTTGTATGTGTGTGTGAGAGAGAAAGGGCTTGTGTGTCAGTGTGTCCGTGTGTCCGTGTGAGAGTGTGTGTGTGAGAATGTGTGAGTGTATGGTCAGTGTGAGAGTGTGAATGTGTGTGAGGGAGAATGAGAGTGTGTCAGTGTGCACGTATGTGTGGGAGTGTGTATCCGTGTGTGTGTGTGTCAGTGTGTATATGTGTGTGTCGGCATGTGTCAGTGCATATGCATATGTGTGTCAGTGTATGTGTGCCTGTGTGGGTGTCAGTGTGTACATCTGTGAGAGGGTGTGCGAGGAAGAATGTGTCGGTATGTGTGTGTGTCAGTATGTGTATATCAGTGTGTGTGTATGTGTGAGGCTATGTGAATGTGAGCATGTGTCAGCGCATATTTGTGTGTCAGTGTGTATGTGTGTCAGTGCACGTGTGTCAGTAGGCATGTGTTTGTGTTAGTGTGCCAGTGTAACTGAATGTGTGTGTGTCAGTGCATATGTGTGTCAGTGTACGAGTTTGTGTGTGTCAGTGTGTGTGTGTCAGTGTACGTGTGTCAGTGTATGTGTGGGCGTGCATGTCTGTGTGAGAGTGTGTCAGTGCATACGTATCAGTGTGCATGTGTACACAAGAGCAATTATGTGTCAGTGTGCATGAGTATGTGTCAGTCCACATGTATATATAAGTGTGTCAGTGCGCATGCGTGAGTGTGTTGGTGTGTATGCAAGAGTGTGTATGTGCGAGCGTGTCAGTGTGCATGTGTGTTGAGTATGTGCATGTGTGTGTGTCAGTGTGGGTGTGAGAGTGTCTGCATTTGCATTCACTCTGGCACATGAAAGGGTTTCTGAATGTACGACGCTTTTCTCCTCCGCCTGCCTTGCTCTGATATGCTGCTGGAGAGAGACACTGTCAAAGCCCAGGGCTGACCCGGCGTGGTTCAGCCCTCCATCTGGGCACGCCATTCTTCGTTCCTGGCCTCTGACTGCTGCTCCTTGTGGGAGTTGTCCCGGGGGCCACGTTAGAAGCAGGCACAGAGGAAACAGAATCATTTCAGGAAAATGGAAATTGTGCCTGCCTCTTGGATTGGGCCAGGGAAGGGGAGGCAGATGTGAGAGTGTAGAAGGGGCTGACTGGGGATTCTTCCGGAATTCATTCATGAGATTGCATTCTACAATCAATTATTCATCAGAGAAGACCCAGGGAACCACTGTTGTTTGCTTTCTGCCTGTCTGAAGGATGAGGACTGTCTCCTTAACAGTTGTCGATGTAACTGCTGGGGAGAGCGGCTTGACTTCCCCTAGAAAATGTGTGGCACCTCCCTCGGCACTGCCACTTGTCTCACTGCCCACCCACACCACTGAGCGCTGCGTGGGGAAGGGTCCTCATCAGTCTCCAGCCTTCTGCAGGCTGGTGCAGGGGCCAGCCAAAGAGCCTCTGGAAAGACTCCTTCATCACTTATTAATGGTCCCCGGCCTTGTCCCTGAAATAATTAGTGTCGGGATATTTTCCTGTCACGCAGTTAATTGCCATCTGTACTGCTTAACATGCCAGGGCACTGGGTAGCAATCTGGGGGCCCGTGGAGGGCTGTGGGGATGGGGCCTGAGTCATGGTGTTGGCTGCCACAGCCGGGGCGGCAGTGGGAGAGAGGGAGCTTTCAGTGGGGTTTGGGAGGTGCCGGGGGCTCTGGGCAGCTTCATCCCTCAGTTCGCAGTCAGAGTGTTAAGAACCAGCTTCTCCCCTGGGAGGAGGAGAGGGAGGGAGCTGAGGTCCTGGAAGAAAGCAAGGTTCTCACCACAACAGACACCCACAGGATGCTTAGGAACCAGACTGTCTCAGGAACATCCGGATTCAGGATCTGAAGCCGTGTGTACTCGCCCTCTGTCTGGTTCCCTAGAAGCAGGGTGGGAGAGGATGTTCCAGCGTGTGGTTTGTTGAGTGAGTGCTTGCAGAGAAGCTGGGAGGGATTGTAGGGCATGATGGAGCAGCAGAAGGGTCCAGACGAAGATGCCGCTTCAGGGGAGGTCTAGCTGGGCCAAACCCACAGGGGCTTCGGGGTGTGTACAGCGCGTGGAGTTTGTTCTACCTGAAGACAAGAGGGTGGCTTTTCTGTCGCTACAGCAGTCAGGCCTTAGCTAAAGGCTGTTCCCGGGGGAGGGGCTATGGTAGAGGGCTTAACCTCCAAAGCATCTCCCAGAGAAGTGGCTCCTGCTGGCTAAGGCAATGTGGAGGAGAAGGGTATAGTTATGAGCTATTAGCAGCCAACACTGCAGCAGCCTGGAGTGAGTGCCCAGTTGATAAAGGACACCTGGGTGGGGCACGAACAGCCTCTGATGCCCCCTTCCTAGCTGCTCTGAGGCTCTGTTTCCTTCCATGTCAAAGGGGGTTCAACAGCCTTCCCTTGCTCTCTTGCAATGCAGAAGGGTAACAAACTGAGAGGGTGGGGCAAGGATCTTGTAACTGTAGTGTGCTGTATAGATGCCAGCTAGTATCACTTCACTTATTCCCATGCCGTTTAGTGGAAGAAATGCCCACATTTCATTTTACAGGGAGCACAAACCACAGATGCTTGGCTGGATTTTTTAAGGCTTCTCTCCCCAGCGCCCCTCTCACCTGGCCTGGGCTCCTTCCATTAGACAAATGTGCCTTTGACATGGCATATTCTCTGGGATAACTCAGAAAGGATATGGAGGGGATTAATTTTCAGTTATGGGTCATGAGGGCTAGAGTGAGACTCCTTTTGAGGTGCTCTTAGACTAGAGCGGGGAGACGGGTGAGGGGACGGCCTGAGGGCCAAGCACAGGGCACTGCAGGAGGGCCTCTTCCCATCCTCATCCATTTTGTAACCGCCCTCAACCCCCAGAGGGGACAATGAGTACCGAGGAAGGACCCCTCCCCAACCCTGCTGACCCCTTTCCTATCCCCCACCCCTTCCCCCAGCACGTAGGAAAAAGGGGGGCTCCCACCAAAGGCAGCCCCTGTAGGTTGAGCAACATTGATCCTGGCCGGGCCACTCCTGAGAGGAGAGGAAATTGCTGGGGAGGCAGTGGAGGAGGGTGGAGGAGAGCTCTCCGCAGTGACAGGCCTGTGGGGAGGAGGGGAGGAAGGAGGCAGTGTCAGCAAGCCTCTGACTGGCCGAGGCTGAGAGTGCCGGACACAGTCACGGTGCCAGGTCAGAACCACTGACCTGCTGGGCTGACCTGCTGTTTATTGGGCCTTCAATAGGGGGAACACAGTGAAACTGGAGTGCTGCTTTCTTCCTCAAGGAAAGGACTGTGGTGTTTGAGCCAGATCCTCGCCCCCGCCTCCTCTACCCTCCCCCGTGTTGAGCCCTGTGTCCCTGGGCTTGTTGTGCCTGGGTGTCCGAGGAAGACATTTTCCTACCTGCCCTTTTCTGGTGGGGAAGGGTTTCGGGTCCACCCCTAGGACACAGCATACAGGCCTGGTCCTCTCTCAAACTGAGAAAATCCAGAAAATGACTGGGCTTGGGAAAAAATGCATTTTGGTTGTCAGTGACCAGAATGTGGGATTATTTCTGGGGAAACGACTAGGTTTTAGTTTACAGGTCGCAAGCGTGTGTGTGTGTGTGTGCGTGTGCGTGTGTGTGCGTGCCCACACACACACCTGTCTGTTGAGGGCCAGGACACACTGTACCCTCATCCCAGGAATCAGACCCCTGCCCAGAGTGGAGGGCCCTGGACACTCAGCAAGGACACGTCTGATCCACGACCTCTTTGACGTCACCACTGTTAGCTCAGCATAAAGCAGGAAGAAGTGGGCTTGGCAGAGCCTCTGCCTTCAGGGTCTGGAGTCTAGGTTTACTCATGGGAATCACGTGGGGGATCTAGTCTAAGGTGCTTTGGGTAAGGGAGACAGTGCAAAGCTCACCAAAATGGTCAAGGAAGGCTGCATGGAGGAGGTAAGGCTTGAAAGAAATGCAACGTTTGAATTGGGAGGGAAGAAGAGAGAGTGTGTGTAAGGAGAACATTTGTGTCAGCTGAAGTGTGGAGGCAGGAGGAAGAGAGGGCAGCCTGGCTGGGAGAAAATCATTCCAGAATAAACGATGATGATGATGATACTAACCATTATCATTAACAGAGCTAATATTAATTGACCACCTACTGTGTGCCAGGCACCATTCTTGGAGCTTTACAGATTAGCTTATTTAATCCTTACAATTCCACTAGGTAGATACTATTATCATTTCCGATTTTACATGGTTTTTGTGTTGCTATAAAGGAATACCTGAGGCTGAGTAATTTAAGAACAAAAAAAATTTAATCTGCTCACAGTTCTGCAGGCTGCACAGGAAGCATGGCCCAGTGTCTGCTCCTGGTGAGACCTCAGGAAGCTTTTACTCTTGGTGGAAGATGAAGCAGGAACAGGTGTGTCACATGGCAAGCGAGGGAGCGAGAGAGAGAGAAGGGGGAGGTCCCATGCACTTTTAAACAACCAGATCTCGCAAGCACTCAGAGTGAGTACTCACTCACTACCACAAGAAGGGCACCAGGCCATTCATGAGAGATCCGCCCCCATGACCCAAACACCTCCCACCAGGCCCCACCGCCAACATTGGAGATCCCATTTCAACATGAGATATGGAGGGGACAAACATCCAAACCATATCATAGGAAGAAACTAAGGCCCAGAGCAGATAATTAATGGGCACAAGGTCACTAGCCAGTGAGTGGCCAAACCAGGATTTGAACCTGAACAGCCCGGCCCTGGGGCTTCTGCTGCTATCTGATAGACCTTTCTAGATAAGCTGGCACACACTGAGCCCTTATGATGTGTCAAGCACCATTCTGAGCCTTTTATTCATGGAGTCTTCATTATTAATTCCATTTTACAGATAAGAAAACTGAGACACAGAAAAGTCACACAAGATTATCGAGGTCAACACAGAGAACAGTGGAACCGGCACCTGACCCCAGGCAGGCGGAGCCTTCATGACCACACCACACGGCCACAAGGAGCGGGCAGGGAAGACAGTGGTAAGTGGAAGCCGTGGACATTGTACTCAGGCCTGTGGACATGCCCCCAGGCATTGGGAACTCTGGCGGGTTTTGATCGCCAGCAGGGAGTAGGGACATGGGGAGGAGGCACACAGCCAGGGCGGGTGCCAGCAGCCACGGAGGAGCGGTCTGAGGCTGGGGTTGGGGCTGGGGGGAGGGCTTGCCTCCTCTGTGACTCCTGTGGCCTAGTTTCCTGGCGGCTGCCAGGTAGTGGGACCTGGAAAGCGGGTTATAAATACCCTGGACTGACAGCAAGGCCTTCACTCTGACACTGATGCGGATTAAGCTGAA
Organism: Piliocolobus tephrosceles; assembly: GCF_002776525.5. NCBI lineage: Eukaryota > Metazoa > Chordata > Mammalia > Primates > Cercopithecidae > Piliocolobus > Piliocolobus tephrosceles. The sequence goes on from NC_045438.1 coordinate 128,424,106, forward strand.
TGTGCAGCTCAAGGTCATTGGCATGGCTATAGCTTTGCTTTGGGAGAGGTCTAGTTGAAGTGGTGCTAAGCAGGGTACAGCAGGGAGGCTGGGGGCTGAGCCCCTAGGTCCAGCTCAGCACAGACAGTGGCTTTTCCTCTCGTGTGGCCTGAGTGCTTCACTTCTGCCCTTACCACGTCTCTCGCCCCAGCCTCCTCTGTCCTCCCCAAGCCTGCCCTCCGCGGGTTTTCCCAGCCCACTCAAGCCAGAAGTCAGTGATGGGGGATGCGCTAAGCAGGGGGGCAGCCCCTGGCCTCTCCTGCCTTCTGCTTCAGCTACCCCTCCTCCCTCAGCACCTATTTCTGCCCACGTTTCCAGAGGAGAGTTGGACAGTGACTCTGGGTTGACTCAGCAAAGCTGTAGCTCCCTGAGGACTGTGTGTGCATGTGTGTCCATGTCCACTCTGCTTATAAAGAAAGATACTTAGAAATCTCAGAACCTCACAGCTGGACGAGACTCCCAGGTGAATGTACTCTGGGAATGTGGCTCAGAGACATTCTGTGTTTACAGCTAGAGCATGGGCATCTGAGTCCCAAGCCAGCCTCCAGTGGAGCCAGCCTTTGGATTGGTTCAATCCCAAAAAAGCCCCAGGAAGGCCCAGGAGCTATGCTGGGGTTAGGAGGACCTAGCTAAGAGCTGAAGGAGCTGGGTGTGGGCTGGGGAATGGAGGGGGCCAGTCCTCCACCTGGCGAAGGGACAGAGGCTGCGTGGGGCGATGCAGCAGAGGCAGGAGTCAGCACCAGCCATAGGCTTGGGTGGGGCTACAGCAGGCCGGGACTGCGGGCCAGCTGGGGTCTGAGTGAGTTCTGGGCTGTGCTGGGTGTTGTCTACCAGCACTTAGCATTGTTTCATACCCTTTATGTTCACTCTGTATCACAGGGGCTAGCAGGACAAAAATGACATTTCCCAGAGTTTCTTGCTGTTTGGATCTGGCTGCAGTTTCGGTTTTGCCAACAAGAGGCATTTCCATGAGCTCTGGACAGTGGCAGAGAGGCAGAGGCGTTCCTCTGCTGTGTGTTGGACAGTCTGCGGGCTCCTGCCAACATGAGGATTTGCAGCAACTGGTATATCCACGGTCTTGTCACCAGCTTCCTGAATGCAGGGCAGCTGGAGCCACACCAGTGGTCCTTGCGGGGGCAGCAGCTGTCTCCTGGTCTCAGGCTCGCAGCTGTGGGGATGTGACCTTAAGCCTAAAGCCTAGCAGTGGTCCTGACCTTCATTTGTCTAGGACCTCTGATCACTCTGTAAGTCACTATTTCCCCTATTAAATCTCTCTCTGCTGGATACTTTGGGTGTTTCTGCTTTCTACACAGAATGCTGATTGATATATAGGACACAGCTGGGACAGGTGGATGCTGGGCTGAACAAAGGAGGAGCCTGGGCCTGATTCAGAGGCCAAGGAAGACTCTGACCCTGGTGTCTGTGATGAGGATGTGATGTGGTTTAGAAAAACTGCCCGCTTCAGGGGCAGACCATCAGCTGGCTTCAGTGACCCGCTGTGGATGCTGGAGGGGAGCATTGCAGAAATCCCAGCAGGTCCTTTCAAAGGTGACCTGGAACTGCCCTTGTTCAGAAACCAAGGGCTGCTCCCCTGCAGAGAGTTGAAGGAGATGGGGAAACAAATCCAGGCCACCGCTCACCCAGAGCCTGGGGTCCAGCTGGGTCAGCCTGTGGGGCCAATTCTAGTACATCCAGGGGAGGCCAGATGAGCAGTCCCTTTAAAGGAGGCCAGCTGGAAAAGTGCAGAGTGTCAAGAATTTCCTGGGGAAAGTGCCCAGGCTGCCTTGGCCCTGTGGGGTGCATCTCCACCATCTCCCAGCCCCAGAGCAGTTCACCCTGAAAAGAGGAGATGCTGCAGCAACCCAGAGGGGCTCCAAGATGAGGGCCCAGGACTTGGTCCTGGCACGCCTGCCCAGCTGAGCCCTGCACCCAAGAGAAAGGAGAGGCTGAGGCTGCTGCAAAGGTCCAGCTCAGATGCTGGACCTACATCTGAGCACCACACATTCCCCCTACAGAAAGATTAAAATAAAAGAGACTATCTGCAGCTTAACGACTGGGGGTAATGGAATTAGGCGTGATCTGTGCTGTACCTGGCTCTTAACTCCTGACTGCATCTGACTGGCAGAGGCATCATTTGCTGAGTATCGCTGCCTGCCCAGTGACATACAGGCACTACCCCATTTAATCTTAAGAGGAATCATCATCATCCCACTGGTCTAAACGAGGAAACTGAAACTCAGAGAGGTTGAGGAAGTTGGGACAATCACAGAGCTAGTTAGTGGAGGAGCTGGGATTTGAACTCAGTCTGCCTAGTTTGGAACCACAGGTCCAACCACTGAGTGTATTGCCAAAAGGAGCAGGGTGCCTTCTGGGTCCCCTCCTTGAGAGTCTGGGAGACCAAGTCAGCACCACCTCCGACCTTCCTTCAGCTTCCAACCCACTCTCCCCTCCCCAGCTTCCTCCCCAGCCACCCTTCTGACCTGCGCCTCGCTGATGAGGAGTTAATGTAGAAACAGAGGGCTTCACTCGTATCTTCTGGCCTGGCTTGATGGGTGCTGGGCATTGTTTAATCCTTCTTTCCTTTATTTCAGTTTAAGCTGGTAATTGTCATGCTGCTCCCATATCATCCACTGACATTTAAGTCCCAGCTCTTTCTAAATAAGGAGCGGATTGGCCTCAGCTCGCGCCATGGGGAGAGATAGTGTCAGGCCTTCCTGGCAGTGTGAGGGGCACCATCCCTGGCTCTTGGACTTCCTTGAATCAAGGAGGAGAGGAAAGGTTCCCAGCTGTGGCATTTCTCATAGGTTTCAGAGACTCAGAGCCGCCCTGGCATGATCTGAAGGGGAAGTGTGGCTACTCTGGTCCTGATTAACTCTCAGCTTAGGATTTCACCCTTCCAGCCCACTTTTGTCTTGGAGGTTGCAAATTGGGGACCCATAACCAAACGTTTTGTTTTTGCCAACATACTGTTTAACAATTTCAAATACACTGTTCTCGAATTCTCTCCAGTCCTCATCACTCCCTATGGTTCTAGCTTGCTAACTTGCGAAGAGTGCCATCTGCAAACTTCTTTCTTATACATGCAAGTAGCCTGGGAAAGGTAGACTTATGAATCACATCTCGTGGGAATTAATTTATTTACAGCCACCCTCACAAGACTCCAGTTGACTGAGGCTCTTGGGGGTAGGGGGTGGGCGGTGGTCATTTTGGACTACAGCAGGGCAGCAGGAAGGGGAGGTGAGACCTAGGCGAGGAGAGGTGTGAGACTCTGGGCTAAGGTCACCAGTTTTCCAGGTTGGCTTTCAGGGGACAGCTGCCAGCCACCACTTTTTAAGCATCCACCATAAGCCCAGAATTGTACTGGATGCTTTGGAGACATCATCTAAACCCATTCTCTGAGGTGGGGCTATTATCCTGAATAAGAAAAACAAACTTTATTTCTCTACACCAACTACATCAATACTTTTGACCACCAACTGTGTAGGGAGTGTTTTTCCCCACACCAAGTAATTTTCTAATTTTCAGTGAACAGTGATTTGGTGTCCTGCAATTTAACTCCATTCTGACGCTAACTTCCCAGAGTTAGTGCAGACTTCACAGCTTAAAAGACTCCGACCCACAAGACTGCCCCCACTCCAGACTCTAATCACAAGTCCAGGCTGCCATCTGTGCTTCTGACCAACTGGCTATAAATCAGAGGTTCCTAAGACCCTCTCCTCATGTTCAATTATTTGCTAGAACAGCTCACAGAACTCAGGAAAGCAGCTTACTTACTTCACCACCAGTTTATTATACAAGGACACCACTCAGGAACAGCCAGAAGGAAGAGATGCACAGGGCAAGGTATGTGGGTGGGGTGGGGTGGGGCACACATGCTCCCAGCACCTCGATGTGTTCGCAACCTGGAAGCTCTCCAGACTTCATCTTTTTGGGTGTTTTGCTCCATTATGTGGGCATGATTGATCACCTCATTGGCCATTGATGATTAAATCAATCTCCAGCCCCTCTCCCCTTCTGCGAAGTGAGGCTGAACATTTCAACCCTCTGATCATGTGGTTGGTTCCCCTGGCAACCAGTCCCCCAATCTCCAGGCTATCCAGGAGCCCCCAGACACCATAGCATACAAAAAGACTTATCACTTCTGGAGATCCCACGGGTTTTAGGAGCTGCATGCCAAGAAACTAGGGATAAGACACACATATATATATTTCTACTATATCTCAATATCATATATCTTCACATCACAGATGGGAAAACTGAGGCTCATAGCGGTGCAGTCTCTTGCCCAAGTCCTCACAGTGGACGAGAGGCCGCAGGGGTCTTGCAGATACCCAGAGTCACTATGCAGCATTGCGGTGGTGTGTTATCTTTGTATGGCATCGTCTCTTTCACTAATTTATCAAACGTAGATTTATTGAATGTTGGCTGCTTGCCAGGATGCAGGCTGCATCGAGACCCTGCCCCGATCCATTCCCTGGCTAGCAAGAGAAGCAAGACAAGCAAGCAGGAAACTTTCATCCCGAAAAGGGGGATGCTGGAGTACCCACCACCACCACCAAAAACCACCACCACCATTTCCTGAGGGCTCGCCATGCACCAGGCTGTCAGGAGGCTTTGCAGATATTAACCCTCTTGACAGCCCGACCAAGTAGGCACTGTCACAGTTCTCCATTGTAGACAGGCACTAAATGGGTCTCAGAGAGGTTAAGTAATATGTCCAGTGCTAGAAAGTTTCTGCCTAACAGGGAGGAATGAAGTGCTACAGGAGCATGAGAGACGGAGTGGCTGCCTAGAGAATCCCACTCACTGCTTACAGCAAGCCCACGGGCGACATGCATTACCTGGGACCAGGAGCAGGTAAGTGACTTGCCCAAGGCCCCTCAGCTAGTAGAGAGTGGAGCTGGTTTCAACCCAGATGCTCTATGTCTGAGACTTTGTTCATTCCTTTACCTGTGTTGCCCTGGAAAGACTCGCTAGCTGATAGCGAGGAGGTGACGTGAAACGCTTTAAAAAGGAGGCACCTTACAAATTCTCAGCTCTGCTCTCATAACTTGGTTTATGAAGCCCTGGGCTGCTGACTCCAGTGTGTTGAAGAGAGCTTTGCCGGCAGCCTCTGTCCCAGTTTGAGATGTGTGGACTGTCTCTGACTGACACCGCCTAAGCCTCTCAATCCCCAAGAGTGATTCCGTCTCAGGGATGAGAGCCTCCAACATCTGTACCTGTCGGGTGACAAATCCAGACACACACGCTCCCTGCCTGGTTAGAGATGCATCAGGCCCGATTAGGCTCATGAACCTGCCTGCTGCGTGTGGATCCCTTTAGCCAAAAGCCACAAAGATAAATGGAACTCAGGTGTAATTCTCACCAGGAGGTTGCCTGGGCATGTGTGGGGAAGGATCTAGAGTGGGGGGCTATGGGTGGTGTGGGGGAGATGGACCCCACCTCTGTGATGCTGGGGTGGAATGAATGAATGACAGCCCAGCCTGGGACAAAGCAAGGGGGTTGCCTTACCCTCAAACCCCCATTCCCTACCAGGTGCTTGATATTTCAGCACGAGTATTTTTCACCTCTAGAGATCCAGTAGGGAGTGTTCTTGTCTTTATGGCCTTGGCAGGATGGGAACACAGGCAGTGGGTGAACAGAAATACCCTCGGTGAGCAGGTTGGTTGGAACGTCTGCACAGCCAGGCTGCCCTGCCTCGCACCTTCAGATCCGATTTCATTTCCTCACTTTGCATCCCTTTTTAATCAGCAGACACACCTGGAAAGGGGTGTTCCTGCTGTCCCCCCAGCTTTGTTAGCCCTCCTCCAGCAGTTCTGCACAGTTCCCTGGCAGAAGGTGGGCTGCAGGTGGGAAAATGCCAAGGGTATATCTCACCTGCTTACCAATGGGGCTCTGCTGTGCCTGGATTCAGCCACCTCATCCTCAATGCCTGCCTCACCCTGCCTGGATACATGAGCCCCCAGTTCCCCCCAGGGAGACAACATGCCCTCCATGGTAGCTGCCAATGATATAGACATCTCCGCATCCACCACCATCAGTGCAGTCCTACAGGCAGGTGCCCCTCACTGCCTAGAGAACACCAGCAAGCTTTCTGGCCACCCACGTCTCTTGGACACCACTCCCCTGTTGGAGAATTTCCCACTCTGAGTCCTGCCTCTTGGAGTGAGAAACCAGAGACTCATCTTTCCCAGTGTCTCTTGTAGCTATGACAAGGGCATGGACATGGACTCTGCCAATGGGACCCACCAGTAGAGGCTTCAGCCTGAGACAGGCAAGCAGTGGCCAATGCCATGCAGTTACCTATTTCCTAGTGAAGGCAGGGGCAGAGGTGTCTGGCTTTGGAGGCAGCAGAGATGGAGGCACCAGGATCCAGAACCCTGTATCAGCAGTGGGAGCTCTGAGGCATGTGCCAGTCCACGGCAGCTCTGAGGTCTGTAGGAGAAGAGACTGGGGTTGGTTTGGGCATTTTTCCTGACTGGGTAGCTGCTCCCAAAGTCTGAGTCTGTCTCCCACAAAGATTTAACATCTTCATTTTCTGCTTAAGCTAGCCAGAGTAGATTTGCAAACACCCTGACTGGTACAGCACTCCCTGAAGTAAGCATGGGGTCTTTGTCAATAACTAAGGGGTGTTTATGAGTTAGTATGGTTTGTACATGTGTGCACACACAAAGGTGAATAAGACTCCTGCCCTCAGGGAGCTTACAAGCTTCTAAAAGATAATGGTAATAAAGATGATGATGAAAATAATAATAACAATAACAACCATGAAACTGTATCTCAATTAGAAGGAAGAGTGGGCAAAGCAGGAGGAGGTAGATGGACATGACTTATAATCAACAAGAAAGAACTCAGCAGGACCCTGCCCCAGGCCACCTGCAGGGCTCCAGCAGGGAAATGAAAGGGAGGAGAAGTGAGCATGGCGGAGATGCAGCCATGAGAGGGACAGAAGACAGTCAGGTCTGCCGCCTGCTCTTCCTATCCTGAGTCAGGTCTGGACCCTGCAGCTGACACAGCCACTCCTGCTGCCTGCAGAGCAGTCCCCGCAGGTTCTCCTGCACCTGGCCAGCCTCCTGAGCAGGGAACAGAGAGCAGGGAGCCAGCAGACTGCCCCAATCCAGGAATCTGGGACTCAGGGCCCAGGACACTCAGGAAACTCTGTTGCCATTCTCCGTGACGCTCAGGCAGCCACTGTCAGTCAGTCTCCTCAAGGGCTTCCCACCTAAGCACCAGGCCTGTCCTCACAGGCTCTGCCAGCTCTGAAACACTCTGCCTCTCTCTGCCCTTGCCACCCCAACCTCCACCATTCCCCTCTTCTGTCTCTCTCTTCCTTCACCTCCCTCTCTCCCACCTCCCCTGAATCTTCCCCCACTTTCTTCCCTCTCTGCCTGTCTTTCCCCTTCCTCAGTCACTTCTCTGCCGCCTACTCTCCTCTCTACTTCCACACCAAAACCTCAGCTCCAGCCCTCCCCAGCAATACCTTTCCCAGAGCCCCTCCCTGGCCACACCTCTCGCTTCCCTCTCCTGTCCTCCAGCTCCATGGACTGTAGAACTGCCAGCAGCTTGTCCCTGGCACCCAGTGCCCCTTGCAGGCACCACCCACAGTCCTCTGAGGATGTATCCAATCTCCCATGTCCTGGGGCACAGCACAGGATGGACACTAAGAGGGAAGGAAGAGATGGGGACGGTGGAGACTGGGATAATCAATTTCAGGCCTCCAGGAGCCAAAACACTCTTCTCCTGTAAGACAGGGCACAGCGGACTCCAGGAGAGCCAGGAGAGCACTAAGATGACTCGTGGGAAAAGCCTCTGGCTTTGTGGGCAGGTGTTGGGAGGGGGGATGTCTGCCTCTCTTCATTTCTCTGTTCTCTGCCTCCATCTCTGGGTTTCTCTAATTCCACTTCTTGGTCTCTTTGTGTCTCCAGCTCTGCGATGGTAAGGTGGGAGTTGGAATAACTTCTCAGCATTAACCATGGTTTCTGCGTGGGGGACGTTACCTTAATTGAGTCTCAGCTTGTTCATAGCCACTCGGTTACCATAAATAATGGATGTCCAAATGGACTGTAAACTGGAAAGGCTGAGCAATACTGCACAATGCAATGGCCACTGGTTTCAGCCTTCTACAGGGAGCCTTGCCTCTCTCTTAATAATGCATGGTCCACACCCACCACAGCCAGACACCCAGCGATTCCCAATGAGAAACTTGTTATGCTGTGCTACGGGAAGGAATCAGGAACTTGCCCACTCTCTGATCTTCTCAGGGGAGGACAGCAAGAGCCACATAGAGATGTCAAGACCTCAGGTCTTGTGGGAAAATGAACCTACCTACAATGTCACTAGGCATGAAAATGACCTGCATCCTCCCTCCTATGTGTACTGGCAGATGGTCTTTTGGTTTCTGGCTTTAATCCTGGGGTACAAATCCTGTAGCTGTCTGCTTACCAGATCCCCGAAGACTGCACCGTTCTCTGTGTATAGAGCAAGTTGCTGGTTAGAGGATCTGAAGCTATTTAATGCACTTGCACTGTTTGCAGAACCTCCCTCTGTTTGTAGAGCCTGCCAATGCAGAATGAGGGCTGTTGGCAGACTCTGATGCTGTTGTCTACTTCTGCCCCCAAGACTGACTCACAGTCAATGCCCTTGTTCATACATGTATGGCTTCCCCTGGTCCCATATCTTAGCTTCCACTTGGTGTCCCCATCCTTCTGGCTGCTATGCCTGCCCCAGGGTCTTCAACTCTGACTCATTGACCTCCCATGCCAGAGGTATTCCCCATCCACTATCCCCCATGTCACATCTGTGTTCACAAATGCCTTCTAATCATGGATCCTGAAAATTAGCCTAGGACCTAAAGGTGTCTAGGGTGGGGGTGTAAGGATGCTCTTGGAAGGACCTTGTGCTGCTCAACAATGCCTACTGGTTGTGCCAATTGTTTGCTTTTAAAGCTCCAGACAAACTCAAGACATTAATAAGACTCAGTGTCCATTTTATTCTAACACATTCTTGTTGGTTTTGTTTTGCATGCCTGTGGGGTGGATGATTGGAAGCAAGCTGTGGTTGTTTAGTGGTGTTTAACTTTAATAGCTTTGGTAATGTAGCTAAAGTCTGTTCAACTTTTGTTGCTACTGTTACCCAAATGCTTTAGGCAAATCATGACCAGGTCATCTGATTATTTCTCTAACAGGAGAGGCGTAAAGCTTGCGGATAGTTGGAATATTGGAGGGCCTTTGCGGGGCCGGGGCCTGCAGGGGATGGCCCCTCTGTGGCTAGAGCCAAGAGTGATTACAAAGCTATACCTCCCCATAGGATAGCCTTCCTTAATTTCTTTTTAGGAAACTCATTTTTTCATAGACAGGCTTGAAATGGCCAGTGATGCTATTAATTACAACTAGCAGATAACAAGGCATTTTCACAAACATTGTATGGGATGTTTGTGAAATAGGCAAGAAAAAACAACTTCAGAAATGTTCAGTGACTTCTCCATAGGGAAGACCTTAAATCTACTGACTCCAAATTCAATGTTCCCTGTGTAGTTCTATGCTAGGAGTTCTTAACGTAGGTTCTAAAGAAAACTGCAGCTTCTGCAGAAGTTTCTGTTCACTATTAGAATTTATTTGCAAAATACCGCATTGCAGATGTGTGTACACTTTCTCCTGGGGAGAGGGTCTACTGCTTTCCCAAGATGCTCAAAAGGGGCGCAGAGGAGTTAGAGACCACCGTGCATGTGTGGAGGAGTCAGAGACCACCGCGCGCTTGCGGGGGAGTCAGAACACCGTGCATGTGCTTCGTGCGGGGGTCAGAGACCACCGTGCATGTGCTTCGTGCGGGGGAGTCAGAGACCACCACGCATGTGCTTCGTGCAGGGGTCAGAGACCACCACGCATGTGCTTCGTGCGGGGGAGTCAGAGACCACCACGCGCGTGAGGGGGAGTCAGAGACCACCTCGCATGTGCCTCGTGCAGGGGGTCAGAGACCACCACGCATGTGCTTCCTGCGGGGGTCAGAGACCACTGCGCATGTTGTGCCTTGTCCCCCATACTCAGATCCATGAAACCAGTGCCCTCTGATGCTCATTCACTTCATTCAACAAATGCCTATTGAGTGCCATGAAGTGCCAGGCACTGTCTCAGGCCCTCGGGAAACAGACGAGCAGCACAGACGTGGTACTTGCCCTCATGTAGTTTTCATTCTCGTTGAGGAAGAGAAAGGGGAGACTTCACTTAAAGTAAATGGAAAGGGAAGTGTTGGGTTGTGAGAACTGCTATGAGGAAAATAAATGGGGGAGCCACTGAAATTTCTGCAGCTGGGTCTCGTGTGGGACTGGCAAGTAAGGATGGACCACTATTCTGTCATCCTGAAATACTGGAGAGTCTGTAATGCTCTTTAATTTGGGGTTCACTCACTCGGTTATTTAAGAGAGACCTTTCCACTCCTGGCATCTACAACCTGAAAACTCCACTCTTCCTGTCCCTTTGAGAAAGGGTTATATCCCTTTTCAGTCCTTACAATTTCTTTCCCGGCATCATATTCTAAGAATAAAGATATATTGGCTGAAGCAAGCCAGACCCCCTCGTCCTGCCCACCTGCCACCTCTGCCCCTCAGCCCAGCACCCCATCCCCCTACTCGCCAGCTCCATGCTTTAGAAAGCTCCAGCAGGCTGGCCCATTTCCCCTTCACAGCTGAGCATGTAACCAAAATTGGCTGTTGTAATGGCAAACTAAATGATGCCCTAATACCCAGATCAATCATCCTGTGAAATAACTCATTATTCAGGCTCCAATTGCAGGGGATGGAATTAAAACAAGAACAGTTCAACAAGGAACTGCAGTGGCAGGTAGCATTTGGGAGGTGCCGGGTAGGGTAGAGGGGAAAGGCATGGAGAAGGACAGGGCTGGGCTTTGGGGAGGGGCCATCAGTTGAAGACAACTCTCCTTTCCTTGAGAGGAGAGGAGGCCAGAATGGGGCTACACATCTGCAGGAAAAGCAGGCAGAGCCAGCAACAAGCTACAGGGTTCCAATCGGAATCACTTTGTTCTGGTCAAAACACAGGCTCTGAGCAGACAGCAAGCCACAATGACAAAAGCCCTGGCCAACACTCCCTAGGAGGAGGCTTTGTTCTCAGAGAATGGCCTCGGTCCTCTAAAGATCTTTCCACAGAGAACAATGAAAATGGCCTTTATGCACATAGGAGTGAGAGGAGGGAGAAAGACCGCTGACTCCCCAGGGATGGTGGAAGGGTCACAGGCAAGACTAACGTGCCAAAAACCTCCTCTGGGGACCCCAGGCATGTGGAGGGTGGGGCAGGGGTAGAGCAGGTCAAAAGGAACTGTAGAAAAACAAGTAGTATTGTCTGAGTAGCTCTCCTCTTCCAACAGCATTCATTCATTCATTCATCTAACAAGCATTCAGTGGTCTCCTACTAGGGTTCTGCCACTGCCTCTGTGAATGCGCTAATGTAAAGAGCATTGGGCTGAGAGTGGGAAAGCCCAGGTTCTAATCCTAGCTCTGGAACAAGCTGGCCATGTGACTGTGAAGCAACTTTCTCGGTGCTTTGTACCTTGGCCTCTTCATCTGAAAAGTGAGCAGGCTGGAATAGAGCAGGTAGTGAGGCTCCCATCCAGTCCTGATGCTACAGTGTCCTCAAGGCTGAGCGATAGGAGGCCTCCCGGGAGGACTGATCCTGGAGGCAAATTTGGAGCAGAATATGATCGTGCTCTGGAGACGGGGCAGCCAGGGACAGGGGCGCACATGTCAGTGTGAAGCCCGGAACGGAGTGGGGGAAATGGTTGAAAGAAAGAGCAAGAGGGAGTATATTAAATAGAGAGAGAGGTGGTAGAGGGAAAGACAGAGACAGAAAGAGTGTCAGACAGACAAAGAGAGGGAAGAAGGGAGAGAGGGAGACGGGAGGGAGAATAGAAGATGCTCCTCAGAAGCGGAAATAATTCAGCTCTGCCTGGCTCTCTTGAGCACGTTTTTATTGGGTATCTACTGTGTGCTAGGTACCAGTCTAAGTATTGAGGAACAAAGACTAATATGCTCCATGCTGTCAAGGAACTTATGACCATATTATAACATGAAAAACAAGCAAAACTTTAAAATGTCAACCATGTCAGTGTGTCTACTACAAGGAGATCTCGATCTAGAAGATAGTAATTCTGGAAAACAGTAATAACTAACACCCTGCGCCCTTATTATTTCAACCTTCACAGCAACCCTAGAAGGTGGGTGTAATTATCACCTCTTTTATAGGTGAGGAAACTGAGGCATGGGGAGGCAAGGTCACAGAGTCAGTCAGTGGTGGGGTTAAGATTCAAACCAGAGCAGCCTGGTTTCAAAGCCTGAGCTTAACCATTGCTCTGTACCTACAGGGTGGGAAGCAGGGTATGGAAAAATGGAAGCCACCCTCCTCCAGCCTGAGACGGGGCAGAGGAAGCTCACCTCTTACCAGGTGGCTTTGCCCCAAAAGCGGCTGATTCCTTCCCCTGCATCTGCTTTGTATGATAATAATAAGTCTGTTGCTTTATAAATATATGCACGTCACAAGAGAAGGAGAAAGGAGCAGAGCTCTGTGGGGACAAGCTCCAGTTCTCACAGTGAGGACCAGACCATGGCAAGATTGGAAGATGTGGCACGTCTTCCCTCCTGTTGTCCCAAGCTCTCTCTAAGTGGTAATGGAGTGGTGGTTTGAGCAAAAAATTCTGGTATCGAATCCTGAATTTACCACTTATTAGCTCTAGCTCTATGGGCTAATGACTAATTCTTTCGGAAACGCAGTTTTCCCATCTGTACTGCGAGCAAGTTGAATTATGTCTGCTCATTCTTCACTCTGTGTCCTAGACTCCACATCCCTCCTCTGTAGCTCTTCTGTCCTTCATTTCTATTAGGTGCTACATTCTTAAATCTTGTATCAGAAACTGGTTTAGGTAGTGAGCTTGGCAGGCAAGCAGCTTCCATCATGGAGATCAAGAAAGTGGTAAATGGCTGTGTCTTCATCAGTTAGGAACTAATTTGGCTACCTATGTCTGAAAGACATACAATAAAAGTAGCTAAAACAAGATGGAAGCTTATTTCTATTGTAAAGGAAATTCAGAGATGAGCCAGCCACTCAGAAAGATGAATCCTCTGTGTCGGGGACCCATCTCCTTCTGCCTTGTGTCTCTCCTAAACCCAATATGTGGATTCCACCTCATGGTTCAAAATGGCTGCTAGAGTTCCAGTCTTTACATCTACATTCCAGCTAGTAAGTAACAGAAAATCAATTAAGAAAGTTTTGCCTTCTCTCTTTTAAGAAGGCTTCACAGAAGTCCCACACAACACTTCCACTTAGCTGTCAGTGGCTAGAACCTAGTCATATGAACACACCTAGCTACAAGAGAGGCTGGGCAATTAGTTTTATATGTAAACTGGGTTTGCAGCCTGGTGCTTAGCTGAGGGTTTTGTTGTTACAAAATAGAGGAGGAATGGGTATTTTGTAGACACTTAGCAGTCTGAGATCCAGGACAATGGAAATGATCACCAGGGAGGTTTATTGTCAGGAGGTGGCATAGCATTCAGGGATTGGAGTCCAAGGTTCTAGACTTGTCTAGACTGCAAGAAGTTGAAGATGTGGTCAATGGCACAGGGCAGGAGCTCCAGGAAGGAAGCACGACAGCTGTGCTATCCCCGCTCCATTCCAGGCCCTTCCAACTTCCTGTGTCCTGGGCAGTAGCAGCCTTATCTAGGAGCCAGGCAGCTCATCACACCAGGCATGTGGCCTGGGAGAAAGGGGGGTGGTGAGCGAATTGAAAATGTCAGGTGCTTAGACCAAGGACAGAAAAGCCTGGACTCCTCATTCTCAGGAGCTGAAGCTCGCTCTCGGCCCAGGGGTGGGTCCACATAAGATGGCAGGGCTGGGCCACTCTCGGGGAGCAGAATGGGGAGGGTCTCAGAAGCTGGCTAACAGGAAGCCCCCTCTGCAATAGCAATGGTATTCTAAAGAGGAGAATAAAGCTTGGAAGGCAAAACAAAGCTATTCCACTGAATAAATGTTCTCTGCATTAAAGCAGCCGGAATAGCGATGAATTAAACATCAGGTCTGAATGAAAGGAAAATGCCCTGATTTATAATTGCTTCAGGCAGGAGGTGGCCTGGGAGAGAGGCTGAAGCTTCATCAGGGACCCAGTTTCCCCTGCAGAGCTGCAGAAGCACTGAGAGGAGATGCTGGCCGCCTTCAGGGTGGAGAGAACTGGTATAGAGTCTTCTAGAGAAGAGGGCATCCTGGAGAGATGAAAGAAACATGCTCCAGAAGTCAGGAGGCCTGGCTGCTAGTCTCTGTTCTGCATGACCTTGTAAGTCACTGGGTGTCTCTAGGCTCCTTTCCTGTTCTTCCAGTGAGGATAGTAACACCTGCGTCATCTCACTTGCTTCTTGGAGAATAAAGAGACATCATAGATGATGAAGGGTTTTGTAGATGTAATAAGCTGCTATTACTTCTTGGTCTCAGCATCACCACAAAAGCAGTGGCGAGGTTCATGCTGAGCTCTGGCAGCTTCTGCAAGGTGACCAGTCTTTAGGAAGGGGGAAGATGGTGGGGGAGAAAAGCAAGATGTGTTGGCAAGCTCCACTTGGAAATGTCACTCTGGAGATGCCTGTCAAAACTGCTCCATGCCAGATGGGTGCAGCTACTTGCAGGGCAGTGTGCTGTGGTGGTTAAGATCCTGGAGGACCTGAGTTTAAGTCCCAGATTACCCTCTGGTTAGCATGTGACCTCAGGCACATTAAGCAAATTTTCTGCGCCTCAGTTTCTTCATCTGTAAAATCAGGATAATAAGGGTATCTCAACTCATAGCATCCTTGTAAGGATTAAATGAATTCACGTAAGTAAGACACTTGCAATGTTGCCTGGCACATAGAAACGTCCCTGTAACTGCTAGCTCTTATTAAGTTTCTAATACCAAGTGCATCAACTAAACTTCTGGAAAAGAAGTCATGGGCTGGCTTTATAGGAATCAGAATACTGCCAAACCCCAGCTACTCATACTTTACTATGCATAGGGCTCCCCCAGGGATCTTGTTAAAATGCTGATTCTGATTCAGTGGGTCTGGCCTGTGGGCTGAGATTTTGCATTTCTAACCAGCTCCCCAGGGATGCCGTGCTACTCCTGAGACCACACGTTGAGGATCAAGAGGTGAAGGGATGCTACTGACTGAATTTCGTGGCACTTGCCTCCCCCCAGCCCAGATATTTGGCTATTTCAGGAGGCTGGTGGGTCAGCGGCCCTGTGCTGCTTCATTCCACCCCCCACCTCCCACCCCCAGGGAGCTGCTACCCAGAGCTTCCTTCCTGGGGAAAAGGAATGATCTGCATACAAGAGGGATGAGCCTGGATTTTACCACCTAACAGGCTCAGGCAATCTGTCTTGCTAGGATATTCCTGATCTATTAGAAATGACACAGAAATCCATTCCTAAAAATTCTCAGCAGCTGAGGATGGTGAGAAAGCTGCTGGGAGAAAAAGCAGTGAGTGGGCGGGTGTAGCTATGGGCAGCTCCCCACTGGCTGCCCCAGATCTTGACAGGCTGGGCTGGTAAGTCTGTCCCTCCTGAGCTGTGTGGTTGGGGAAACTTATCTTCCCTGAGGAAGCCTGGTTTCCTCAGCAATAAGTGGGGATCACAAGAAACCCCACTTTATCGATCAGTATGTAGGCAGGTGAACAGTTCACGACTGACTGTTAAGTTGAAGAAAGCAAATTGCAGCAAAGCATAATTTCATTTTTTAAAAATGTACAATCATATTTGCAAACCCATGGGAAAGTCTGGAAAAATACATTTCAAACTGTTCAGAGTGGTTATCTTGGGGAGAGAGAGGTGGGATTATAAGAGACTTTTACTTTCAATGTTGTGAATATCTATATTGTCTGATTTTGAAAATAATGAGTATTTATTACTTTTGTAATTGGAAAACCTCCATTTAAAAAAAAAAAAAAAAAACTGCTTCAAATGGCTAGTGTCAGCCTTCTGAACCACATGGAGAGAGAGGGATTTCCATACGGTCCCTTCTCCTAAGCAGCACAGGCCACAGGGGCTGGGGGCAGAAGCCCTGGCTGAGGGGCTTGGCTTTGTTGTGCAGTCCTGCGCAGGTTCCTGCATCTTCCTGAGCCCCTGGTTTCTCATCAGCAAAATGGGAATAATAACAACCTGAATCAGGAGGTCAGCATCCAGGGAGCACCATGAGGACTGAGTGATGGCACCTTCCCCTAAGCCTGGACACTCCGATCCTCTCCAGAGAAGAGGAGGAGGGCAGGGCTGCAGGAGGGCCTGGGAACTCCACTAGGCTTCTTAGGGTAGCACTGAAAGCTCCCACAGTTGGGCATTCCTCAGACCAGGAAAGGAGAGGAACAGAGCCTGGTGTCTGGAATAGGACATAAGTCTACTTACCCTGTGTTCCACTCTAAATCTGTCATGCCTCCCGGCCTCTGCTCATGCTGATCTCACTCCCGGACTTGCTGTTCCTGCCTCCTGATTTGCCCTTGCCTCCCTCACCTGCTGCTTCCTACTCACCTTTCAGGAATCCTCTAGGAATCTTCCCTGAGCCCCT
Organism: Piliocolobus tephrosceles; assembly: GCF_002776525.5. NCBI lineage: Eukaryota > Metazoa > Chordata > Mammalia > Primates > Cercopithecidae > Piliocolobus > Piliocolobus tephrosceles. Next base: position 128,440,721 of record NC_045438.1, read on the forward strand.
GCTGAAGTTGGGGGCAGGGAGCCCCTCTTGGCTGTTCCATCAGCAGGCTGCATATCTCTACCTTCCTGGGCTCACCTACTGCACAGTCATTACCTGTCTCCTCTTTGAGACTGAGAAGTGGGCAGGTAGGGGTCTTAGTCACCTTTCAATCCCTTGCAGCTGGCAGAGTGCCAGGCACTTATTTTTACCTACGTTTTCCCTTGTAAACCTTTTGACATAAACCTCTTAGATTATCCTGGGATTTCCTAGTTGGCTCCTTTCTGCCAAGTGCGATCTGGCAGGACTATAAGGAAGGCAGAGGTAGGAGTGGGCTGGAGAGCTGGGGTGGCAGTGAGGGCATGGTGCCCTCTAGCGGCCAGGTGCAGGGGTGGCTGCAGCATCCTTACTGAAGAAAGGGAGGAGAGGACAGGTGGGCCCGGGAGCTAGATAAGATAGAATAGGCTCTCTAGGAACAAGGAGAGGAGTGGGGAGACCACTGCATTGGCAGTTTCCCCAGCACAGCTAGGAGTGGTCCTTCTTCCAAAGATCCCAGTGAGGGGCTGTGGCTTAGCTTAAAAGCATGAGAAAAGCTGGAGGAAGCCCAGAGACTGCTCCCTCGTGGAGAGAAGGATGCCACTTGGAGGTGTGTCAGGGAAATGCTTAGGCAGGAGGATGGACGCAGAGGTCCTAGAGGCGTGTGACCTGGGAGAGGGCCACTGGTGCACGGCTCCTGCTCAGACATTCATGGAAGCCTGAGAACCGAGATGCCCTCCAGCTAGGGAAACCAAACTGGCTTTCTTCCGCAGGGAACTCGTACTTGCGAGCCTCTTGATCCTCCTCTCTGTTCCAGCCCTTACCATGAGTAGGTCTTCAGTACATGGGATGCCATTTTGTGCTTTGAGATGTTGGTGAGGGACCTGGTGGGGGCTCAGGTATACTCTGGGGTATATACATCTGTTTCCAGGTGACATCTCTAGGACATCACACCCCATTCACAGTCCTTCCTCTATCTGCCCCCAGAACCCCACTCTTCTTGTGGTCTCAGAGATTAACCGGGGGAAGGGGCAGGTGAAAATATAGGAAGTGGGGAAATCTAGGGAAGGCGGGTGGATGAAGCCAGCCAGCTCAGAAAGTGCCAACCCCAAAGGAGCCCCCTGTGAGAGGCCCTCCTCAGCAGCCCTGCCTCCCATAGCCGCCCTCTACCCTTAGCTCTCTCTAAAACAACAGAAAATCTTGCCTGACTCCTCTCACCACTTAGCCCAAGAGAGGAAAAGCTTTCTTTTCTCTTTTCCTTCCTGCCCCTTCCCCATTTCTGGCCCCATCACCCCTTTCCAGGCCTCTATCCTTCTCCTGTGTTCATTCTGACCTCTCCCCTGGCCTCCTGGCTCTCACTTTGAGAGTCAAACATGAGCTGGTTGGAGGAACATTGGGTCAGAAGTCCAGGGACCGGGGTATGCTGCTGATTTCACCACTAATGTTCTAATTTCTGAAAGCTCCCCAGAGCTCTGTGTCTTCACTTATAAAGGGGTGGGAGGTTGGACTGGTTAATCTGCCACAATCCTTTTAGTTCTGACATCCTGGGATGCATGAGTCTCCGTTAATCTTCAGCGACCCCTTTCCTAAAGCTGATCCCAGGGTCATAGTTAGAATGCATCAACTGCTTTAACTGATGTGAGACATTTTCTAGGGAGATAGCCATATGGGAGATAACTTAGAGGAATGTGAAAAGTATCCAATTCCTGAAACGTCACTGTTTCCCCATGCCACGTGAGGAATCCCCACACCCAAGAAGTCATCTGCTCCAGCCCCTGCATCAGGCTCAGAAACCAGAGCAGACAGACCCTGCTCAGGCTCCTTCCTTGTCATATGACCTAAGGACAGTATCAGATATCTCCTGCCTTTACAGCCCTCTAGGACTTCACATTTCCCAGTCATCTTTGTGCCTGGCCCCTTGTGGGAAAAGGGAGGGGCCTACCAGGGCCTCCTGAGCAGAGGGGCAGCCAAGGGAAGTACTTAGTTCACCAGAAGCCTTCATCAAGGTTCACTTCCTGGAGTCTAACTTAAACCTTTCTTGCTGCTGTATAAATCAATGTCCCCCAGTTCTGGTCTCCCCACCGTCCTCAAACTAAAGAGCTGCTCATTTGCATACACCTGCCTCTCCCAGCCCCATTTAACTCCCACCTCTTCTGGACTTTTCCTACAGGTTCTATTTTTTTCAACCTTTCATAATTTCTCCTATTGGCTCTGGCTCTGCTCCAGAACTTCCAAATCCTTCTTAAATGTGACAGCTAAAATTAGATGCCGGGAGAAGGCCAAGTGCAGTGGGATGATCACACCCTGCCTGGCATGTGCCACTTCCTCCTTCCTGGGTCCTGTCCCAGCACGGAAGAGGCTGGTCCTTCCCTAAGGATGTTATTAGACTCCTGGTCCCCTACAATCCTGGGTCTCCTTGGGTTTCTCCTCACCTCCCCCTGGATTGATGAGGCTTGTGTTGAATTTCTACAAGCCTTGCCTTGTATGTCACCCATGCCGAATGGATCATTTTTCCAATCTGTCAAGGTTCCCCTGAATTCTGTTTCTGCCATCTTGGACTGGGTGTTTTCCTTCCGGTGCTCCAGGATAAGCCATGATCTCATTCTAAGATGTTCTTAGCTGGTCCTGGGTTATTCATTTGTTCACTCATTTGTTCATTTAGTCAACAACTATTTACTCAGTTTTTCCTTTGTGCCAGCTACTGTGCCAGGCTTGGGGATGCCTCCATGGAGATTGCAGCCTTAAACTGGACAAGGGCCGCCCAGGGGCCTATGGAAGAATATAAGAGGGGTCTCACTCTCTTTCTGGGAGAAATCATTATAGCATATAGCAACTGTGTTTTGTTAATACCAGGCTATGCTGTATTGTTTTTTTTTTTTTTTTAATTAACCTCCAAATCTTGGTATCTTAATACAATAAAAATTTACTTTTTGCACATGTAAATTCCAGTGTAAGATGTCTAATTCTCCAAGGCAGCTGTCCTCTCTTTGGGGATCCCTTCTGTCCAGTGATATCATGTCAACACAAGTGGGCTTCAGCTTACTGTGGCAGGAAAAGGAGAACTTAGAGAACTCACACCTGGTTTTAAGTGCCCTGGACCAGAGGGAATCCACTGCTCACAGCCCATTGGCCAGAACGGGTCACATGGATAGGTCGACTTCACCTCAAGGGAGGCTGGGAGATACAACCCTGCCATGTGCTCAGACAGAGGAAATGGGGAGGTGAATACAGAGCATTTTCTCTGCCATAGCAACTCATGGGACTGGAACCCAGAGAGAAAAGGTTGGGAGTTGCCATTACCTCCAAGATATAAGTTTAAGAACATGGTGGGAGGGGTGCCCAGAAGGTGAAGAAGATGAAAAGAAATGTGGGAACAGGGTGAAAGAGGTGGAGAGGAAGCAGAGGCGCTGTTGCCCACAACCCCTCCCTCGTCTCACACTGACTGATTCCAGCAGCCAGGGACCACACCTTTTTCCTCAGCCACCTGTCTGCAAAGCAGCTCTTGGTCCTAGAAAGGAGGACCGGGACAGAAAGCCTGAGCGATCCTACCCAGGATGGGGAATCCGGGTAAAATCCTTGGCTCCATCCCCAGCCAGGTCCCTAACCAGGTCCCTAACCAGGCTGCGGGATCCTGAAGAAGTTGCTTCACAATCTCAGTACACAGTGGTCTGGTAATTCCCTGGTGTTGGTCTCCTGCCTGTTTGTCCTCAAGTCCCTTCCTCAAAACATACAACCACCCACCCTTCTCTGCAACTCCAGACTCTGTGCCTGTTGGGTTCTGTCTCCCTTGGGGGAGTATAGGGTTCAGGGAAGAAGCAGCAGGTGTCTGTCCTGCTCTCCTTTCTGAGGCGGCTTCTCTGGCAGTAGCCTCAGCTCCTGCCCTATAGGCTGGCATGGTTCCAGCTCTCATGGATGGCCCCGGCTCCCAGGCACTGTCAACACCACTCCCCTGCCACCAGCCCTCGAGCTGGCAGGAGCTTCCGGAGGTTGCTGATTTTGAAGTTTCTTCACTGTCCCACTTGGCTCTTGGCTCCTCCAACACCTATAACCAGGTCCCTGCATTACCTTCCTTCTGTCATGTCCTGCCGTTAACTTGATTTCTGTTTTCCTGTTTAGACCCTGACTGCTGTACCATCTACATGGCGGGACCCTCGTGGGGGAGTGGGGAAGAAAAAGGGAAGAGAGAGTGGGTGTTAACTGAGGCAAAGAATATGAAAAACTGAAATCAGATACCAACGGTGGTCTCCTTCCTACCCACCCTTTGTGATCTCCACCACCTGCGCTCACCCTCCAAAGAGCTGTGTCCTCCACATTGGCCCTTGGCCATGGAGGGCAATAAACATGCATCAGGGCAAGATCTAGCTGCTGCCCTCTTGGGTGGGTCCCAAGGCAAATGGTAAAATAGGCAGAGCTGAACCCTCCAAGTGAGAACAGAATTTTTCTAGAACTTCCTGCAGGCAAGGCCTGTGTTGCCCTATCCATTCATACCCCCTGTATTGGGAAAGCTTTGGGGGAGATGTTTTGGAAGAGTAGGGCTTTGCTGCTTCACATGAATCACCCCCAGGAAGGTGACCAGCTTCTCAGCCAACTCGGCGGACTAAAGCTGCACATCCATCCAAGCCCAGCTCATGGCAGCCCCGTCAGCGCAGGCAGCAGACAGCCTGAGTTCTCTGTATGCAGAAGAACAGCTCTGAGGTGGGGAATTAAATAAAATCAGAAACCATAAATAAACCTGCTGGCCTCACACAGGGCGAACAAGCAGCCCCCTGGGGAGCTGGGCTCTGCTTCCAAGGAGGTGATTAAATTCCAGACCAACCCAGCAACTTCCATTGGAAAGGCAGGGCCAGGACTGTGTGCTGGGGGAGAGGGATACGATCATAAAATATTAGAAAACTGAGATTTTAGAGTGAGAATCAAAACTTGAAAATTGCAAGGGATCTTCTCAGTGGCTCTTGACCGTGACTGTGCATTACGATCCCCAGAGGTAGTTTGTTTAAACACAGCAATGCCAGACACCACCCCTCCCAGTCCCTGCAGAAATTCACCCTTAGGCTGCATGGGGGCTGAGCACCTCAGATGATTACAAAATATGCCCCAGGCCAGACGCTCTAAGCTCTGCTGCTAGGGAACTCAGGGGTTCCAGGAGCAAGGTCAAGGGCTTCCTCCACTAAAATTGAATCCTGCAGCTCTTTTTTCAATGCACAAAAGAAATCAAGTTAATGAATAGAATGTTCTGTATTTAAAGTCCTCCCTCACCGGCGCGGTGGCTCACGCCTGTAATCCCAGCACTTTGGGAGGCCGAGGCGGGCGGATCACAAGGTCAGGAGATCAAGACCACGGTGAAACCCCGTCTCTACTAAAAAAATACAAAAAATTAGCCGGGTGCGGTGGCGGGCGCCTGTAGTCCCAGCTACTCGGGAGGCTGAGGCAGGAGAATGGCCTGAACCCGGGAGGCGGAGCTTGCAGTGAGCCGAGATCGCGCCACTGCACTCCAGCCTGGGCGACAGAGCGAGACTCCTTCTCAAAAAAACAACAAAAAAAAAGTCCTCCCTCTATAAATTTTTCTATCCTTTTGGCACCTGCTGCTGCATGCTTGCCAGTATATTGGCGAAAAAACAATAGGAACAGAAAACCTCAGAAGCCATTGATCATGTCTACTTTGATGGCTTTTTTTTTTTTTTTTTAATTTGGTAAGTTCACGTGCTTGAGCCTGTGTTTTTGTCTTGTGTTTCTAGCACAAATTTAATTAAAGGTAACATTTCTGGGCAATATAAGCTTTGGCTAACTAAATCAGATAGCAGTCTCCTCGAATCCTCTTTAGAGCAAAGTGGGTTAGGTGTAAATAAATAAGATTCCATCTTTTGATGAACCTCAACTTCTAGGTGGTACAGCCCCACCAGGGGTCAAGATCACAACTCCCAGAACTAGCCTGTTAAGGGGTGAACGCAACCCTATTGCAAATGAGACACCTGCCCTTAGGTAAGCTAACTAGCGTCTCTGGGCCTCAGCTTCCTCACATGAGGAAAAGGGATAAGACGTAGTCCTCACCTCATGAGGCTGTTGTAAGTACTAAAAAAGTCTGTATATTTAAAGCTCTGTCAGCAGCACCTGGCAGTAATGCTATTTAGCTGAACACATTTGAGGACTCCGTGGGAGTGTGGGACAGCAGAGTTAGTACCTTCAGAGAGGATGCTTTAGTCAATAAAATCAGTTTTCTTCCATTACTTTTTAATCACCCATTTATGCATGAATCATTCCCATTTTTAAAATCCAAACAATATAGCAGATTAGAGAATTAAAAAGTAACAGTCCTTCAGTAGTAACATCCCACCCTGATTCCGTTTCTTCCTGGGGTGGGTAACCAGTGTTCCCCTAGTGGTATATACCTCTTGCTGAAGCTTTTCCTGGTACGTTTACAGTCCTGGGAACACACAGGAAACTAAGACACATCCGTTCTCTAGGGACTTACAGTCTGGAAGGACAGACAGACAAGAAAACAAAGCACGAGATAGTGGGGACTGGTAGGAAAAGGCATCTAAGAAGAGGAAGCACGTGCAATTTCTGACTTTACCTATGAGGAAGGTGGCAGAGGGATTCTGGTGCCAAGTCAGGAGCTAGACCAGTGGTTCTCAAAGTGTGGTCCTCGGACCAACAGCAGCTGCACCTGGAAGCTTTGCTAGAAATGAAATTCTCAGGCTCACCTGGAACTCCAAGTCAGAAGCTCTAGAATGGTGGGTAGCGGGTAGGGGAGCAGCTTGAGTTTTGTCAAGCCCTCCAGTGGATTCTCATGGACCCTGAAGCTTGAGAACCACAGTCCTAGAAGAACTATTACCCTCTAAAGTCATTCTCTCAGACTCCCTGTCCTCCTGCCTGTAAATCCAGAAGGGATCTGGCCGGAGCAGCTGTGGAGCTACCCAGGGGAGACGTGCTGAAGGCTGTGAGTCCGGTGCAGAGCGGGCAGAGTGGAGCAGTGAAAGGCGCGGGGCAGCCCAGTGGGTGAAGGGGAGGGGAGGAGTCATTTTAGCCATTTTCCCTCGGGCCTGACCTTTTCCTGAGAGACTTGTCTCAGCCCCTTCCCTCTGCTTAAGGAAAGTGCCACTGCAAACTGCTTAACTGATACCTTTGGGGGACTCCGCAAAGTGCACACACCATCCATTATGAATGAGCCCATTTCCTGTGCTAATCAGGCGGGAGTCGGGACAGATTAGCCCTGGTAATGGAGTTAAAGTCAAGCTCATTTGTTTGCAAGATTATTGGGAAGTCGGAGTCCCTTCCTGTAGCTCTGTCTTTTGGGAGTGGAGCAGGGGATGTTTCCTTGGTTAAAAACACATGTTGCGTACGTGCCTGCCTGGGTTCATTCATGCGGGTACGTGTGTATTCCTGTATAGACATTTTTAGGAGAGAAAGAGGAATACAAATGTCTTGTTCCAGAGCCTGAGACCCTGACTTGATACAGTCATGGCTGGGACCCTTCAGCCTCCCCCTCCCATCCCTGCCCCGCCCAGGACCAGTTCTGGCCCTGCCCCCAGACTGGTGGGTAGTGGGTAGGGAGTTCTGCTACTTTCTCAATATGAACTAATAGTTCCTTCTTTCTAAGGTCACCTATTCCTGGATTCCCAAATGTTGTAATCACAAAACGACCATCATCTCCCATTAAGACAACTTGGATCCTTCAAAGTCACCCACGGCGGGCGGTGGGGATGGAGGTGGGTTGAATCACCAGAGAGGTAGTGCAGTGAGAGCTGGAGTGCTCACCTTTGTCCCCACAGTCACCCTCCCTTGAGGCCCTCCCAGTAGTTACCATGGGACAGTTAGCTAAGGCCTTATGGGAAGCTCAGGGACATCATAGGAAGAAAAGAAATACAGAGACTCCCATGCGACTGGCCCATTTGGTTCACAGGGCTCTCCTCTGGGGTGGTCTGGCCCCTTTCCATCCCTACTCCCTGCCTGCCTCGTGGTGTGGGCACCACTTTGGTCCCTGCTGCAGAGAACTCCTGCCTGGGCGAGAGCCCTTTTATGACTGAGACCCAGGAGGACAAGACCTGGAGATAGATTGATGTTACTTCTGGCTGTCTAGAAACTGCCTTCAGCATTCCAGGTCTCTAACCAAGGACTCTACTCTTCTAGGCATGACTGAAAAGGACGTAAGGGCATTCTCTTTAGGAGAACGCTTACCCCTTCCCCTTGAGGATGGAGGGTGTGGTCCCGACAGGCACTAACACCTCCAATCATAACCCAGTAAACCTAAATCAACTCCCAAGATTTATGTTTATTTCTGTTTATTTATAAACAGAGAATCAAGGGCCATTGCCCTGGAGCTATGCCCACACCCCTGTTTGGTCCCAGATAAATGAACACTGGCCTTTACCAGGCTTCTAACACTTTCCTCTACTTTGGACCTATGCCCAGAGATGTATCTGGTCCTGCCCTCCTCCCTCCCTCCGTCTCTTCCCTTCTCCCCTGGTGGTGGCTGGGTCTTGCTCCCTGTCCTGGACCCACATCTCCCTTCCCAACTGAGATGAAATATCCTATACCTCAGCTGGGATAGGAGAAGCTGCACTGCAGGTTTTCAGAAAGACTTGTGAGAATCTACAGCAAAAATGGGCCTCAGCTCATATAGCATACAGCCCAGGAGTGGGCTTCAGATGCCAGCAGCAAGGCAGGATCCAGGGAGGACGGTCCGAGGGCCCAGACTCATGCTGCTTCTTCCTGGGAGATCCAAGGTTTCAGGTAAGAACATGCCGTTCCCCACTGGGAAAGGTACCGCTGCCTTTGTTTAAAATCCTCTTTGGCTCCCATGCCTACTGTGGATAAAGTCCAGACAGCTCAGTCCAGTCACCTGTCCTTCAGGACATTGCCCCTCTCTGGACACAGGGTCTGTCCGTTGCCAAGCCCTTCCCCATGCCCCTTGGCTGGTCCCACACTACCCTCTGCCTGCTGAACTCTGGCCTATCTGGCAAGATGCAGCTCCAAGGTGACCTCCTCGGGGACCTCCTCCCTGAGTGCCCCACCCAGAGGGCTTCCTCACTTTCTCCTCTGTGTTCTCCCAGCACCTACTTTTTCCCTACTTCTCCCACAGGACTTCTCACACCTTCGGTAATGATTTGTCTATGAGCCAAACTCCCACGGCGGGCTGTGGTCCCCCAGGGTGGGCGGGGCGGGGGGGTTCCTGCACAGCTTTGTCTCCCCAGTGCCCACACAGTGGGGGGCACATGGGAGATGCCAGTCGGACAAGGAACTGCATGAGGCTCAGCTTGAGCCCTAGCCAGGAAAGCTGACAGAGCTCGGGGGCCTGTGGATCCCCCAGGGATGCAGCACTCTACAACGACAGCCATCTTCTCCTCCGAGCAGGACCCACTTTCATCACCAGAACGCCTTTTTCCTCCCAAAATGCTAAAACAGAAACTGTGGGGGAAGGAGGCACGTGGAAGCTCACTAGATGACTTTCTTCATTGTCTCTAGGCCAGGTGTCCCTGGAAGGTCAGGGCCCACTCTCTACTCTTCCCACCTGCCAGATGGCTCGTTTGGAATTGGCAAGTCTAATTTTATAGCCAGAAGGAGGCTGCAAGGATGGAAAACTCCTGCCTTGGGGACTTTAATCCCCTTGTATCTTGCAGGATCAGGCTCCTTCCCCATAGAGCTGGGCCTCAGAACCCAGATCCCTGGCCATCTTCAGTCATGGGCAGAAGAGGCTGTTGCCTGAAGTGTGATTGAAGGAGGGAGGCTGTTTCAAAGAATGCCAACACCCTCCATCTCCCTCGAATCCATCTCTCCCCACTGACTATAATGCTGCTCCAAGGCCTGTCATTAGCACTTCACTCTTTGGGATGTGGATATGAATAGACTCTAGAATTCAGATGTTCCTGAGAGAGATAACAACTTAAGTAATTATCAATACATTCTTCATGGAAAATTATATTAACAGATGATGAGAACTGTCTTGGCTTAAGCTTCCATAAGAAAATACCATTGACTGAGTGGTTTGAAAAGCAGGAGTTTATTTTCCCACTGTTATGGAGGTTGCAAGTCTGAGATCAGGATGCCAGCATGGTCAGAGTTTAGCAAGTGGTCTCTTCCTGGCTTGCAGCTGAAGTCTTCTTCCTATGTGCTCACAGTGCAGACAGAGTTCTCGCGTCTTTTCCTCTTCTCATAAGGGCACTAATCCCATCATGAGGGCCCCACCCTCATGACCTCACCTAAATCTAATTTCCCTAAGGCCCTATCTCCAAATACCACCACAATGGGGGTTAGGGCTTCTGCATATGAATTTTGGAAGGGGAGCACAATTTAGTCCAAATCAAGGACAATGCCCTACAAGAACAAAGGGACTTACCTAAGCCTCCTGACCACAATAAGAGGGCAGATTCCTTATTTGTGCGTAGTGCATCATGTCCTGAAAATAGGGCCATGTTATGGTTGTTCAGGTTGCGTACTGCACAACCCTAGTGGTTACCAGTCACATAAGAGATGTTGTAGATTTGAAAGTTTAATATGACCATTTTATGGCATATGGCTCTAATGTGTCTTATTCTAGGGAAATCAGTACATTAGGATAACTAGTCAGTGGGTAGCAATGAAATGTCCTGAGGAAGAGTTTCTTTTTTCTTATCTACACAAAGGTACTGTGTAAACTAGATGGGCTCTTCTGTAAAGTCTCCTTTTGAAATTCTATCTCAAGATAACTCTGTGATTAGGTATTCTGGTCCATTTTACTGGTGAAGAGACAGATATCTGCAGGATCAAGGTAATTCGGTGGATAAGGAAGGAACTAGCTACCTGTGGTGCATGTGCAAAACGGAGCCCTTTCCCACTGTGTTTTGGCCACTGTGGACGTGGATCCTGTGTCTGGTTCCATCACCTTCCATGAAGATGTTCCTACTGATGGTGCTGTGCCAGGCATCCACTCCCCAGCTCAGTGCCCCTGGGAGCTTCGGTTCCTTCTGGCCTCACAAGAACAACCTGGCTCAGGAGGAAGGTGTGCTGAAAGCTGCCATCCCCAGCCCCAACGCATCCTGATGGTGGAGCTCAGAAAAGGAGGAGGTCCCTTTGGAACCTGGGGATTTCCCTTGTTGGAATCTGGGAGATGGAGTGAGGGGAGAGGAGAGCCCCAGAGTGGTCTCTCAGTTAAGGTCTAGCTAAAGAACCTGTGCAGAGATAACGCGGAGAAGTGAATGGGAGCCCAGGTAGGGGAATCCTCCGGTTGTCTTTGGAAAACATAAATTAATTAATAAAATAAAGAACAGCATAGACTTGAAGGGCTTAGAACTTTTGTCTATCAAACTTGTGAATGAATTTTTTTTAATTAAGGTATGATATACATAAAGTATATAGAACATAAATGTACAACTTCATTAATTCTTATCTGTGTACAGACCTGCAATAATCACCACCCCATCAAGATATCTAATTTTTGAGCTTCCCAGGCTTCTTGGTGCTCCTTTCCAATCTCTACCCACCCCAGAGATAACCACCAGTCTGGTCCCCATCACCAAGATTAGCTTTCCCTCTTCTTGAACTTCATATAAGTGAGTGTACATAGCATGTTCTCTTTTGTGCCTGGCTTCTTTCACTCAACAAAATATCTGTGAGATTCATCCACACTGTTGCATGTAACAATAGTCCATTCTTTTTTTTTTTTGAGATGGAGTTTTGCTCTTGTCTCCCAGACTGGAGTGCAATGGCACGATCTTGGCTCACTGCAACCTCTGCCTCCCAGGTTCAAGCGATTCTCCTGCCTCAGCCTCCCGAGTAGCTGGGATTATAGGCATGCACCACCACACTCAGCTAATTTTTGTATTTTTAGTAGAGATGGGATTTTGCCATGTCGGCCAGGCATGGTCTCGAACTCCTGACCTCAGGCGATCCACCCACCTCTGCCTCTGCCTCCCAAAATAGTGTGTTCTTTTTCCTTGCTGTGTGGTATTCCATGTATGAATATGCCACAAATTATTCATTCTATTGTGGATAGATACTGGTTTGTTTCCAGTTTGGGGCCATTAGGAATAAAGTTGCTGTGAACATTCTCCTGCATGTTTTTGAATGGCCGTAAGCCATCATTTCTTTAGAGTAAATACACAGCAGTGGAATTGCTGATGCTTAGAAAGAGTTTGACAGTGTGGTTAGATTATTTATAGAGCTGAGCAGATGTGGAGTGGTCAAGAAGGCTTATTTCAAGTGCCCACTCCATCACTGTGTAACCTTGGGTAATTCACTTTCCCTTTCTGAGCCTCAGTATTCTTCACTAGTAAAATGGGTCCGAGAATATATCTCTCGGCTGTGTGTGGTGGCTCGTGCCTGTAATATCAGCCCTTTGGGAGGCCAAGGCAGGTGGATCACTTGAACCTAGGAATTTGAGACCAGCCTGGCCAATATGGTGAAACCCTGTCTCTACTAAAAATACAAAAGTTAGCTGCGTGTGATGGTGCTTGCATGCAGTTCCAGCTACTCGGGAGGCTGAAGTGGGAGAATTGCTTGAGTCTGGGAGCTCGAGGCTGCAGTAAGCTGAGACTGCGCCACTGCACTCCAACCTGGGTCACAGAGAGAGACCCTGTTTCAAACAACAACAAAAAAGAATAATATCTCTTAGGTGATCAGCAGGAGAGATAAGCCTTGTTGAGTGCCTTGGACAGTATCTGGCACTTTTAAGAAAATGATAGTCCCTGTCTACTTTCCTTCTTCATTCATATTTCACTTCACCAAGCCCAGCCTCTTCTCAAGAAAAGGGTGGCTTAAAATCTATATCTGTGCTCGTCACCCATAAGTTGGTGAGGCTCTGTAGGTGAGGAACCTCATGGTGAGGACCTTCAGAGCTGCCCCTGTGCTAGAATGATCAGCCCTCTGTGGTGGACATGCGTGGCTCATTCTGCCCAGAACAGTATTCCGCATCTTCCTAAACACACGTGGTTCTGATGAGAGCTGCTAACCACTGGTGCCCCATCCCTGTTGCAAACCCCAACTCCAGCCACAGCGATCAGTCCCAGGATGGTTCACATGATGCAGGCCTGGCCAATCAGACCCTTTCCCTAGAATTTTCAAGCATGAGCTCAGAAGAGAGAGCCCTCTCCTGCCTGGCCAGAAAGTTTCCAGACGGATGTGGGTTCAGAGTTGGTCAGTGATCAGTTTCTCAACAACTCCCGACCCATCTACCTACAATGTGGAGAAAAATGGTGAGATGAGACTTCACACAGAGAAAAGCTGAGAAGCAGAGGAGAGAGAAGGAAAGAGGCAAAGCTTCTGACAGCTGTGTCTGTGGCTCCAGGTATTCTTTGCTGGCCTTCATCATTATTTGGTCTCACGAGACAGTAAATCTCTCATTCTATTTAAGCTACCTTGAGTTAGATTTCTGTCAGCTGCTCCCGTGACAGTTCTGACAAATATATTCTATACCGAGGGTTTAAACGGAAGCCCTCGCAGGTATTATCTGCACCGTTCTCAAGCTACAAGTGTAACAGCTCTCTGCTTATGAAGTAGAGGCCAGGGGTCGCCTATTAGGCACACAGTTGTGCACCCAGCCCTGGTGTGGGCTCTGGGTGTATGGAAGGCAGGTGCATGGTCTGGCTACTGACCTTGAGCTTTGCTGCATCCGTATACAATTTCTCATAACTGCTTTCTGATTTATGCTTCCTTCCTTGGCATGGTATTGATGAATGGAAGATTTGAAAGATTCTCTACAAGCCATCTATTAACATGCCCTCAGGTAATTCAGGAAAGAAATGGTGTTGTTTTCAAGTGATTGAACTCCAGCCACATTTTATTTTCAGTAACATGCCCAGAGACCTAAGCAGCCATCCTGGCCTGAGCTTGGAAGTGGACGTGTTAGATGCAGGGAGATCAGCCCTGTTTGACTGCTGCCTTCCTAGGCGGTCCCTGAAAACTATAAAATTGTGTTACTAGCAGTTTTAATCCAGGGCAGGCGAGGAGTGAGAGAGGCAGTCAGACACATTGACTCCGACGTTAAGGCCCAAATAGGATTGAGGAAGAAGGGAGGAGGAGGGTTCTGTTCATTCCTGCTCCGGTTACCAAGGGACACCCTAATGGACCATTAGACCAGCTGCCTGGCATGGCTCCTGTGAGAGGGCTGCCTGAACACCAGCTGTGATGGATTACATCACTTGGCTCCAATCCTTTGCTTCTCCTGGTATTCATGCCCTTTGCTATGTAACTTTGCCACCAGTATATCACCTGATGGGGTGATATACTCCATCTCTCGACTCTGGATTTGCCATGTGACTGGCTTTGGTCAATGAGGTATATGTGGGTAAAATACAACAGAGGCTTGAAAAGGTGCTCTCTTGAACCACTGACCTTGCCCTGAGAATATGCCCAGTACAGCCTGTTGGATGAGAGAGCATGGAGCAGAGCTATGTTTCTCAGTCCTCCTGGCCAAGGGTAGCTTACAGCAGCCAATTGCTAGCCCACCTCCAGGCTCCTGGCATACGAGTAAACCTGGCTGAGACCAAAAGAACCACACAGCTAAGCCTCACCTAAATCACCGACCTACTGTGTAAATGTTCATGGTTTAAAGCCACTGAGTTTTGAGATGGTTTATTAGATAGCGTTATTGTGACAATAGTTAGCAAATACACCAGCTCTAATGTAGAGATTGTCAAACCACACATTTGCAAACTAACCAGGTAGAAAAGAATGCTGAACTACTGAGAGAGCTGAGTTCATAATTTCCAGGAAATAGATTTTTGGAGAATTGCTTCTTAAGGCCTATAATAACTTAAGGTAGATGTTAAGCCATTTTCAGGTTGAGGAACGTACTTACTTTAAGAAAAAAGATAAAATAAACTTGTAATTTGCTCATGGAGATGGCGCCAAGAGTCACTAAATGGTTTAGGAAAGAGCTTTAGTTGTAGTCATATGGAATATTTTTCTTGCCAACAGGTATAAACCCAGGCACAATTTTTCTTTTTTTGTTTCCTTTGGTTTATTTACCTCCCTCTTTGAACACATTCTCCTCCATAGGTGCCCACTGTTTTAAGGCTGCCTGGGGTACCTTGCATAAGAAACAAGGTAGTTAAGAAAACTAACTCAGGTTAAAATGTGGCAAACTTTTACACATTGGAACACTGGAACCAGAGTAGAATATAGAGCAAATGCTTCTTCCAAAATCTATTTTTTTTTTTTTTTTTTTTTTTTTTAAGATAAGGACTAATTCTGTTGCCCAGGCTTGAATGCAGTGGCACAATCATAGCTCGCTGCAGCCTGGAACTCCCGGGCTCAAGTGATCCTCCCACCCCAGCCTCCCAAGTAGCTGGGACTACAGGCACATGCCATCATGCTTAGCTTGCTAATTTTTAAAAATTTTTGTAAAGATGGGGTCCTAAAATACTTGCAATAGTAAAGGAAAGGAAAAGTGGGGCTCAGGGGAACTGGAAAGAATCTATGCTGGTCATGGTGGCATGTCCTTAAAGATTCATATTTAATCTAATAAACCATTGTGAAACTTGCCAGTGATTCTGCCTTGGTGATGTCACCAGGAACCTTGCAGAAGCAAACACAAATCTTTTCTGAGGAATACACTTTAAATGCAGATCTCAAAGAATTTTCACGGATAAAATGCTGATAGGACACAAGCTCACAGTTTAAAATCTCCAAACCCACAGGGAAACAAGCCACCATGAGTAAGAGTAACAACAAAAAAAAATGTTTAAAAAATAGGAAGTATTGTAATAGTTCGTTACCCAGCATATTACGGTTATCTAAACAAAACCAAAAGGATATATATAGATATACAAGAGGAGATTTATTACGAGAATTGACTCCTGTGATTGTGGAGGCCAAGAAGTCCTATAAAGACATCTGCAAGCTGGAGAACCAGGAAAGAGGTAATGTAATTTACTACAAGGCTGAAGAACTCGGGATGGGGTGGGATGGGGAGGAGGGGGGTTAATCCTTGAGTCTAAAGGACCAGAACCAGGATCTTCAATTTCTGTGAGTAGAAGATGGATGTCTCAGCTCAAGAAGTGGGGGTAGGCCTGGGGGAGTTTGCCTTTCCTCCACCTTTTTGTTCTATTTTGGGCCTTCAATGGATTAACTGATGCCCCCACAAAATGGTGAGGGCAGATCTTCTTTACTCCATCTGTAGATTCAAGTGCTAATCTATTCTGGAAACACCCTCACAGACACAGAAAGAAAGAAAGTTTACCAGCTATCTGGGCAGCCCTTAACCCAGTCAAGTTGATGCATAAAATTAACCATCACACCCAGTATGAAAGTAGTATGTTTTATATGTTTTAAAATTAAAAGGGGACTCAAGATGTACCAGATCCATGAAAAACAATAAAAATAGACTGGATAATTTGCAAAATAACTAACTATAACTTTTACAACAAAAAATAATTGATGTAATACACTCAATGAAAAGGAGAAATAGTAACTTTCTTGGTAAGGCAAAAAATGTGTGGAAAATATGTGTGAAAAAATGGCCCCACTGCCTAGGAAATTGGTCCCTGGCATTCAGAGTCAGTCTGGAGGTTGAGTGTTGCTGGGAAGATGGCTGGCAGTTGGGCCCAGGCCAGCAGCGCCTTGTGACCTGCAGGGAGATGGGCAGATGGAAAAGCACCAGCCATTCTGCTTTCTATTTCAGAGAGGGCAGGAATTGTGGGGACAGAGAAGTTGGGAGAGGTCTGGCCTGGCTGATAGAGCCCAGCAGTAAAATAGGGTGTGTCAGGGAAGATAACTCAGAATCACAAAATGTCCCCAAAGGCAGACACAGCTGGTGTTCTGTTTATCTACTGCTGTTTATGTAACAAGTCGCCCCAAAACATAGGGGCTTAAAACAAGAATAATTATTTATTTTGCTCAGGAATCTGCAGTTTGGGCAGGACTTGGTGGGGACAACTTGCCTCTGTTTTACATAGCATTAGCTGAGTGACTCAACTTGGGGCTGGAAGATCATGTTCAACGTGATTCACTCAACTGGCAAGTCATTGCTGGCTGTCAACTTGGAGCTTCATGGGCCCTCAGTTTATTTCCACATGGGTCTCTCCAAAGGCTAATTGGGCTTCCTCACAACATGGCATCCAACTCCCCAAAGAGAAAGGCAGAAGTGCATGACACTTGTATTAGCTTCAGAAGCTACATTTTGTCACTTTGGCTACATTTTCTGGGAGAGGGAGTCACAAAGATCTGTCCAGATTCAGAGGGTGAATGTGAACGTTCTAAAGATATTGCTGTGCCATCTTTGGAAAACACAATTTGCTAAAGGTGATGCCAAGCCAGGATTAAGTGATGGTTGGAGACCTAGATAAGCAGTCAATCAAGCTGTCATCCCTGAGTTGGGAATCAGTGGCAGAATTACAGTCCCTACTCAGGGCAGTTGACAAAGAGCAAGGCCAAGCCTGGAAGTCGGGTTTTTAGCAGATGGTATAACACAGTGGGCAAGACCAGAGACTCAGGGCCAGAGCCTGTATTTGAATCCTGGCTTCACCAATTAGTAGTTTATAATCTTGGGCAAGAAACTTAAAACCTTCTTTGCCTCAGTTCCCCCATCTATTAAATGTGATAACAACCATACCTATCCTACAGGGTTATTGTGAGAATTTGGCAAGTTACTATAGGTAAAGAGCTCAGAACAACACCTGGCTTGTGGCAAGGGCTGTGGGAGGATAAACTAATATTGTTAATAGGCTCCTAATCCTTTCCTATGAAATAACCTAACAAGGGACCAAGTTGCCAAATGGTGTGTATCAGAGCTCAGAAATGAGACAACCTTCCAGTCATGGGAACTGGTACACACAGCCTAACCCCTCCAAAGCCTTCCTACCTCCCATCATCATGGATTCTGGCACCAACATTAGGGCAGGCCAAGCCCCTCCCTGGGGTGGGAGGGGGTCTGAAGAGAGAAGGGAGGCAGGGCCTGACCAGGAATCCTTGTTGAAGTGAGGACAGTGTCCTTGGAGCAGAGTGATTTGCTACACAGCCCTGGCCTGGAGGTCCTGCCAGGCTTAGAGGCAATACCAAGTCCAAACACTATAAAATTCTCTGCAATGTTGTTTGAGCAGTAAAAGTGGTGAAGAGACCTGAGGCTACATAGATACAGAACAACTGTTTTCTACTTAATGAGCCGCCATAAGCAGCGTTTAATTAAAACTGCAGGAGCATCCTGATAACATGGACTGAAGAGCGTGGAAGGTGTGGTGGCAGTCATCCTGTGTCAGGGCTGGGGTGACCCCCAGAGACTGGACACAGTCACGTCCTCCTCCCTGAACTCCTTTCCTGTAGACCCCATGTCTGCCTCCTGGTTCACAGTGAACTGTCTTAATCCTTTTCCCTCTCGCCATCATTCAAGAGCACCCGGTGAATAGTCACACTCCACTAGCTTCAGATATTTATGGGCAGCATAGAAAAATTACTTTAGTTCCCTGAGCCTCAGCTTCCCCATCTGGAAAGTGAGGATAAGGATTTCTTCTTCATGGAGCTGTTGTGGAGATCAGATAAGATATGCAGGAGTGGCCTGACAGTCACCCTCTTGCATCCCTGGCATTCCCGCCTAGGAGGATTGAAACCGATCTTGATGCACTGATCTTGATTCCTGACCAAAAGGACTGAAATCGATCTTGCACTTGTCGTTCAAGCCATGTCCTGTGAGATGCTCCTTGGAAAAGCGGTTCCAAACTCAGATAGGTTTGGGAAATATTGTGCCCTGCAAATACCCCTCCCCACTGGGGGGCTGCCATGCACATGGTCATTTTAAAGAGTCTAAGAAGTCCTGATAGAAAGAATTCTGCTTTGTTGAACCCACTGTTTTCTAAAATTTCTCACTGTGGAAACTTTATTTTATGTATATTTTTATTCATTTGTTTCACCCATTAGCATCATTGAAACCATCTCTGGAAAACACAGGGGTGGCATAAATCACATGTGCAAAGTTGTGCAATCTCTTTGAACTCATTTCTCATCTAAAAATGAGGATAATCAATGCCCACTGTGCAGGGTGCCATGAAGATCAGAGGTAGTGAACACAAAACACCCAGCCCAGGGCCTGACACTCAGTGGGCGGGCAACACGCATGGCCACTGGGATGAGGCAGGGAGGATGCAGATGCAGCGAATGACACCAAAGGATGCAGACACTAAAGGTGAGGACCAAGGGTAGGAGCTTGACCACCAAGGACAAGACCACCACAGGCCACCAAGGACAAGACCACTCAAACCAGCAGATTTGAGACCTAGGGGTCTGATATGGTTTGGATGTGTGTCCCCTCCAAATCTCACACTGAAATGTGATGGGACCTAGTGGAAGGTGTTTGGGTCACGGGGGAGGATCCCTTATAAATGGGTTGGTGTCATCCTTGCAGTAATGAATGAGTTCCCACTTTATTAGTTCACTCCGAGAGCTGGTTGTTAAAAGGGGGCTGGCACCTCCTCGCCTCTGTCTTGCTCCCTCTCTCTCCATGTGAAACACCTGCTCCTCCTTTGCCTTCTGCCATGAGTAAAAGCCTCCTGAGGCCTCACCAGAAGCTGAGCAGATGCCTGTGCCATTCTTGTACAGCCTGCAGAACCATGAACTAAATAAATCTCCTTTCTTTATAAAGTACCAAGCTTCAGGTGTTCCTTTAGCAATGCAAAACAGACTAACACAGGGTCCTTACATCTCCCAGACGAGCATGGGGATTGTTCCCAGTATTACAGGCAAACTGGATCTGTGGGAGAGGGATCTGCAGCCTTGCCAGGAGCTGGGAGGACTACTGGGCGCAGGGGGAGACTGGGGAGTCATTTACCAGCCCCTTCACTTCACAAATACTTATTGAACACTTGCTGCATGCTAGGTAATCCTAGCTACACAGGATACATCAGTGAAAAAAAAAAAAAAAAACACAGCCCCTGCCTTCCTGGAGCTTACACGAACAACAAATAAACAAATTAATAATATTTTAGATGATAAGTGCTACAAAAAAGTAAGGCAGGTTTAAGGAGAGTGTTTGGTGGTGCTGTTTTACACACGGTGGTCAGGGAAAAGCCCTTTTGAGGTGATATAAGCAGAAACTGGCAAGAGGTAAGTGATTACACTCCTGACCCATCATCATCACATCATCACCATCATCACCTTCATCACCTTCATCATCATCATCGTCGTCATCAAACCTCCTCCATCATCCCTTGGAGTAAGCGCCTCTCAGGACAGGCTTTCCCAGGGTGTAGTTCCAACAATGACCACGAGGTGGAGGAGTGACTCTAACCCCGTCTAGGGGCTGAGCGTTGGTTGACTAATCTCAAGTCCCCAGATCCTGTCAAGGTTGAGAGTAGTCTCAGGCCATCTGCAGCCATAGGAATCCCATGTAGCTGGGTTGCCAACTTGACTGTGTGTGGGAGCTTTGGCTCTTTGCCACCAGTGAGGCGTGA
Organism: Piliocolobus tephrosceles; assembly: GCF_002776525.5. NCBI lineage: Eukaryota > Metazoa > Chordata > Mammalia > Primates > Cercopithecidae > Piliocolobus > Piliocolobus tephrosceles. The sequence goes on from NC_045438.1 coordinate 128,461,084, forward strand.
GGAAGGGGAGGGAGAGCCGCAAAGAACATCTGGGGAAGCCGAGCCAGGGAAGGGCACACAGCCACCGGCACAGGGTCCAGGGGTCCTGGGGCTGCGGTGGGCATGGCCACCAAGAGAGCGGCTCCAGGCCAGACTTGTTCTGTCAGTGACTGAAGGGTCTTTAAGGCATTCTTCTGGCTTCAGCTGTGGGAAGCAGGTGAGGAAGCAGCATTGGAGAGGGAATGAGGGGGCTGAATGTAAAAGCTGAGCTACAGCTCAGCGTAGCCAGGCTGGAGTGAGGAACAGCCCAGCCTCGTGTGTTTTACGCCCTGCTGGCGCTCCTATAAATTCGTCTTAATGTTGGGAGAGGGCAGCTGTGAGCCTGCTGCCTGCCCCTCTGGGGAGAAGGGGACCCTGTCGGGCTGCCGCGCCTGTTATCCCCTGGACGCTGGCTACAAGACCAGCCTCCAGGGGATAACAGCCCAGACCCCCTGTTTGGGGTCCTCCCTGAAAAGGGCCAAACCTGGCTTGCTCTGCTTCGCAGCTTCATCTTGAAGATTGATTATCCTCCCTGGCTCGTTCCAGCAAGGCGGAATGGTGGGGTTTCTAATTTCGCTGGCGTTTTGCTCCCTGGTGTCATGTGAACAGATGCTGTTGGGCTTTCTCTGAAGACTCTTAGCTGGGTAGGGAGGGAGAGCCTCCTGGTGAGGTTCTTTGACTCTGTCTGGGAGGAGGAAATCCATTTCTCATTGCTCTGTGATATCACACTAATCTGCAAATGCACGGACTGATGAATTAGGGTGTCCCTCTGCCCCTGCCCCGACTTTCCTCTTCTGCAAGTGGGGTGAATAACGCCTACCTTGTGGAGTCATCTGCATGACTCAATAACTTAGCACTTATAACAGCACCTGGCACCAAATCAGGACTCTATAAATGGTAACTGCTTTCATGTGTAGGAAGTGCAAGTCCTTCTTCATACATCTATAATGTTGTGTATTCCACAGAACAGTCCTATTTGGTGCATTCCTTTTTTCTTATTTTATTAATTTTTTCACATAAAATATCTGAAAAAAAATCTTCATCACAACAGAGTCAAGCACTGCATCAATATTGGAAGTAAAATAGGAATGTCTCACCCCCTCATAAACACACAGACATACACACACACGTACCCTAGAGTTAACTACTGGTATGAGTTTGGTATTTATCTTTCCAGACTTTCGTTTCACCATTACAGTTCCTGGGGCTATAAAGCTTAGTTCCATGTCAGTGAGCATCAGGTGGAGATAACCCTCTGAACAAGCTTACTGGGGAGTGTGTAGACACAACTCTCTCTTGGCAGCACTTAGTTCCGTATCAACCTCAATGTGTGAATTGCAAATGAACTTTATTTTAAAAGGCCCTCAGAAAGTGTCTTGGCAACACTTTATAAAACATTAGTATTAATTCCTAGAAGGTCAAAGAGGCGTACGTGTATGATTCTCTAACTCACTTTTCTACTGAATGACTGTGGCCTCTATTCCCAGTTCGGATCAGGGGATGTGGCTGTAGAGCCTCTAGACATGATTCATTTCCTGCTCTACAGAGAGGACATGCTGGCTGCGTGCAGGTGGAGTCAACCTTGAGTGCTGGGTTTTGAGCTCTGTGTGAGCAGGGAAGAAAGTGCCCTGTAAACTCTAGGGACTAGAGTCCCAGCCACAGAATCACAGAAGTGAGCCCTCCAATCCCTCTCCACTTGCCACCTGCACTTTCCTCAAGCCTCCCAGGGGCTGGAAGCACAGCACACGCCGGACATGCCCTGTAGAGAGTCTGCAGGGCGTTCTTCACCAGGCTGCAAGACTCCTATATACTCTCTGACGTGTCTCTCATGTGCACCTCATGCCAGCTGGAGGAGGTGGGTACCGTGATTAATATTCCCCTTTCATAGATGGAGAAACTGAACTTGGAGAAGCAATGTGTTCGCCCAGTAACATGCAGCTAAAATGCAGCAGTACTGGGACAGGAGCCTACTTGGTTGAAATCCCAGTTTCAACAGTGGGACTTGTTCTTGTCCTGTTTTCTTTTACTTCTTCAGTTTATCCTTTCATTTTTTCATCCATAAGTAATATGTCAGTATTTACTGAGTATATGTAAAATAAAAATGCCACTCCTCTTCAACTCCCATTGGTCCTACCCTCTCTGCTTAGGTGACCACCATTATTTGTTGAGTATATCCTTCCAGATCTTTTCTGTACACATAGAAATACATACAGAGTTGCTATTTTAAAAATATAAAAGGGATCACACTATACAAATATTTCTGCTACTTTTTTCTTAACAATGTGTTTCTTTTCCAGATTCATGTATCTGAACTTGTTTCCTTTCTTAAATGGCTGCACAGTGTTCCACAGAATGCCCATACCATAATTTCACCAGAACCTTATTGATGTCTGATTTACTCTTATGTAAACTGAAATAATAGTACCTGCCACATAGGATTATCGTTAAACAAGATGATGCATGGAAATTGCTTAGAATTAAGCCTGACACATAGTAAGTGCACATGCACACACATCATACACCTATTGGCTTTCATAATCTTTATCAACATCATCATCACTATTATTGATAAATGTTAATACCATTCCCAGTTTTTTTCCATTCTAAACAATGCTAGCATGAAGATTTTTCTGCTGATACTTTGTTTGTCTATGGAATAGATTCCCGGAATGCTGGGAGACAGGAGGTTGAAGCATGGGAGGAGAGAAGAGAGAGGTCAGGGTGGTCCTTTCCTGCTCCATCCCCATGCCTCTGGTATTGGCATTGTTCTAAAACTTCAGCTCCCACAGGGTGGCCTCTCTGCCAACTTCTATCTCTTTGGCCTCTTCTGTCTCTTTGCCCATAGGAGTGATAACAGCTTCCTGCTGCTGCCAGCCCTGGGCACTTCATTATCCCTTGCCTATTCCTTTAACTCTGTCCATGTCTTTACAAGCTGATGCTTTATTTAATTGCCATCATTTGAACCATCAGGGTGCAAATTCTGTGTTCTGCCTGGGTCTTATCTAACACATTAGCCTTTTTTTTTCCTATAAATTGCCTGTTCATATTCTTCACCCATTTTCTGTAGACTTGCCTTTATAATTATTTATAAAAATTCTATATTACAAATGTCAATATTTTGTTAAATATAGTATAAACATTTTATCTGAGTCTTTGCTTCTCTTCTCTCAGCTTGACGTCAGCATTTTCTTTTCACTGTCCTTTGCTGGAGCCTCCACCTCGGCCCTTCCTCCAATACTGGGTGCAGTTCCAAGCACTCTATTCTTCCCTACCTGTACCTTCCTTTGATTCCATGATTTTAACAACCCCCTACCTGCTGCTGCTCCCCAAATTTATATCTCTAGCCCTGGCTTCTTCAGTGGCCTCCAGACTCCAATATAGAACCATCCACTTGCCATTGCTGCTTGGGTGTCCAATGGCACCTCAGACTTAGCAGGTCCCAAAGCAGAAATGTTGATTTCCTCACCCCAGACCTGTACTTCTCCCCATCCTCCCAGTCTCTACATGGCATTGCCTTCCACCCATTGCTAAAGGCCCCCATACTAGGAGTCATTCCACTTTTTCCCTGTCCTTCACGTATCACATCCAAATGAAAAATAAATTCTGTTGGCTCCAATTCAAAAGATAACTCAAATCTGTTCTCATATCTACATCTCCACAGCCTCTGCCCCACTCCACACTACCACCATTGCTTCTGTAACCAATTGTAGCAGCTTCCTAACTGGCTTCCTGTCTCTTCTCTTATGTACCTAGGGTGACGTTTGGTTTTACCATGAATTTTATTGGCCATTTTCCTGCTAAAATTCCCCAGTGACTACCCATTGCACTTAAAATAGTGTCTGTTTTATCAGAGTTTGTGAGCCTCACTCCATCCCCAACTCCCTGTCCTTGGAGTCAGCCATTGCCCTCCACTCCGTGTCCCGGCCATGCTGACCCATGACCCTGCTGTAGAGTATGGCACCCACTGTCCCTTTTGTGCCTGAGACGTTGTCACCTGGGTCATACCATGGCTGCATCCTTCTTGTTACTCTGCCTTAGGCTAAAAGCTCACTCATTTCAGTACAGTCTTCCTGTTCACCTGATCTAGACAACCCCTCTCCCCTGCTTGCTACCATATCATACTCTTAGTTTCTGCAAAGCAATGATCACTACCAGAAATTACATTGTTCATTGGTGTGTGGGGAGGCTGAGGGCCTAGATTCTGGAGCCCAAGCGCATGGGTACAAATCTCAGCTTTGCTATTTGTGGCTGTGGGACCTCTAGCGACCTAGCTGGTCTCTCTATGTCCTACTTTCCACATCTGTGAGATGGGGATGATGTAAATCAGGGGTTGGCACACAATGGCCGATGAACCAAATCCAGCCCAATGCCTGTTTTTGTTCTACCCTCAAGTTAAGAAAGGTTTTTACATTTTTAATTGGTTGAGAAATCAAAAGAAAAATATTTTGTGACACACAAAAATTAAACATCATGGTGCCCATAAAGTTTTACTGGGGCACAGCCATGCCCATTCATTTACGCTTTGTCTACAGCTGCTTTCACACCGCAATGGTGGAGTTGAGCAGTGGTGACAGAGATTATCTGGCCCACAAAACCTAAAATATACACTATCTGGTTCTTTACAGAAAATGTTTGCCGACCTCTGATAGAAAAACCTGCCATCTACGGTGGATATAAGTGAATAAATCTATGTCAAGTTTTTATAACAGTGCCTGATATATATGCAGGTAGAGATAGATAGATGGATAGAGATATATGTGCGTATCAGCAACATGCATTGTTGTTACTTAATATCTGCCTCCCCTCTACTGCCCACCCGCTAGCACATTCTAGGACGATGGAAAGGTTCTCTATCTGTACTGTCCAGTGCACTAGGCACATGCACCTATCGAGCCCTCAAAATGTGGTTAACGTGACCGAGTAACTACATTTGTAATTATAGTTGTTATAATTAATTTTAATTTAATTTAAAATGCCACATGTGGCTAGTGGCTATCATATTAGACAGGGCCATGAGAACATTCATGCCTGGCATATGGTAAGAGCTCAATTAATGGCAGCTATACTCATTTCCTCCCTCTTCCTCTTCTCCCAGCCTCTGTTCTCCCTCTCCTCTCTCCTCTCTCCTCTCATGGCCCTGGGCTTTTTCGTTCCTCTTTGCATCACTTTCTCTTTTGGGATCACCCCTCCTTTCCCTGCTTCTGTCCCCATCCCTACCCCACCCGCGCCTAGCAGGCCCCTTGCTCAGTGCCTGTTGGCATCCACACCTCATCCTCAGCCAACTTAGCTATCACTGTAAATCAGCCCCAATAATTCGCCATCTGGTTCCAGCCCTTAGCAGAGAGCAGAGGGAGCCAGGTGGATTCTGGCTGGAGGTGGGTCGGGTAACCAGGGCCCTGGGGTGGCAGCCAGAGATGCTCCATCATTTCCGAGGCTGGCACAGCACTCATGCTGCACCTGATGCCAGGAGCTTGTGCCAGGCCTGAATGGACTGCCAGTCACAGAGAAGCCTGGGCCTGGAGGGTGGAGAGTGGCCCCGGGCCTGGCTGCAGGTGCTGCAAGTGGGTGGCAGATGGATGGTGTGGAGGCGGCAGGGAGAGGGCTGCTGGGTAGCGTCTCCCTCCCGGGAGCGTGATGTTAGAGACTTAGGGCCTCATTACCATCACTGCGGCTGTGCAACCTTGGTCAGCTACAGGAGAGGCTTAGGGCAGCCATGTTGGAGAGTGAAGTTCCCATCTAGCCCGTGCTAGGCCACTTTGCAGCCCTCCCCTCACACAGAGCCCACTGGCAACAGGGTACTAATGCTGCCAAAATCCTTGGGCACAGGCCTGAGGCCATAGCAGAAAGGCACCAGGTTAGACATGAGTGAGGGGAGAGAAGGGTCTAGAGCTCAGACAGGACATCTAAATAAATTGTGATAGATGAATGAATGAATAAGTGAGTATAAAGCCTTCCCATTTTTTTTTTTTTTTAAATCAAGTATAACAACTCAGGAAACCCACGTTTCAGACTTATCTTGGTCTCTCACAACTAGCTGTGAGTTGCTGGACGAGTCACAGTCCTTTACCTGGAAAATGAAGGGATTGATTGTATTGGGAGTTCTTAACTGGAGGCAAGAGGTGTTTAGAAATCTGTGGGGGCACTTTTGGTTGTCATAGTGACTAGGAGGTATGATGGGCATTGAGTGGGTGGGACAAGGGATGCCAACATACTGCAAAGAGCTATTGTCCCACACAAGGAAAGTCATTCCAACCAATGCTGATAGCACCCCATTGGGATGGTCCCTTCTAATTCCTCCAGCTGGGACAGTCCTTGTGTCTATGGTAATCACTGTTGGAGCTCCACTCACATGCCCCTGGTCTCGCCATCGTAGCCAGTCTCAGATTCACTGTCCTTGGGAACTGCCTGCATGTCTGTGCCTGGGGCCTTTTTCTGGCAATTGCATCCTGTTCTTCCTGCCATGTGGCATCCAGAACACTGGGGGATTACAGCCCCTGAGCGCAGCCCTCAACCAACAGCTGATGGAGTTGGTGTATAAGTGTCCTAGCTCCCTATTCCTTCAGGGGCCACTCTGAGGCATGTCCCACATGGTCTTCCAAAGGCCTGTAGTGGGACCGAGCCACAGTTGCTCGCAGTGGAACCTAGGATAGGACCCTAATGCGTAAGCTTCCTGCCCTTCCTTGCCTTGTTTCCCACCTCCCCCATCTTCACTGAAATCCTTGACCCAGGGTCAATTTTTCAGGGAGTTCAGACTAAGATGGTGACCATGAATGACGGCTGGGCCATCTGGTGAGACTGGGAAGATGCGCCTCTTCCTGCCTGGGGAGGTTGGAGAGACCCTGAATGACAGGTAGGTACTGTGAACCTAACCAAACTGGGATGGGTGGAGGCTGGGTCAGGACGTGCAGATAGCAGGAACTCCTGGCTGCTGGCTTCCCAGTGTCCCACACAGACACAGGGCAGCTGTGGGAGCCTTGGATACCATCTCTCTCCTTGGCACCCTTCTGCAGGCCCATCACCTGGTGAAACTGCCCACTGGCCAGGAGAGAGAAACAAACACATCAAAATACGTCATTCTCATTATGCATGGCACTCAGTTACTGATGAAATCAGATAACGCCTCTTTCACCTGCAAGAGAGACTTCTTTCAAAGGAGAAATTAGTGGAGGGGATAAAATGGGAGAGTTCCTGATTGTTTTCCACCCCTCTGCATCCATTTGGTCTCAGTGGAGAAGCCCAATATTCACCCTAAATGGTCCCAAAGACCAGGACCACGCAAGCCAGCCATGAGTTAGGAACAACAAAGAAAGTGTGTAGTGTGGGCAGGGACAGAAGTCAACTCCTCTACAAAGGAAAAAGAAAGTGAGGCTATGTCTGTGTGGCAGACTGCTGGCTGCCCACTGCCCGTCCCTTGTCCCACTGTCCTCTCCTCCTTAGACGTGTTGCTTTATGACTGTTCTGGCCAATACACTGTAGTGGAAGTTCACTGGAGTGTTCCTGGAGACAGCTTTGACTGACCTGATAAAGGTGCTGCCCTGTCCCCACCTCCACCATGCTTCCACCTTGTTGCTGGAAGTGTATATGTGATGGCTGGAACCGCACCAGCCATGTTGCACTCACAAGGGAAAGACTAACGAAGTCTCAGATTTTGGTACTGACATCCTTGAACTTATGTCAGCAGCTGCCTATTTCTGGATTTCTTCTTGTAGGAGAAAAATAAGCCTCTCTTTTGGGGGCAGTGGAGTTGCGTATTCCGCCGGTTGGTGCTGAGCACAGTCCTTGCTGGTTGTGCTTTCTTGTTCTGTTACGACTGCATTGTGAATCTGACATTCATATGTCCTGCCTCACAGCCTCTCAGCCCGACCTTTCATTGTGACCATTGCTGCAGAATCAGCCACATGCGGTGTCCTCTCACAGCACCTTGCCTCAGCAGCACCACTTCTCTCTATACCTCGGCAGTGACTGCCCCCAGCAGGCTGCACAACCAGCTATACAGACACAGGCCCAATGCCAGAGGTGCGAGGATGTCAGCATCCCAATGGCATGGGGCAGCCATTGCCCAATGGTGGCTAGAAACCAAAGGATAAATGGTTCCCTCTTTCCCCTCTGGAGTAGACACTTCTGAAGCCCTCAGTGAGCCCATCATGTGATGGAACCTGCACTGCCCACAAGAGAACCCAGCTTGGTAGGGCATGCTTGCACTGGCTTACTCTCCTTCCTACTTCATTCTTCCAGCCCCTATTTCTGTCCCCTCCCAAAATATACTGTGTCTAAAACCAGTGTTTCAGACTTTTCAGACTTTTGGTGAGGAACCCAGACTAGGACAGTTTAGATTGTTGGGCAACCTTGGACAGCCTGCTCACTGTCTCTGGCCTTCAGTCTTCCCTCCTGCACAGCAGGTAGACATTGGACCATGTGCTATCTGCGATCCTTCCCTTGTCATCCCTGCACCCTATCCTTGCCTCTCTATGTCAGTGTGTCAGCTCCACTGCTGGATCCCCTGGGGCAGGGTCCACATCTGCCTCAGCCTGTATTGCGGGGGACCCAGTCCCAGATTACACGTACAGTCAGTGGAGGAGGGAAGAGAACAGTCAGAAGAAAGCGTTAATTACTAAGTGAAGCAAACAAGCAACCCTCAGGTTGGAAGCTAAATCATGTGAAGGGAGAGAGGATGGAGGTTACCAGGCAGGCGCTGAGCCAATTAAATGGGAATGGTCAGGAGTGGAGTACACAGGGCAGGGGTCAAGCACACAGCAGGGTGTTAATTAGCTGCTGTAGCTTTGGTCACAGGTCACTGAGAGCAGAAAATGCTCAGTCCTGCCAGGGCATTGCAGAGGGAGCGAGGGTGAGGGCAGGGAGAGCTGAAGATGGCTGAGGCCTGGGACAGGCTGGAGGCACAGGGCAGGCAACTGTGGCTGGCACTGAGCTCTCCGATCCTCTGAAAGCCACCCCTGGCTCCCAAGCCCTGCTCAGAGAAAATTCAACAAGGCTTCCCTGAGCCCACCTGTGCCAGGCTATGCAACAGAGGGGACACAGCCCCTGACCTCATGGAGGGTACCATCTAGTGTGGAAAGAGCTTCTAGGCAAGAAAAGCAGGAGGCCTGGTGAGCACTCATAAGGGATGGAGCTACAAGAAAGGTCTCCATTAAGAAATGTCTTCTTTGTTGAAGCCTGGGAGAAGTGGTCCAGTAAAACCATATGGGGATGCTGGAGAGAGGGAAGGGCATGCCAGGACGGGCAAGCTTATGCAAAGGCCAGGAGGCAAGCGAGAGTATGGCAAGTTCCACTACTGCAAGTCATCCTGGAAAACTCCCTCAGCCAATCGCAGAAGCCACTGCTGTCTCGGGCACCTATCTCTGGAGGCCCCGCTATGGCCGTGGCTCCCACCTTTCCCTGTGGCCTCCAGGGTACCAGATGTGAGCAGCACAGGCAGTGGCCCAAGCTAGGTGCTTAGATCCTGGGCCTCCAGTTTAGGATTCCATTCAAGATGAGACCAAAAGGAGGGAGGCCCTTAGGTTAACTTTTTTTTTTTTTTTTTTTTGAGATGGAGTCTCAGTCTGTCGCCCAGGCTGGAGTGCAGTGGCACGATCTTGGCTCACTGCAGGCTCTGCCTTCCCAGTTCACGCCATTCCCCTGCCTCAACCTCCCAAGTAGCTGGGACTACAGGCGCCCGCCAGCACACCCGGCTAATTTTTTTTTTTTTTTTTTTTGTATTTTTAGTAGAGATGGGGTTTCACTGTTAGCCAGGATGGTCGATGGTCTCGATCTCCTGACCTCATGATCCACCCGCCTTGGCCTCCCAAAGTGCTGGGATTACAGGCTTGAGCCACCACGCCTTTCTACAGGTCAAGTGACAATGAAGGTATGCCATTCATTCATTCAACAAACACTAAACTCCTACTGTACGACAGCCTCCTTGCTGGGTACAAGAGACACAAAGATAAATAAGCCTCGTCAGGTCCTTGCCCTCCCTGAGTCCCCAGCAATAAGAAGATAGACACATATACAGATAATTACAGAAAACCCAAAATCAATAACAATCACTGACCAAACACAGAAGCTTATTACTACTTCATATTCATCAATGTCAGAAGTAGGCAGCCTGCAGCTGGTATGGCAGCTCCATACTCATCTGAGACCCATGTGCCTATCTTATTTCTCCACCTTCCTCACCACATAGCTTCTACTGTGTGATCCAAGATGGATGCTGGAGCACCAGCCATCTCATCCACATTCCAGTCAGCAAAATGAGAAATGAAGGAAATGAGAAAGAGAAGGGCATTCTTCTCTTTAAAGACACTGCCGAAATGTCCTTAACACTTTTCTAACTTTAGCTTGTGTCCTATTGGCTAGAATTTAGTCAGAGGACCACACCCACCTGCAAGATAGTATGGGATTATAGACTTTATTTCAGGAGTTCATGAGTCCAATTAAAAATTGAGGGATCCTTTCACCAAGGAAGATGTAAGAAAGAGAGATTGAAGGCATCTAGCAGTCTCTGCCACAAATCAGAACACTTCATGGCCAAGGATAGCAGAATCCTGAGCTAGGAATTTCCACTACTGCATTTTTGTTTTTGAGCCAAGGGGGCTCTGATAGATGGGCTACAACACAGAATCTCAGATTCTTATTAGGGACTAGAAGACTGGATCCTTAAAGGGATAACATCTCAAAGCTGACTCCCTTGCCCAATCTTTCTCCCTTTTTCCTTCTCAAGTGATACTTCTAAAAACAACTTTTGCATTCCCAATTCCACTTTAGCCTCTACTTCCCAGACAGTACAACCAGCTAGGGGTTGGGGTGAGAGGCAGCAGATGCTATATGTGCTTCATTGTTGTATTAGTCTGTTCTCAGACTGCTAATAAAGACATACCTGAGACTGGTTAATTTATAAAGGAAAGAGGTTTAATGACACGGTTCCACATGGCTGGGGAGGCCTCACAATCATGGCAGAATGCAAAGATACATCTCACATGGCGGCAAGCAAGAGAATATGTACAGGGGAACTGCCCTTTATAAACTCATCAGATCTCATGTGACCTATTCACTATCACAACGATAGCACAGCAAAAACCCACCCCCATGATCCAATTACTTCCCACCGGGTTCCTCCCATGATACATGAGAATTATAGGACCTGTAATTCAAGATGAGATTTGGGTGGGGACACAGAGCCACACCATATTGTCCCATCCCTAGCCCCTCCCAAATCTCAAGTCCTCACATTTCAAAAGCAATCATGCCTTCCCAACAGTCCCCCAAAGTCTTAACTCATTTCAGCATTAACTCAAAAGTCCACAGTCCAAAGTCTTATCTGAGACAAGGCAAGTTCCTTCTGCCTATGAGCCTGTAAAATCAAAAGCAAGTTAGTTACTTTGTAGATACAATGGGGATACAGGCATTGAGTAAATATACCCATTCCCAAAGGGAGCAATTGGCCAAAATGAAGAGGCTACAGGCTCCATGCAAGTCCCAAATCCAGTGGAGCAGTAAAATCTTAAAGTTCCAAAATGATCTCCTTTGACTCCATGTCTCACATCCAGGTCATGCTGATGCTCCCACGGCCTTGGGCAGCTCCACCTCTGTGGATTTTCAGGGTACAGCCCACCACCCTCCCCACACCACCCCGGCTGCTTTCATGGACTGCTGTTGAGTGTCTATGGCTTTTCCAGGTGCACGATGCAAGCTGTTGGTGGATCTACCATTCTGGGGTCTGGAGGACAGTGACCCTCTTCTCACAGCTCCACTAGGCAGTGCCCCAGTAGGGACTCAGTGTGGGGCTTCCACCTTACATTTCCCTGCTACACTGCCTTGACAGAGGCTCTCTCTGAGCATTCTGCCCTGGCCGTCAACTTTTGCCTGGACATCCATGCATTTCCATACATCCTCTGAAATCTAGGTGGAGGTTCCCAAACCTGAATTCTTGACTTCTGTGCACCCTCAGGCTCAACATCAGATGTAAGCTGCCAAGGCTTGGGGCTTACATCCTTTGAAGCCACAGCCTGAGCTTTACCTTGGCCCCTTTTAGCCACAGCTGGAGTGGCTGAGATGCAGAGTACCAAGTCCTTAGGCTGCACACAGCAGGGGGGCCCTGGACTCAGCCCAGGAAACCACTTTTTCCTCCTAGGCCTCTGGGCCTGGGGCCCATGATGGAAGGGACTGCCTTGAAGGTCTCTGACGTGGCCTGGAGACATTTTCCCTATTGTCTTGCTGATTAACATTGGCTCCTCATTACTTATTAAAATTTCTGCAGCTGGCTTGAATTTATCCCCAGAAAATGGGTTTCTCTTTTCTATGGCATTATCAGGCTACAGATTTTCCAAATTTTTATGCTCTGCTTCCTTCTTGAACACTTTGCCACGTTGCAATTTCTTCTGCCAGATACCCTAAATCATCTTTTTTAAGTTCAAAGTTACACAGATCTCTAGGGTGGGGTAAAATGCCACCAGGTTCTTTGTGTGGCAAGAGTGACCTTTACTCCAGTTCCCAATAAGTTTCTCATCTCCACCTGAGACCACCTCAGCCTGGACTTTATTGTTCATATCACTGTCAGCATTTTGGTCAAAGCCATTCAACAAACCTCTAGGAAGTTCCAAACTTTCCCACATCTTCCTATCTTCTTCTGAGCCCTTCAAGCTGTTCCAGCCTCTGCCTGTTACCCAGTTGCAAAGTTGCTTCCACATTTTGGGTATCTTTACAGCAGCACTGCTCTCTACTGGCACCAATTTACTATATTAGTCTGTTCTCACACTGCTGATAAAGACATAACTGAGACTGGGTAATTTATAAAGGAAAGAAGTTAATGACTCACAATTCCACATGGCTGGGGAGGCCTCACAGTTATGGCAGAAGGCCAAGGAGGAGCAAAGGCATGTCTTACATGGCAGTAGGCAAGAGAGTGTGTGCAGGAGTTCCACCCTTTATAAAACCATCACATCCCATGAGACTTTTTCACTATCATGACAACAGCATGGGAAAAACCCATCCCCGTTATTCAATTACCTCCCACCAGCTCCTTTCCACAACACGTGAGGATTATGAGAGCCACAATTCAATATAGGATTTGGGTGGGGACACAGCCAAACCACATCAATTGTTTAATCTCCTTGTCTCTCACCCTCCTATCAGTCCCTGCTTCAACCATCCTTGTGCAGATGCAACCCAACAGAACTCACCTCTGCCTGTGCCCTGCATCTCTCACTTCCTGCCCAAGGCTTCTCTGATACCAATTCATTCCCATTGGTACCTGTTTCATGCTCAGGCACCTGTAACCAGGAAGTACAGGTCACCCATGGCCAACAGGAGGTGACAGCCAAGGGGTAACTTTTTCTCCCTTTCATCCCCTTGGGCACATAGCGCTGAGACATATTACGCAAAGCTCCAGAGGTGTCCCAGAGAGATCACGCACCAGTTGCCTGCAGGAATGGCCAATCTGATAACGCAAGCTTGGACGGGCTTTCCTGCCTTCCCTGTTTAGTTTTCCTTCTTCTCCCATCCTGCTCCTTGAGGTCATTTCCCAACTAAATGCCACCAGGAGGTAGCCTCTGTTTCAGACTCTACTTATAGGGCAACTCCAAACCAGGACGTGTAGGAGGCTTTTCTCTCTTTCTATTTTATCTCCCCTCACAGATAAGATAGTATCCTAGGAGCACTTGACTGAGCTCAGAAAAACCAACTTCAAGTCCTGATTCTGCTGCTTCTCAGCTATGAGCCCTTGGGCTCAGCCTCTCTGTGCTCCATTTGTCTCCTCCATAAGATGGGAGTAGGTATGCTTACTTGGGCCCTTCTGGGGCCCCTTAGTGGGGCTCCCTGAGGATGGGGCTGTGTCTCCCCTCAGACAGGGGCTTCCCAGAGGACAGAGTTATGTCTCCCTCAGACTGGCCCCTCTCTTACGTGTGCACCTTCAGAGGTACCACCCTCATGGTATCCCATATGAATGATGCCCCTGGAGTCAGGCAACATGTGGCCCTGGGTACACCACAGGGTTAAATGAGTAGCTAGGTACCTTTACCATGCAGCTTGGTATACAGTAGGAGCTAAATGGAGTTTAATTCACTTCCTTCTGCCATTAGTTTGGAGACCTCCTGAGACTAAGGGATCTGTCTTTCTTATCAGACTGAAAGTTTGCTGAGAGCAAGGGTGTGTCACCTCTATCAGATACAGAGTGTTCTGAGAGCAGGAGCAGTGTCCTTCTGCCGTAAAACTGGGAGATCCACCATCACCCTGTGAACGGCTAAGAGCAGGAATCACGTCTGCATCTCACAGAAGGCTTGCTGAGACCAGAAGCTTTCTTTCCTATATCAAAATGGGGCTTCCCAAGGATAGGGCTGTGTCTCCCCTCAGACTGGGCCTCCCTGAGTCAGGGCTGTGATTCCCCTCAGACTGGGGCTCCCTGAGGACGGGGCTGTGTCTCCCTCAGACTGGGGTTCCCTGAGGATGGAGCTGCATCTCCCTCAGACTGGGGCTCCCTGAGGACAAGGCTGTGTCTCCCTCAGACTGGGGCTCCCTGAGGACAGGGCTGTGTCTCCCTTCAGACTGGGGCTCCCTGAGTATAGATGTTGTGAGCTTCCCTATTCCTGTCTCCAGCAGCTGTCCCATTCTGGCTGCCCACCCGCCTGGCCACGCTGCAGTCCCTTTCTGCCCTGGATGATCACTGCCGTGTTCCTGTTCAGCACGCCTCTCTCCTGGCATCTGCCTCCCACTGCTGTGGCTGAATCAGGGCCTGCTTCTCCCTGCTTGCTCTGCTCTCCCCACCAATACCTGTGTGTATTAGGATGAACATGTTGCATTATGCTAACTGCTGGCTTACCCTTTGGTGATTAAAGGGAACATCACACTGCAGGCAGAGTAATCCTAATTACAAGGTAGAAACCACTTTTTTACTAAGAGACAAACAGGGACGTTTTGTATCTTTTCCAAGTGCAGCGGAGGATGTGCAAAGCTGTCACAGGCTTCTAGGGAGCTGGGGTGGGTAGGGCTTCCCTGAGACTGTGTCAGGCGACCTCTGGTCTCTCCATTCCCTATAGGCTGACAAAGCAGCCTGGGGAGGAGAATGACCTTTGCAGGAAGGAAATGAAATCCCTCTGCGTGTCAGGTTCATTAACAAATATCAGTGACCAACAAACACAACCCTTCTCCCTGGGAAAGCACAGAGGCTTCAGCAGGAACGGCATCAGGCTGGGGACGGGAACAGCGGGGAGCTCACAGAGCCCCAGCCATGGCAGCAGCCCTGCCCACCCCTCCCAAGGGCTCACTCCTGCAGGTCAGACCACCCCCCACAATCCAAGGACCCCACCTTTCTATCCTCAGGGATGCAAGAGCCTTCTGGGACCCAGAGTTCATGCCCTGGGGTTTTCCATGACTCAGTGCTACTATCTGTGTTCATTTGCTCTTTCCCGCTCTCACTTCCATCCTCCCCTCCCTCCTTCCATCAATTATCATGCACCAACTCTGTGACAGTGCTCAGCTCTGGGGAAATCACAGTGAAGGAGGATAGACAGGATTCGAACCTCATGGGGCTTTTATTCTAATAGAGGAGACAGCTATTACATGATTACACAGAACATCAGTCAATGTGATTATGGTGGGTGTTAAGAGGAAAAAGGACAGGATGCTTTACCTAATCTGAGGTTAAACTCTTATGCCATCAAGCTAGAAGTTACTGCGTACCTGGAGTTGTTTCCATTCATCCATTCATTCATTCACTACTTCCTGAGCACCTGCAATTTGCCAAGTACTGTCACCTGTATGGCGAGGCAGCCAACAGAATCCTTCCCTCAAGGGGCTCACATTCTAGACCAGAAGACAGACAATGGACACATTTAAACAGTAAGTGGTTAGGCTCACACTAGGCCAGGCATTGTGCTGTTTCATGTGTTTTATAGACATTATTCCTTATAACAATTGTGGGAAACATTATTATATTCAACCTACAGGTGAGGAAACTGTAACCTCCAGGAGGGCAAAAACAGTTTTTTGAATCTCTGTGTTGCCCAGAGTGGTTAAAGAAAATAATAAATTCTGGTAGTTGAGAAAGGAGTCTGACCCTTCCCGAGGGCAGACAGTCGCCGCTACTGTGCTGGTTCCACGTCCACCTTCTCTGGCGACACTGCTCCCTAAGCCAAGGGCTGACACACCATTGCTGAGCATGTGAAGGAGGAAAGCAGCACAGGACGGCACAGCTTTCTAAGCCCACATGCATTTCCAGGCTCGACAGAGGCACATTTCTTTACTTGATAGCGACAGTTTCCCGAGGCCTTCAGGGGAAATCATTTTCTATGTAATGATTTCATTTTACTTACATCTATTGACTTTTCTTCACGTTCCACTGGCGTTTTTCAATACCTAACCCACAGAACAGCCCAGTTACACCAATTCCAAGCAAACGAGGACATACATATTCAAACACATTCATCGCCATCACCTCTCTGCTCCCCAAGCAGGGATGCCGCTGTAGCCTGTCAGGGCTCAACCTTTGGGGCAAGCATCTCTTTACAGGTGAGGTATTTGGGCCCTTCCTTCTCCTGCCTTCACACCCTGCCTTGTGGTGGTTCCTTTTTCTCAAGTCCCCCAGTCAGGCAGGAAGGACGTAAGACTTAACTCACCGATGTCTGTTGTACTGCTCAAAGTCAGGGGTGGGTGAACGGGAAGGCAGGTGAAGCCATCCAGTCAGGTGAGGTCTTTGTCTCATCTTTGAACTTAAATCACGCGTGTTCAGGCCTGACAACATGTGTTCTGTGTTGGGATTGGGGACATGCCTGAAATGAGGCTACAGGGGCTGATCTACATGCCCAGGGACTAGGGGTAGAGGGGACACCACCCTTGTTCCAGGTATTTCAGATCTTTCATTGCTCACCCCTCTGGGTCTAGATGTTTTGATTTCTAAGCTAGAAGTGAGGATCTCTGTTCTCTTCTCTCATTTAGGAGGTTGGGGTTTCCATACTGAACACTACCAGAGCCTCACCCATGTCTCCTCAGTTGCACACCAGCTGACTTCCAAATGCCTCCTTGCACCTGCGGGGTTTTTTTGTTTATTTTTATTATCTATCTATTTTTTGAGGGCTTTCCTCCAAAGCCTTTTTGTCCTCTAAAGCCTTCTTTGCCTGTTCATGGAAGGCTGGAAGAGCTGAGGAACTATCAGCCCAAGAGCAGCTCTCAACCCGTGATTGATGGGGCTTAGTGTATAAATATCCCAGCTCCCTCACCCCTAGGAGGCACATAAAGCCAAGGTGCATGCTCTGCCCTGGCTCCTAGTACTGGTCAGCAGGATTAAGCTCTAGTTGGCAATCTGCTTTCTAATGCACCCTGTGTTGGCTACCTTCTTTTCTCTATCCCACTTCCCCTCTCCCCTTCCCATGTTTCCCGAGATCCCCCAAATAAGCTACTGGTGCTCAAGTCCTTAACTCAGACCTCTTAAGATTGAAGACAAGGGCATCATTGTTAAATGTGTGGATTCAAATTCTATTTGTGCCTCTTAGACCTTGGACCAGTTACTTAAGCTCTCTTTGCTTCAGTGTCTTCACTTGTAAAATGGGTATAACGACAGGCCTTACCCCATAGAGTCATTATGAAGACTAATGAGTGACTATACAGAAAGCCTCACAGTAGTACCTGGCACGTGGTGAAGGCTCAAATGTTATTAACCATGAGCCCTGCCACAGTTTCAGGGGCATTTTCAGCCTCCACCCCCATGTGTGCTATTAACTGTTCCTGGACAGGGTGTGGCAAGTGTTTACTGAATTGAATTATTGTCCTGGCTCTGACCCAGGGATTCCTGACCCTGGCTCCTCATCCATCCTGGCAGCATGTTTTATTACTGAGTGTGCATCCCTAGAGCCTGGTGCCTGGTTCCCAGCCTGGGCTGGCACCTGCCCCAAAATGAGCTGCTTTTTGTTGTTATTGTTGTTTAGATCAATGATTGTTGCTAGGCAGGGTCTCCAGATACAATTTTCAGGAGACCCTGCCCTCTAAAGAAACCTGTCCAAGCCAGGGGTGACATCTTCCTATCACACACAGCCTACTCTTTTGGCTTCTGTTCCTTTCACCCTGGGCATAGGTACCAATAAGAGGCCCAGGGCAGCCTCCCTTAAGATTGCAATTTCTATTGATCCTTTGCTCTGTGATAAGAGTAAACTTCTACACAAATGTTAGTTTCTAATAAAAACAATTGATCTTGCTGGGGTTGGGGATGGGGCCAGTGGAGCCTCTCAGTCCTCCTTGATGAAGGCAGCACAATAGAGAAAAAGGACTGGAAGGAAGTGGACCAGAAATCGAATCCCAGTCTGTTACTAACTCCCTCAGTGACTTTGGACAAGGTACATCCTCTCTCTGAGCCTTGGTGTCCTCATTGATGAAATTAGTACTTTTTTTTTTGAGACAGGGTCTCGTTCTGTCACCCAGGCTGGTATACAGTCGTGTGATCACAGCTCACTGCATCCTGAACTTCCTGGGCTCAAGCAGTCCTCCCACCTCAGTCTCCCAAGTAGCTGGGATCACAGGTGCACACCACCTTGCTAAGCTAATTGTTTTTTTCATTTTTGGTAGAGACAGAAGTCTCTCTATGTTGCCCAGGCTTGTCTCAAGCTCCTGGGCTAGAGGGATTAGTCTACTTGAGCTCCCATAACAAATTTGCCAGAGACGGGGTGGCTTAAATGATAGACATTAATTTTCTAACAGTTCTGTTCCTTGGATTTCCGGTCTCGGCCTCCCAAAGTGTTGGTATGACAGGTACAAGCCACCACTCCCGGCCAACATGAGGGTTTCAACAGTCATTCCCTTCTCTGATTCCGGGGAGAACTCATCAAAGATTGCAGCAGGGGGCCAGGTATTTACTACCTGTTATATGCTAGACGATTTTCTCCAATGAACTAATTCTGCACTATGACCCTGTTATATGATGATTAACTCCTGTTTTATAGATGGGGACATCAAATTTCAGAGAAATCACATAACTTGCATTATGTCACAGAGTTGGCAATGATAGAGCTGGGGAATGAGTCTTTCCATTGTAACAGCCTTTCTCCCCTGCTACCTCTGGCCAGGTGGGAAGAGAATCTTTATTCTCTCCTGGAAACTCACTCAAGGGGTCACTAAGAATGAACATGGGTCGCAGGAAGAAGTGTGCATGTCTGTGTTAGTGTGCACACATAAGTGTATTTGTGCATGCACATGTTTGTGTGTGCATTTGTGATTGTGCATGTATGACCGTGTTTACATGCACATGAATGTGTGTGAGTGTGCCTATTTACATGTGTGTTTATGTTTATGTGCCTGTCTGTGTCTGCTTATGTGGGTCAAGATGTGGTTGTGTGTATGCACATGTGTGGTATCTGATCAATGTTTAGTTCCTCTGAGACTAACTGGACAGCAGGCATTTCATGTCTGACCCTCCTCTTGTTCTCCCTTTCTTTCTTTCATTCTTCCCCCACTCCTTCCTTCCAGTTTCTGGGCAGGACCACCTGAATTGGTTTTCTTTTGCAAGGAAAACAAAGCCTGCTTTTACCTGCTGGAAAAATCCGTAACAATTAACCAGATCTGCCAGAGGAAAGAAAAGCCTGGGACCTGCTGAGATGGCTTTGGCAAAGGCAGGATGTTCTCCAGAGGTGGGCACTGGTTAAAAATTCAGAAGGAGCATTGGCATATGATATGAGGCGCAGTCTTTTACTAAAGAGATTTAATGACCCACAATTCAATTTGAACTGAAAGAATCCCCCCAATGACTCCTTATAAAGGCTTCCCGAGCCCTGAATCAATATCTATGGGGCTGGTGAGGAGCAACTATCGATTAGCTGTCTCTGCCAATGAGCATTACAAGCCAAGGAGGTTGGAGGGGTGTCTTGCGCACCTTTACACGAGCAGCACCTAATAAAATTGGTACCTATTGACTGGCTGCAGTGCCATGTAGGCCAGGACAAAGAGTGGCTAACGCGGGGCCTGATCACTAATCAGATTCCCTGGAAACCCATTAGAACAAATGAATTGAGTCCTCTCTCCTACCTGTGGGCACATAATAGGGGGCCCAGAAGCCATATTTCTAACGATTTCAAGCCAGAAGATCCTGAGAGTAAAGCCACAGTTTCATTGTGTTGTAACCAGTTTAGATCACAAAAGAAAACAGAAAAATTACTGCATTTTCAACCGTACTTTCCTTACACCACTGATTTGACCTCAGCTGTCCAAGAATATAACAAAGATTCTAGTATAAGAAAAAAATGGCTTCTGGGCATTTACAAAGTCCTCATGATAACATCTATGCATTAAAATCCTTAAAAAATCTATTTAAGGAAGAGCAATTCAGACTCTCACTCAGAACCTGTTAACTCTTGCTTTATACACAATTCTAGTGAGCCTGATTTTTCTGGTCTGACATAACACTTTAGTACTAGTAAACAATGGGTAAGATTGAAGTAGGTGAGGGATGGCTCTGCTAATGGTAGCAACCCGTCAACAGCAAGAGGTAATAACTGGCAGAGCTAAGGCAAAGAAACTGTAAAACGAGGGTGAGAGGGCACTGAAATCTGGAACTTTTCAGGCAAGGGCTAACAGTTCTACACTCTTGGGCCCCTGTATTAGTCTACTTGGGTGCCAGAGACTGGTTGGCTTAAAAACAATAGACATTTATTTTCTTACAGTTCTGGTTCTTGGAAGTCCAGAAGCCAGCAGGGTTGGTATATAAGTCAGGGTTCTCTAGAAGGACAAAACTAATAGGATAGATGTATATATAAAGGAGAATTTATTAAGGAGTAATAGGTCCCACAATTGGCTATCTGCAAGCTGAGGTGCAAGGAAGCCAGTCCAAGTCCCAAAGCTGAAGAACTTGGAGTCTGATGTTCAAGAGCAGGAAGCATCCAGCACAGGAGAAAGATGTAGGCTGGGAGGCTAAGCCAGTCTGGTCTTTTCATGTTCTCCTGCCTGCATTTATTCTGGCCATACTGGCAGCCGATTAGATTGTGCCCATCCAGATTAAGGGCGGGTCTGCCTCTCCCAGTCCACTCACTCAAATGTTAATCTCCTTTGGCAACACCCTCACAGACACACCAGGAACAATACTTTGCATCCTTCAATCCAATCAAGTTGACACTCAGTGTTAATCGTCACAGTTGGTTTCTGGTGACGGATCTCTTCCTGGCTTACATTGACCTCTCACTGTATCCTCACATGGCCTCTCTTCTGTGCACACACATCACACATACACACACACACCGAGCTCTGGTATCTTCCTCTTCTTACAAGGGCATCAGTCCTATCAGATTAGGGTCCCACCATTATGATCTCACTTAATCTTATTTATCTCCATAAAGGTCCAAATACAGTCGCTTTGGGGGTTAGGGCTGTAACGTATGATTTCAAGGGGACACAACTCAGGTCCATAACAGTCCCCAAGGTGTGCAGTGCCCAGCATGATACAACAATTGTTGCTCATGAAGTATTATCAAGAGCAGTTTTAAAATCATGTGTAGTTACTTCTTGTTAAGATGGCAGAGAAATAAGAGATGCATTTTATAAAGATTTCCCTTCAAAAAGAAGAGATGATTTGCCAAAACGTTGGTGTTTAAGGGAGAGAGCTCCAATTACTTAAAAAGAGTGTCACTCAGTGGAACAGTTCTAACCATCTCCATCTGGGTCCTGACAGCTGTTAAGAGATGTCATCCTCCAGTGAGGATCATCTGAGGAGAGTTTAATAAAGGGGTTATTTATAAAGGTGGAGGTGGATTGGGAAACCACAAGAGGGGGCTGCTGTAGTCCAGGCTGATGAGGGTGGGGTGGGACACCCCTCAGCCTGAAGCCCGGGTCCTAGAACTCTGAGACAGAGGAGAGGGTTACTAGACAAGAACTGAAATCTTAGCTCTAGGAAGACGGCTGACCAGCAGACCACAGGGAGCCCTCAGAAAGATGAGAAAGTAACTCACTTTTCACTCCTTCCCTCCAATCTCTTTCAGGGGTTCCCCATGTGCTAAATCAACCAGAAGTCAGACATTAAGGGAGTCCTTGGGTTGAGGGCATGGTTCCAGCCTGCTGAGGCAGACAACAGGTTGGAGGAGGGTGGTAATACACAGGGAAGAGTGAACAGAAGATGCCCCGTTGCCTTAGCTTTTGCAAGGTGCACCTGACTGTGTGACAGGTGACCTTGTCTATCCACTGTGTACTGAGTGCAGGTACTGATTCTCTTATGTTCCCCACAGCAGAGGAGAGCACACCTGAAGTGCTTCCCCAGCTCCAAACTGTGTCCCGCCATCAAACACACAGACACACGTCCACATCTTCAAAAAGAAGAGAAGCCCATTTCACACCACAAGGTGTTTCAGAATAGATCCTCATCATTGATTCAAGCCCCGCCCAACCTGAGAGACTCCTGAGCTGCTGCTGCCACCGGTGCTGAAAAGAACAGAGGCGGCTTTCCCACACCTGCACGGGCTGATTTGCACCAAACCGCTCTAATTAGCACATTCCACGCTCTGATTAGGCTTCCAGGGAAAGCATGCCAAATGCCATTAATTATGGATGTGATCTTAAATTATTCACTTGAAATGTTTTTTTCCTTGATATGCCCCTTTCATTTCCCACTAACTTTTTGTCACATCCAAGAATAGATCCAATTAAGCCTCAAGAAGCGGAAGTTGGTTATGTTAAAGAAAAGATAAACTGAAAAGGAATCACTTTTTTTTTCTCTCCCAGTCGTGGTGTTGGTGGTAAATCTGGAAGCGACTAGAAGAGAAAAAGGGATATGGTGTTCATCCCTACCTCTTTTTTCTGCAGATCTTGGTGCGTTATGGCTCGTCAATGCCACCTTGATCATTTCTGATGGGAGCCTGGATGGTGATTTCTTGGGCTGGCTCCCCAGAAGCAGATCCTGAGCTGAGAATTCCTGTGCAAATGACTTATTCAGAAAGCTGGAAGGGGGTGGAGGAACCAGGACAGCAAAGGAGAGAGAGCCAGGCAAGGCGTGAGTTTAGACACTATCCCAACCTCAATCTGATCCTGCCAGGAACTCAGGGTTTCAAATTACACCTCAGTATTTGCAAGGCAAAGGAGTTGGGCTTTCAGACTCTGGCACTAGACAGTCACTGATTGCAGACTGCTGGTGGCCGGAAGAGGTATAAATTCCCAGGCACCTTCCTACTGACTGCAAGTGTGGAATAAGCAGTTCCAGGAACCCACAGGCAGGTCTTTAATGAGATTTCCAGGTGTGAGCCATTAGAAACAGAGTAGAAGCTGGAAGCTGAGCACATAGAACTACTACAGAGATCCAAAGGGATCTGGGTCAAGGAACCATAGTCTCCACTAAAGGGGGCTCAGCAGGATCACAGGCAGTGAAATAAAAAGTAGAGATCAATTTCTTTTCAAGCCCCCGAAGATCAGCACCCCTGTCCTGTGGTCTGTCACTCAGCTGCTCTAAGCGTCCCTGGGGACCCAGCACTGTGTCCTGTGCTGTGGTGGAGACACAGGCAAATCCTGTTGTCCTTTCACTCTAGTGCCAGAAACTAGCCTACATCAATGAGAATAAAAATTTGAGAATGTTGAGATTAAATACAGAGCTGTGAGGCTGAGACATAGCTGCTAGAAGAGATCATAGATGTGAAAAGTTTCCTGGGAGACTTAGAACTTGAGCTGGACGCAGGAGGATGAGAAGGATAATGAAGAATTTCTTATTTACATGGAGTGTTTCATACCGTACAGAAAATACTCTCCCATCTATTTTCTCATTTGTGCCTTGAAACAAGATCCACAGGGGAAATGATATTCCCATTTTAATGAATGAGAAAAATTGAGACTCAGAAAGGTTATGGCACGGATTTGTCCAAGTTGCCCAAGTACTTTATGATGAAGTCATGCCTTGAGTTCACATCTTTTGAACCTAAGGCCTGTGTCCTTTCCACGATGCCACGTTGTCTCCCAGTGCACAGAACCTAGCAGAGCAGAAAGGAGAAGGAAGGGCACTCTTGGTGGGGAAAATATCAGCAAAGTCTTGGAAGCTGAAATACACATGTGAAGACTTTGAGGAAATTGACATGGTGTGGTTAATATTTCTCTTGAGGCAAAGTTGGAGGTAAGTTGTTTCCACCCCCTTGATGTGCTCCCACCCTGTCACAAAGGAATGAAAGAGTCCCCTGTAGAAGGAATCTAGGCCTTGAAGCAAACTCCAAGTGGTAGTGGCTGCCCATCCAGGCCTTTGTAGAGTAGGCAGAGCAGGGCAAGGCCAGGGAGGAGGCCTGGAGGGTCTATGGTCAAGCCCTGAGGGGGAAACAAGCAGGAGGCTGAGGTGAGAGGTGTACACAGAACAGTAGGACACTACTGGTCAGAGACCAGGCCAGTGAAGCCTGCTACATGTTTTTCAAAGAAGCCAGAGCCCAAGAGCAGGAATGTGCAGCCAAAGAGGTCCAAGGACAGCGCTGCTCCCAGGGCAGGGGCTATCTCCTGTCCCCTTGCGGCTTCAGAGTGGCATTGGGTAGAGGTGAACTGTCAGTTCGGTTCAACAGACATTTATGAAGCATCTACTGCATTCCAGGCACTGGCCCAGCCATGAGGATTCAGAGAGGAGAGAATGAGTGCAGATCCTCCCTTCAGGGTGGTGCACCCCGTTTCCCAAGACAAGACACATACTTTGTGACTGTGGCATGTTAAAATCTGTCTGCAGAATAGTTAATATTCTTCCTTTCATAAACTGGATCCTAATTCCCTTGAATGTGGGCTGGACCTAGCGATTTTTTTCTAGTCCAGAGAATGTGGTGGGTGTGACCGTGTGTGACTTCCCAAGCTGGGTCGTAAGGACATCACTGCTTCCATCTTCCTCTCTCTTGAACTGATCGCAGTGGGGGAAGTCAGACAGCATGTTGTGAGGATACCCACGCCACCTTGGAAGAAGGCGACATGAGGGAGAACTGTGGCATCCCACCAATAGCCAGCATCAAGCAGCCAGCCATGTGAGGGAGCCACCTTGGAAAGGGCTCCTCCAGCCCAGGTGAGCCACCCCTCCCCCACATCTCAACTGCAACCTCAGGACAGACCCCAAGCTAGAACCACCCAGCTAAGCTGCATCCAAAAGCCTGACCCAAAAACCGAGAGAAAATATTGATTGTTGTTTTAAGCCACTGGGTTTTCGAGTAATTCGTTACACAGCAATAAATAACAAATACAATGGTGATACGCGAGTACCAGCACCCCAGCGAAATGGCCCTTCTTGGTTCCACCTAAGGCACATATTAGCACAATGTCACAATAAAAATAACAGAAAACCTGGCTCTAAAAGCTTTTGAAAATAATGGGCAGCTTTGCTAAAGGTTCTCTGGAGGGGAGAGGAATGAAGTGGGAATTACATTTCACAGCAGAGAGCAAAACTTCTTAAAAATCCTTTTTACGCCCCTCTTACTTCCAGAAAATGCTCTCCAGATGTATCTGGTGTTTCCAGAACTTCCAGCCCAGCTGGTCTCTGTGGTCTCCCTAATGCTTCTGCAGCTGTAGCTGTCCCAGTGTCCCTTCCCAACCTGTCACCCAAGACCAGTACCACAGAGGTAACTCCCTAAGCAGCACAAACCCCTTGGAAGGTTGGGATGGCTGCGATCCTAGCTTGGTCCTTGTCACAGCAATGAGAGCAGCAGTGGACAAACGGGCAAGGTTAGTGAGTGTTCAGAGCAGAGTGTGTCTGGTCACTGAGGGTCACAGGCGTTTCACACAGGGACTAGCACAAAAGCTGAAACCTGAAATATTCCAGGACGAGGGGAGGGTGTTCTACAGGTTGTACGAAGTCACTACCATGTAAAAGAGGGTGGCCTGAGGGAAAATGGTGCCCAGTGGCTCCTGTACCTAGAGAGGCAACTCCAGCATTCAGGGGGCTCTGGCCAATCTGTCTGGCTTTGGGATTCTCAGAGCAGCTTGAGCTCACCCTGACCCTGAATTGTACTTCCACAAAGAGCACAAACAGCTCTTTGGGGTTTCAGCTTGGTTGCTAATTAGTGGTGAAGTCTTTGCCAGCAAGCTTACCTCTCTGGGCTTCGGTTTATTCCCTTGTAATATGGGAGGCTATATAGGGTCATGGCTCTCAAACTGTGATTAACTGAAAAACTCCCGAAGAACCAGGCAAACGCTAATTCCTGGATCAACCCACCAGGCATTCTGGGCCCTAAGAGCCAAGGCAAGGCGTGGAAATCTGAATGTTAATAAGGAAACCAGGTGCTTCTGCTACAGGTAGCCCTCACATTTTTAACTAGCTCCTTAACTGCCTTGATGCTAGAATCTCCTGGGAAGTTATAAAGAGCATAGCTTCTGGAGCCTCCCCTGGAGACTCTGGTCAGTGAGCCAGCCTAGGGCTGTGGTTCTCAAAGTGTGGCCCCAGGAGCAGCAGCAGCAGCACTGGGGATTTGTGGGGCTATGCCCACGCTAGACCTGCTGAATCTGAACCCCAGGGTTAACAAGCCCTCCAGGCAACTCTGATGCACACTAAAGTAAGAGAACCTCTGGCTCAGAGTTCGTGTTGTTTAACAATTATGCAGGTGATTCTCAGCATCCGGAGGGGTTGGGAAACCTTGCAAGTATCAAGGACGCTCCCAGCTGCTGGTGCCTAAGGTTCTAGGAAGGCCTGGATTGTCCTCAACTTGCCTCTGAGCCTCCCCAGGAAAAGGTGTCTGGGAAACAGCCAGGATATCCTTTATATAAGCAAGCAACATTCAGAAGAGCCGGGGACCAGGTGATTAAAATTTCTCACCCCAGCCTCACAACTTATACACCCATTCACTCCTCCGCACCTAACCTCTCAGCGTTCCCCTGAGAAGTGGAGGCCACGGAAAAACTTCCCAAACTCAGGATTTACAGAGAATGAGGCCAGGTCAGCAGGATCTACTTCCTTTTATTAATTCATTCCTTCCAGCTGACATCTCATTTTCTTGAAGGCGACCTGCGGAGCTTGGCTCCCTGCCCCACCAGCTCACCCCCTCCTTCTCTCTCTGCCAGGCAAGAGCACCCCTCTAAGAAGAAGAAGATTAGAGCAGGCCGCTGGGCCTAGCTGTTATTGGAAGATGAACCACTCCCTCTGCTCTCCCTTGTAATACATAATTCCGGGGCAGACCCACCATCTCAAGGCTGCCACAGGGAAGAGAGGTTCCTGGCCTCCTGCTCCTGTGTTCCCCAAAGCTGTGGCTCACACAAACCCTCTCTCCCCGTCCTTTCCTCATAGGATATCTAAAATTTCATCATCAATGCAGCTTTCCTGCCGTCCTCTCACCTACACAAACATACTTCATTGACTTATTAATGCATTCTACCTTTATTTATTGAGCACATTTTTGCTTTTGGTATTGTGCTAGGAATTGAGGATGCTTGCAGTTGCATGTTATCTGAAAAAATATTTTAAAGCATAGCAGACAAAGCTTGATCCTTGAAGCTTCATCAGAGCTTCCAGTAGCTGACAAGGAGAGCTTATAGGTGGAAGAGATGGACCACAGGCTCTAGAGCCTTCACTGATAAATAAAACATTTTAGATTGTTTTCAAACCTAACTTGAGTCTGCCTGCCCAGCCTAGCAAGCTAAACATTGACGTTGGGATTTTCAGAGAGAGAAAGTGAGGCACTTACTGCAGAGTGCCAAGCAAGGAGAATCAGACACACCTCATGCCTAAGACCCAGACTCCCCAATGGCTCACATGTAAGAGTTTTTTTGTTTGTTTTTGTTTTTTTGAGATGGAGTCTCACTCTGTCACCAGGCTGGAGTGCAGTGGCACGATCTCGGCTCACTGCAGCCTCCACCTCCCGGTTCAAGTGATTCTCCTGCCTCAGCCTCCCCAGTAGCTGGGACTACAGGCATGTGCCACCATGCCCAGCTAATTTTTGTATTTTTAGTAGAGACAAGGTTTCACCATGTTGGCCAGGATGGTCTCGATCTCTTGACCTCGTTATTCACCTGCCTTGGCCTCCCAAAGTGCTGGGATTACAGGTGTGAGCCACCAAACCTGGCCACACCTAAGAGTTTTTAAAGGTGGGGAGGCAGAGGTTATAGGCAAAGTAATAAATCAATACATGGAGATTATACTTTGACCTTGGCTTGTCCCAAAAAGGTGGGACATCTTATAGCAAAGGGTTTACAGGTCATAGGTGGATTCAGACTTTCTTTAATTTGCAACAGGTTAAGGAAGCAAGGTTTTGCCTAAAACCTTGGGGTCATCAGGAAGGAATATGGTTTGGCCTGTGAGCGTGACTGTCTCTAGGCCACTCTGGAAGAAATTTATAAAAAGATTGGCAGTCGAAATTCAGTCCTCACTTCCCCCTTATCTGAAATCTACATGACAGTTGTCAGCATGTTCCATCTGGTGGGAGTACAGGTTTCTGAAAAACAACTCAGGGACACAGGTCTAGATGTTGTCTTTAGTTTCTATAGGGAACCAAATGTCTTGTGGCTCTAACTTACTTGGGTGACAATTGTTTTAAGCTACCATTGCCTTCTTGCTTTTCAAGTTGTTCATTTACTTCTCAAGTCTAGCTAGGTGCCTGGGATGTCCCTTGGAGGAACTCGATATTTTATTTCCACGCTTGGTGGGGTGGGCAGCAGGCCCCTAAGAGGGATCCCTGCTCTGTCTTAAAATGAGAGATGTCCTCGGGGAGCTTATGCTGGGATAGAGACATCAGGAAGGTCTGGGCCTTGAAGGATAGATGACATTATGCTAGGAAGAGATGAGGTCAGAGAGGATGTTTCCAGGTGGAGGAAGAACAAGTGCAAGGGTGGGAGAGAAGCAGGTGTGTTTAGGGAAGAGCGAGGGGCCCAGTATGGCTGTCTTCTTTCACATCCTCTCCAACCTTGGAGAAGCCAGCATTTGGGTGCTTCAAGATGACAGCTTTCCAAAAATAATTTATCTTCAGCTTTGGTGTGTGTCTGATAGTTTTTTTGCTCAATGATTCACATTTCACTCAGGGTAGTAAAGTCAATTATTTCCCTGAGCACAGAGACTGGTGAAATTGAGTGTGTGTCTGTGGAGTGGGGGAGGTGGTGGGTGGTAGGGAGGAGGCCTGGCTGAGCAAATCTGGCCTGGGATTAAGCATTTTCCCCAGATCTACCTTGAGCAAGACCAGGTGATAGAGCCTGGTGGGAGGTGGGGCTGGGTGGGGGGTGGCTGTGCATGGATGTTCCATCATTCTTTCTAGGATAGCTCAGAATCTACAGTCCAGGCCACTCTCATGGAGTTAATGAGACAGTGAACATCTCTGGATTGCCTGTTATGTTATACAACATCCTTTGTAAGAGCATCTGTGCAATAAATCCCTCTTGAGATGACAAATTGCTCTTTTTGAACTCTGAACAGAGACTACCCACTTTGCAGTAGAAATTTCATCTCTCCGGATAAGCTTGTTTGCCTCCTTTTATCTGCTACCACAAACTATATAACCTAACCACTGGCATCTTTGGAATTGCATCCTGTAAGTTTAATGTAGGTCTGTGTAATGGGCTACGGAAAACAGACTGGTCCAATGGAAATTTCCATTGAGGTTGCAAGTAATCATTCTTCCTAGAAAAATACTACTGGACAAGATGGTAAAAATAATTTTGTTTTCTGAGAATCTTAAACAGAAAAGTACTGTCAGAAAAAGCCCAGGGACTTCAGTTTTTCCAGAAGGTTTGGAAGATCTTGAGGGTATTCACTCTTCTAGAAAGAAACATAAGATCTCTAGTACTGAGGATCCATGTTTGAGAGATGAATGAAGTTAGATCAATGTCCAATTGAGAACCACAGGGGAAATGATGTGAATAGGCACCATTGCATCCAAGGTAGACCAATGGTGAAAATGTGAGGTGTATTGTCTGGAGAGTGAGGACAGAGGGGCTACCCACCTGAGGAATGAGGGGCAACCCTTTTCACATACAGGTAATGAGCATTGCTGGTTCTGGCTCTAAGAGACCAACCAACTTCCCCCAAATCAGAACTCTTAACTACAATATATTTTCATTATTGCCTGGAACATCAAGACATTCAGGGGTAAAATTGGTGTTCAGCTAGTGACTAGACATTCCACATTCCCTACATGTCTATTTCTTCGTTCTTTTTTGGTCTTTTTTTGAGATTGTGCTAAAAAACAGAGGCAATATAGTTTTTCAAAACCAACTTCTATCCTCAAATAGTGACTTTTCATGAGGCTCTGGAGAAGAAAGGCACTCCCCATACAATTAGTAAGAGGGCCTTTGCCCCCATGCTCAGTGTGTGTGTGGCTCTCCTCACCTTCAGGTGCCCTCATACTTGTCCTTACAGGAGCCTCTAATATGCCTATATCCCAAACACTTCTAGCTCCTCCACATTTCTCAGGCTCGATCCCACCCAAGCCCATCAATCTGTCTATCTGTCCATTCATCCATCCATCCACCTCTTCCTCCCTCCACCTACCTACTCTACTCCACTCTACTCTCTTAACAAACGTTCAGTGCTTTTCTTCTGTGCCAGGAACAGAGCTATAAAGATAGGTAGGAATTGGTGCCTGCCTTCCAGCAGCCTTTGCATGTAGTAACAGAGAAGATTTACCAATAGGTACCTTCAAGAGGTGTTAGGACAGCTAGGGGAATAGTAGGTACCAGATTCAGAGGAGGAGGTGAGAGCATGGGCTTTGGGCCTAGTCTACCTGAGTTTCAAATTCTGACTCTACCACTAACAGCTATGTGACCTTGGGTAAACTACTTAATATCAACGTATCTCGGTCTTCTCATTGGTAACACGGTGCCCCATTGTGCCTACCTCAGAAAGTGGTTATTCTGCTTATCTCCTATTGCTGTATAAAGCCAGCCATTTTATTATATTTCACTCTGTCCTGGGTCAGTTGCTCAGGCTGGGTCTGCCACTCGGTGCATCTGCTCCACATCGTGTCAGCTGACATCACACGATGGTGTTCAGCTGGCCTGGAGGGTCCCGAAAGGCTTCACTCACACATCTGGCATCTCAACTGGGGTGACTGAAAGGCTAAGTCCAGCTGGGATGGTTGACTAGAGTACTCACAGGGCTTTTTTTGGTGTTTTTGTTTTGTTTTGTTTTGTTTTGAGACAGAGTCTTGTTCTGTCGCCCAGGCTGGAGTGCAGTGGTGCGATCTTGGCTTACTGCAATCTCCACCTCCCAGGTTAAAGCGATTCTCCTGCCTCAACCTCCCAAGTAGCTGGGACTACAGGCATATGCCACCACACCTGGCTACTTTTTGTATTTTTTAGCAGACAGGGGGTTTCACCATGTTGGCCAGGCTAGTCTCAAACTCCTGACCTTGTGATACACCTGCCTCAGCTTCCCAAAGTGCTGGGATTACAGGCATGAGCCACCATGCCCGGCCGACAGGCTTTTCATGCAGTATCCCAGGGCTCCCAAAGAGAGCATGCCAGGAGATGGGAGTGGCAACATCTTTTAAGGCCTGGGCCACAGCATCATTCCTGCCACATTCTACTGGTCAAAGCAGACCCAGAGCTTGCCTGGATTCAAGGCAAGATGACTGAGACCCACACCTCTCCATGGCAGGAATACAAAGAATTTGTGGCCATTCTTGAAGCCACCACAGATATGTAAAGATTAAATGAGTTAATACGTAAAAAGTAGTTAAAGCATTGACTGGGAGGGCAGCATTGCAAGTAAATGGTGGTGTTTTCACATATGACATGCGGGCAATTTTATGAGAGTCATGGTCTTTGCTAATCAAGGTAGATGTTCAGACTAATCAATATATGTAAAACACATAACTGACTAGTAACTAAAGAGACACATATACTCTCCAGGGACATCCCAGAACAACCTGGTGGGAGAGGGCAAGATGTCACTCGGAGGCCTCTCCCCTGCCTTAGGACATGCATAGTCCACTTGGAGTGGCTACTTGTGTGGTGCCCTGGGCTCAGAGATCCCTGAATGCACAGATGAGCAGAGACGGCTTTTGGCTGCCTGTCTGAGATCCCCCTCCCGGAGCCCATTGCCTAATTGGAAAGGGCCATTTCAACATCTTTGCAGAAAATGGAGTTTTTCTTTCCTTGATATTGTGATTTGACTGGGAGTTAGCAAAGCATCAGTAGAATCCTAAACGTCTATTTTAAAAAATCAAGCCTTCATCTCAGTCCTGTGCGGAGCTCCGCTCTCCCTTTGTGGGAGGAAGATAAAACGCTTTCATGCATGTCCTCCTGCCTGTGAACACGGGCTGGTTAAACATTTCTGGTAATGGCTTAGCTGTGCCAAGGATTTTATCTTTTCCCAGGAACAGTTCCTGCCTTAAAAGGGCTTCCACAGGGAAGAGCCACAATGCATATGCAGAATGCAGGCTGCCGAAGTCTTCGGGGAGGAGAGAGTATCTCAGAGGGCCAGGTGCAGCCACAGTGTGGGCCTGCATGCCTCGTGCTAAGCTGGGCCCATTACGCGTACATCACCTGATTTAATTCTCACTAAATTGCAAGCTGGGGTGGGGCGGAGGTCATGAGGGTTATTTTTTACCTCTTTTTGTAGTTGAAAAACCTGGAGCCCAGGAAAATGAAGTAAACTGCCTGAGGTCAAGCCCTTAATGTGAAGTAGAGCTGCAGTGTCTACTCAAGAGTGTCTGACATCTGCACTTTTTACTCTGACGGGGTAAGCGTGGGGGTCTTTCCACCCCTGTCATTGCATTTTACCCTGTTACTAACTTTTGTAAGGCCCCAGGCCTCAGGGGGTCCCCACTCTGGGGTGGACCCATGACTGGCGGCACGGCTTGGTTGTCTGTCTTCCTTAGGAAGACCCCAAGGCATGGCATCTACTAAGTCTGAATATGGGCACAAAACCAGGACAAAGATCACAAAGTACATTGCAGGGTAAAGAAAGGGAGTAGAGAAAATTAGACAGCCTTAGGAGGAGGGAGTGGAGGCCAATCGCGGTGGCTCACGTCTGTAATCCTAGCACTTTGGGAGGACGAGGCAGGCGGATCATGAGTTCAGGAGATCGAGGCCTTCCTGTCTAACACGGTGAAACCCCATCTCTACTAAAAATACAAAAAAATTAACCTGGTGTGGTGGTGAGCACCTGTAGTCCCAGCTACTCAGGAGGTTGAGGGAGGAGAATCGCTTGAACCTGGGAGGTGGAGGTTGCAGTGAGCTGAGATCGCGCCACTGCACTCCAGCCTGGGCGACAGAGTGGGACTCTGTCTCAAAAAAAAAAAAAAAAAAAGAGGGAGTGGATAAACAATGGTGCTGCCTGAGGAGCCAAGAGTTGCAGGTTCACATCCCAGTCATGTCATTAAATCACTGAATCACTGTGGCATGACCTTGGAAAAGTCTCCTCTCCACCTGGAACCTCAATTTCCTCTTTTTTTTTTTTTTTGAGACAGAGTTTTGCTCTGTCACCCAGGCTGGAGAGCAGTGGCGTGATCTCAGCTCACTGCAACCTCCGCCTACTGGGTTTAAGTGATTCTCCTGCCTCAGCCTTCTGAGTAGCTGGAATTACAGGCACTCACCACCATGCCTGGCTAAATTTTGTATTTTTAGTAGAGATGGGGTTTTGCCATGTTGGCCAGGCTGGTCTTGAACTTCTGACCTCAGGTGATCCACCCACCTCCGCCTCCCAAAGTGCTTGGATTACAGGTGTGAGCCACTGTGCCTGGCAATTTCCTCATTTTTAAGTTGAGAGAATATGCTCTAGCCCTTCTGTGATCCCTTTTAGCCCTGAATCCAGGAGTCTATCAGGGCTGCTGCATTCAGCTACACGGGTTGTACACTGCACAACTCCAGGTAGGTGCTGCTCACAGACTGCTGCTGCAGTGGCCCTAGATTCTGTAAAGATGGATATAGATGAAAGAGATGGGAAGCAAGGACCTGAGAGGGCAGCAAAGAGGGGAGAGGGGCTCCAAGCAAAGAGAAAAATGGCCTGTAACCACTCTTTTCTCCAATCAAGAGGTAGATAAGTCTTTATACTGCACAAAGGAATGGTCAGATAGGCATATCTGAAACAGTGGAGGTAGATCTATGGGGTTGGTTGCTAATTATACTCACTGCTCACATCTGATCAAGTCCAGTTTGATTAGCCCTGATTTTAGCGGGTTAGACTAGGTCCACTAGAGGAGAAAGTGAAGCCAAAACACAGCTGAGATAATGATCATGGACATTCCTTCAGAGGGCCATAAAAACGGCAAAGAAACTAACCATGGTGAGATACCTGTGGAAGCAGCTCTGCCCCACCCCACCATCCAGTTCATTTGTCAGTGTGCTGGTCTCTCCCTAGGGTTTGTTCCCCTCTCTCTTATCACTGCCTGCATATGTGTTGAATATATTTGCATGGTTGTGTGAAAGCTTCACAATGAACCATGAATTGAAAAGTATTTAATTGGCCACTGAGTCATTGTGAAACCTCTCAGCCCTGGTCAGAATTAGTACAACTAAGCTGACTTAATCTGGCATGATATCATGGGAGTAGGTTTATTATAAAAGTTATTCCAGCCCTCTCTTCCTCCTTTACCCTCTTTCTTTGACCTTGTGCCGTGGGATGATGCAGCAAGAAGATCCCCACTAGGTGCTCCCTGGCTCTTGGATTTCCCAACTACAAAACTATGAGCCAAATAAATCTCTGTTTATTACAAATTACCCAGTCTCAACTACTCTGCTATAGGAGCAGAAAACAGACTAAGACTGAGCACTGGTACTGAGAATTGGGACTGTTTCTATAACAAATGTCTGTAAATGTGAAAGCAGCTTTGGAGCTGGATAATCAGCAGAAGCTGGAAGAATCTGGAGAAGCAGGTTAGAAAAAAGGCTGTGAATGGACCATAATGGGCAATTCTGGTGCTGTTGCAGAAGAAGAAAAGACCTCAGGAAAGCCAGAATCTTCTTAGAGATTACCTAAGTGGCTGTGATCAGAATGTTGATAGAACTATGGGCCGTAAAGGCCATTCTGATGAGGTTTCGGATGGAAAAGAGGAATATCTTATTGGAAACCGGTGTAAAGGCCCTCCTTGTTATGAGGTGGCAAATAACTTGGCCGAATTGTATCCATGCCCAAGGACTTTATCAAAGGCAGAATTTCGGAGTGATGAACTAGGATAACTGGGAAGAAATTTCTAAGCAAAATATTAAAGGAGCTGCATGGCTACTTCTAAATGCACCTGGTAAGATGCAAGAGAAGCAAAATGATTTAAAGACAGAATTTTAAGTAAAAGGGAAGCAGAGCAGAAAGAGTTGGAGAATCTGAAGACTGGGCATGTAAAGAGTGAAAAGGCAGCCTAGCTCAGTGGCTCACACCTATAATCCCAGAACTTTGGGAGGCCAAGGCAGGCGGATCATGAGGTCAGGAGTTTGAGACCAGACTGACCAACATGGTGAAACCCCATCTCTACTAAAAACACAAAAATTAGCCTGGCATGGTGGCATGCACCTGTAATCCCAGCTACTCAGGAGGCTAAGGCAGGCGAATCGCTTGAATCCGGGAGGCAGAGGTTGCAGTGTGCCACGATTGTGCCACTGAACTCTAGCCTGGGTGAAAGAGCGGGACTCCATCTCAAACAAAACAAAACAAAACAAAAAAACAGTGAAAAGGCATATTTAGGAGAACAAACCAAAGGTGTGGCCAAGTGACCATTTGCTAAAGCAATTAAGGTGGATAGAAGGGAGCCAAGTGCTATTTATCAAGGCGATGAGAGAAAGACCCCAAAGGCATTTCAGAGCTTTGAAGCTTTCCCTCTCATCACAGGTCCAGAGCAGGACCATAAGGGCAAAGTTTTCAGACAGGCATTTGCAGGACTTCAGCATTTGTTCCCCTGCACTGTCTTGGGGCTGTGTTCCCCAAATTCTAGCATAGTGCCCCTTAGCCACCTTAGCCATGGCTTAAGCTTATCCAGGTGAACCTCGATCTGCCAACTCTGGAAGGTGTAAGCCATAAATTTTGGCATTGTCCACATGGTGATGACACTACAGGCATGCAGAATGCAAGAGCTGCAGCCATGGCAGCCTCCATCTGGATTTCAAAGGATGCCATGAACAGCCTGGAGACCCAGGCAGAGACCTGTTGCAGGGATAGAGCTACTTTGGAGAGACCAAGCTTGGGCAATGCCTAGTGAAGCCATGGGAGTGGGGTAATGCCCAAGACCCTAGGACTGTAGGCCTTTCTTCTTGACTGTTTCTCCCTTTTAGGATGGGTATGTCTATCCTATGTCTGTTTCATCACAGTATTTTAGAAGTAGATAACTTGTTTAATTTCATAGACTGACAGGTAGAGAAAAATTTGCCTCAGGATGAATCATGCCTTGATCTCATCTGTATCTGACTTAGATGAGATTTTGAACTTTTGAATATTGAGTTGATACTAGAACAAGTTAAGACTTTTAAGGTATTGGGATGGATTGAAGGTATTTTACATGTGAAAAAGACATGAATTTTGGGGGCCACGGGTAGAATGCTAAGGTTTGAGTGTTTCCCCCAGAAAGGCAAGTGGAAACAATTCTCAATGTAACAGAGTTGGAAGGTAGACCTTTAAGAGGTGATTAGGTGATGAAGGCTCTGCCCTTGTAATGATTGATTTTATTATTGTGAGAGTGGATTTGTTAGAAAAGCAAGTTCAGCCCTCTCTTGCGGATCTCTCACTCCCTTTTCCTCTCTTCCATATGATGATGCAACAGGAAGATCCTTACCACATGTGGCCCCTCACTCCTGGACTTCCAAGCCTCCAGAATCATGAACCAAATACATTTCTATATATTATAAGTTACTCAGCCTCAGATATTGTTAGAGCAGTAGAAAACAGACCAAGAAAGGCTGTGTCTCCCTCCTCAGACTGAAGGTTCCTTGTCATCAGATGTTGTGTCTATATTCTTTGTTCACTTGTTTGATATTTGCTAAGGACCTTTTAAGTGCCAGGCACTGTTCTAGGTTCAGAATACTATGTTGAAAAGACAGACAAAAATCACTGGTTTTATGGAACGTACAAGTTAGTTATGATAAATGACAATAAACAACAAACAAATTTAAGTTACAATAAGTACTAAGAAGCAAATAAATGCAGTGTAATTGTAATGGTGGGAGTGGCATGTTAACTGAAATGAGTGACTGAGGCAAGAGTCTCAATCAATCAAGGTTTATTAAGCCAGAGCTTGAGGGTATGCCTAGGAAAAACACAAGTCACAGTCGCATCTGCGGCTGTTTTTTCCAGAAAGTTTTTTTTTTTCCCCAGGAGGCTTAGTGTTTATATACTTTCTCAAAGGGGGAAAGGAATGTAGGAAGGGAGGTGTGGTAAGTGAAAGAATGATTGGTCTAATCTTGTCTTTGTTCTGTACCTGCAAAGATAAGCAGTATCACTGTGAAATCTAATAGACTTTAGTTTTAGGAACTACACTTAGATTGCAGCCCTAAAGTTGTAATTGACATGTCCTTGTCTTCTGGGAGGATATGCATCTTGAAAGTTTTCAAAAGCATCTGGAGATGCTAGAGGCCTTTTGCCTTTCTGTGGGGATCTGGCTAATGGATAACACTTTGACACAAGGCTGTGGAGTGACAGCTAATCATTTGGGGAAAAGATGGCAGTGTTGGGTCACTCAGTCTCCAGGCTTAACATTTTCTTGGGCATAATGAGTGTGAGGTCCTGAGATTTTTTATTTTCTCTTACTGGGTGTACGTGTCTATTTCAACTGGCATGGTTTGGGCAGCCTCTCTGAGCAGAGGCTTCTTTTTATTTATTTATTTATTTGTTTATTTAGAGACAGGGTTTTGCTCTGTTGCCTAGGTTGGACTGCAGTGGCAGGATCTCAGTTTACTGCAACCTCCACCTCCCGGGTTCAAGCAATTCTGCCTCAGCCTCCGAGTAGCTGGGACTACAGGCACCCGCCACCACACTCGGTTAATTTTTTGTATTTTTAGTAGAGATGGGGTTTTACCATGTTGACCAGGCTAGTCTCAAAATCCTGGCCTCAAGTGATCTGCCCACCTTGGCCTCCCAAAGTGCTGGGAATTATAGGCATGAGCCACTGTGCCTGGCCAGAGGCTTCTGAGATGAGATCTGAATGATGAAAATGAGCCAGCTATGGGAGGATGGTCTGGGTGAACAGCAATTCTTTCAGGTAGAATTGACTGCAAATGTGAAGACCCTGAGATAGGAGAGAGGAAAAGAAAGAAGGTCAGTGTGTCTGAACTTAGTGCGTGAAAGGGGTGGCACAAAGATGAAGTGAGAAATGTTGACTCGGGCAGTATGGAGATCATGCAGGGCCTCGTAGGTCACCAGGAACAGAAGCTTGCAGAGAACGGGCTGTGACTCCTATCCTAGGGGGTCTCCCTGAACTCCTGAGCTTTCTGTGGTTTCTCTGTAATATTCTGATGGGTATCTGAACATCTGAATGTAAGGACATTGTCTCCTGTCTCATATTCCTCTGCCCAGGACACGGAGCTCTGCTGACCCCAAGCAATAATGGAAGAAGTATCCTGCCCACACCCTTTATGCAGCTGCCTCTGGGGGCAGACCTGCTGACAACACTCCCTACCCTTTCCCAGCTTTGTTATTGCAGACTTGGTCTCCAGAGCTCAGCCACTCACTTCCTGGTCTTTAGCACAATCTTAGTGAAGCCAAAGAGCAAAAGACCTCCTTAATCCCAAGTCTGGATTTACAAATAGGGTGCCTGCAAAGCATGCAGCCTGGCAGACCCAGAAGAGGCAGCCCATCTTCAGCCTGTCTTCCAGACCTGGCAGTCATCACTGGAAGCCCCAGTGTCTCTTCCCTGCCCCTACAGCTCAGACAACCTATAACAAATGTCAGTGAAGACCTGTCCTTGTCACTTCCCTTGCAAATGGGCTGTTGAAAGGCCAGGTTGGGAAGTCACAAGGATCTATTGTTGAATTCTGGCAAGTTATTTAACTTCCTAGTTCCTCAGTTTCCCCATCTGTAAAACAGAGATAATAGTATATACTTTTCAGGGTTGAAATCAGATCATAACTACTTGGCTCCATATGTTAAAAGGGGTAAAAATGATTATACTTACTATGTGCCAGACACTGTGCTTAGGAATATCTCATTTAATCATCATAGCCATCATAGCTCAATGAGGAAAGTGCATTAGAATCCTCATTTCTCAGATGAAGACCCTGAGGTGCGGAGAGGCCACACAGCTCTTCAAGTACACTACCTACCAGGTACTGGTTCTCAGCCCAGGTTGGTACTATTTCCCTAGGGGACATGTTAAAACATGGGTGTGTGCTTTTGGATTGTCATGCTGGCTGGAACCACTGGGGTTGGAAGAGCAAATTTCCCCCCTTGGCAATGTATGGGTCTTATCATGTGTTGAATGTCTTACTCAGGAAAAACGAATCAGCCTCTGTTTTGAGAAACACTAATTACAGCAAAATCCCACATTAACAGATAAGGAACTGAGTCCCAAATAAAGTGATGAGTCTAGATTCACTTGCTGCACCAGGCCAGAAGCAAGACAAGAGCCAAGCCCCTATCTTGACCACCAACCTTTACCATGTGGGGCCCAAGCCAGATTCTGGACCACCTGTAGAGGCAGGCCAGTTGGCAGCAGTGGGTTGGTGCTTCCTCTCAAAATTCCATTGAGAATGGCCCTGTGATTTCCCCTTCCCAGCCTGAGGAAAACTTGCCCTCCTCCGCCCTCTATCCCCTGGCTAGAAAGATGTTCTCAGTTATTTGAGAACATCTTTGATTGGGTTCTCAGATTTCCATCGCCCAAAGCCAATTTCCACAAAGGGAAGGTGTCAATAATTACATTTCTGCTCTCCATTCCCTGTAATTAGTAATTGCGATTAATCTGGCACACTTAGTCAAATATTGCAGGGCCTAATTGGCTTCCGTGCGTTTCTTCTTTTGATTGAGACAATCCTATTCTTGGCGGTTCTGCAGCCAGCAGTAGTGAACTCAGCAGAACCTGTCAATTTCTTCTGCTTGGCAATTTGCATGACATTTTGGGAGGCAAAGCAGAGCAAAGGGGTGAGGTAGCTGGACCTTCTGCGTTGGGGCAGAGGGGCTGAGACAAATTGATGGAAGGCAAATCTATGGGGAAAGAAACAGTAGATAAGAGCTAGTTAGTAAGCTTTGTCTGTGTATACTCTTTCTCAGTGTCATCTCCTCTCTGGTGATAATGTCTTCTTCCTGGTATAAAAAGCATTTGTGTGTATGCATGTGTGTGCCTGTGTTGGGGGGTTATGGGGTTGGGGCACCTTTACAAGGGAATTTATGTTCTGTTTTTATGTAGTAGGGGGAGTCCAGAGAGCTTGTCCGGTGTCTGCCTTTTCATTATTGCATCCAGCTCAAAATAATCCTCATATACCTAAGTGGCATATTTTTGGCACAGCATACTCTGAGTTCCTTTAAAATAAATCCCCTGTCTTCAAGTTTCTTCCTGAGATTTCCTTGCCATTCCTAATTACAGGTCTGAAATTCTACCATTGTAGGTTCATTTCTTTGGGACCTAGCAGTGGTGGGGGTAGTGGGCCCTCCTTTTCTGAGGTTCCTCATTGTATCAGTTAGGATCCTTTTTATTATCAATAACAGAACACTTAACTTGGTCCTAGGTAGCATAATAATTTATTGGCTTAATGATTGAAAAGTTTAGAGAGACTCTGGCTTCAGGCATGGTTTGATCCAGGGGTTCCCACTGTCAGAAGGGCTCTGCTCCATTTCTCTTTGAGTTCCTTGGTTCTGCTCTACTCCTAGGCCAGTTTTCTCTTCTGGCCACCACCCTCTTCCCTACCACCATAGTGGTTACAAAACTATCTGGACATACATAGCTTCTCTTCTGAGATGTTCCTGCAGAAGAAGAGGAGGAATCGCTGGTGAAGTCCCCAGCAAACATCTCATAACTCATTGGCCTAGATTGGATTTTGTGTTCCTCTCACTTAACTCACCCAATAAATCTCTGTGGTCCAGGAGGGATATGCTGACTCCCTCAATCCCCTCAGGGCCCACCCAGAATCCAGCTTAAAGTCATCACACCTAAACCACATGGAAGACAAAGGAGGAGGAGCAGTGACCCAAAGGAATGGCATGGTGGCATATGCCTGTAATCCTAAGGTACCCAACAGGCTGAGGCAGGAGGATTATTTGAGCCCAGGACTTT
>NC_045438.1:128502492-128611767 GCF_002776525.5 Piliocolobus tephrosceles
TTTTTTTTCCCCAAAGTTAGCTGTATCTTACCCATTCACTCCTGCCCTGACTTTTCTGATAGGGTAGGCAGGCTACACTGCCAGCTCCTCACCGAGCCCCATCTCTCAATAATATGTTTCCTTCTCTATTCTTTCTGTTTCTGCCTGTCTTATTCTCTCTCACCTGCTCATTTTTCTATCCTGCCTTCTCCTTCCCCTGTCTTTCTCCTCCTTTTCCTCAAGTGGGTCCTCTGTGACTTTGCTCTTCGATCCACCTGTCCTACTACCCTGATATGAGGAAGTTCTTCCTCCACCATCTCGGTCATATTTTTCCCCCTTGGCCTCAGGAGTTCTGCCCTCTCTCTGGTGATCCCAGTTTGGTCCTAGTGAATGGTCAGGCTTCCCCAGCAGACAAATTCACAGCAGTTCACAGCTGTTTCCAGCCCATACAGCAGCTCTGTGTAAATTAGAACAAAGTGGCTATTTTCTTGGGGCAGATGCAGCTTCCATGCCAGGCACACAACTTGGAGGACGTCAGCCACATTCACCCTCTTGGTCAGGTACCTTTGTGTACAATGAGTGGATGGCAGGACAGGCAGGACCCAGCATTCTCTGGGGATAGGCATGCAGAGGGGACTATTGTGGGCTGGATGGGTTCCTCCCACAGCTACAGAAGCAAAGCCCAGAGTGACCATTGTCCAAGATGAGTGGGCATAGACTTACCTGGGGAACTTGTCTAATACGCAGATTCCTGTCCCTTCCCAGCTCCCAGGGAATCTGCTCTAGCAGATTTGGCCTGGGGGCCCTGAATCAAGTTCCTAGGTGATTTTGATGCAGACCACGCTTTGAGAGTCCCTGATTCCCTAGAACAGTGACCTAGAATTTATCTGGATTTGTATACTCCCCAAAATAAGTACATTAATTTATAAGTTTTATACATGTAATACTGAGAGCTAGGATGTTAATTACTGGAAGTAAAACATTTCAATAAACAAAAATAAATATAAATGGAAATTATTTTCTTCCTGCCTCCAAAACTCTGCTTTTAACTTTCAGGGAGTATGTTCCCTAGTTTGGAGGCCAAGGCCACAGAGGCTGGGAAAAGAGCTTTAGCCATTGAAAACATGGTGTCATCACCCCACCTGGGGCCTTTCTCCTCACTGCTCCTACCCTCTACCTTCCTGACCCCAATCGGCAATACTGACACTCAGGTAGGGGACCAGCCTCTTATGATCAAGGTGAGACCTCCAGGCTTTCCTTCTGTCCACTGTGAATTGCCCATGATTTCATTTCCTTTCCAGGCCGGCAGGGGGCTATGGTGGGCACATTCTGGCTTTCAGGTGGACTCTGACTACAGATGCTGCAGCCCAGTCCTCCATGGATTTGCCTTTTGCTGTAGGAGTGTTTGGATGTTTCACTCTGTAATTTTCAGCCAGAGCCAAGACTGTGAATCAGGCCTGTGTTGATTTAGTGGTGTAGAATATTTCTAGAGGCATGCCTCCTCACCTGTGAAATGAGAGGGTCGGATTGATTGACTGCTAAGGCCCTGTCCAACTCCAAGAAGCAAGGCTTCTATAAACCCTGCCAGTACCATTCATGAGTGGAAGAGTAAGTGGTAGCTGTTGGAAAAGGCCAAGACAAGAGGGAAAAGCTGATTAGTTAGTTCAGTCTTTCTACCAATTCTTTTTGTCCCAAAGAAAGACCTGGGGGAGTCGCGGGTCCCCAGAGAAAGGGCAGTATGTCTTTCAACCTCAGTGTTTCAAAGCAGGATCAATAGTCACTGATCTGGGTTCTAGTCCAGAACCAATCTACCTGGAGTAAATGGTTCTGAGCAATTACTTCTTTTTTTTTTTTTTTTAAACTAAGTTGCTTTTTCCAAAAAGACAGGAGTGACCTGCATGATCACTGTGGCACCTACCATAGGTGTTGTCTAAAATGTTGTTTTTTCTTTTCCAAATGAAGATCATGAATAAATTTTAATTGTTTTGTGGGGCAGGATAGGGCATAAAAGACTAGAAAGTTTTTTGGAAACATTAGCTTCAGGTGTGTGTGTGTACCGGGTCATTGTTTACCAGTGCGCTAGTCAGGGTTCCAAGAGGAAAGAGAAGGCACACTTAAATTAGGATAAGTTGAGCAGGGTTTATAGAAAGAATATTTACAAAGGAAAGGAATACAGAAACCACTGTGCAAGACCCAGAGACTAGCAGCAGTGGAGCTGTTAGCACCCCTCAGGCAAAAGGATCTTGGGGAGGGAGTACTTTCCAGATCCAACAAGGGAGTCTTGTGGAAAAGGCCACTGTATTAGTTCATTTTCATACTGCTGATAAAGACAAACCCAAGACTGGGTAATGTATAAAGAAAAAGAAGTTTAATGGACTTAGAGTTCCACATGGCTGGGAAGGGCTCACAATCATGGCACAAGATGAAAGACACATCTTACATGGTGGCAGGCAAGAGGGAGAATGAGAACCAAGGGAAAGGGGCTTCCGCTTATCAAACCAGCAGAT
Organism: Piliocolobus tephrosceles; assembly: GCF_002776525.5. Taxonomy (NCBI): domain Eukaryota; kingdom Metazoa; phylum Chordata; class Mammalia; order Primates; family Cercopithecidae; genus Piliocolobus; species Piliocolobus tephrosceles. Next base: position 128,504,979 of record NC_045438.1, read on the forward strand.
CTCATGAGAGTCACTACCATGAGAACAGTATGAGGGACACCACCCCCATGATTCAATTATCTGCCACCGGGACACTCCCACAACATATGGGAATTACAGGTGCTCCAATTCAAGATGAGATTTGGGTGGGGACACAGCCAAACCATATCGATCACCGTGGGAGAAACAGAGGTTCTGTTGAGGTATAGCCTCCTACCTCAAATCAGTCAGAAGCAAGAGAGGGGAACGAATACCCCAGCCTCTTCTCCTTTCTTCTCATCTCCTGCTGGAGCTTACCTTTGGTGGACCCTCCCCAGAAACCAGAAGGTAAGACAGCCACAGGTGCAGTGTTTTACAGCTCCTGGGATAGAGGGCAGTATGTCCTAATGGGCAGAGAGACAAGTTCTGGCACAGGGAAATGCACAGTATATCTTTTACCACGGATTGCAGTCAAAAACACTTACAAGCCATTGTCCAGTAAGAGACCTTGGTGGCATTTGGAACTAGTATGGACTTAGAGTCAGCCAGAACAAAGCTTGAACTCTGGCTCGGCCACTTGCCAGCTGCATGACCTTAGACAGACTACTTAACCCACCTGAACTTTCACATCCACACATGTAAGAAGATAGAGAATAATGTCGGCTGTGTAGGTTTATCCTGAGGATTAGAGATAATCATTGAGGAATGGCTGGCAAATGGGAGTATTCAGTAGGGACAGCATTAATCCTATGTTCTAGGTGTCACAACAGAAGTTATTCGCCAAGGACAGGCAGCCCCTTTAGCACTGGACTGAGGACTTTGACAAGTTTCTGTTTCTTATTTTTATTCACTATTTTATTAATATTTTAGAGACAAGTTATCGCTCTGTTGCCCAGGCTGGAGTGTAGTGGTGCAATCATAGCTTACTGAAGCCTCTATCTCTTGGGCTTAAGTGATCCTCCCGCTTTAGCCTCCCAAGTGGCTGGAACTACAGGTACGCAGCACCATGACTGGCTACATTTTTTATTTTTACTTTTTAAGTGATGAGGTCTCTCTATTTACCCAAACTGGTCTCGAACTTCTGGCCTCAAGAGATTCTCTTACCTCAGCCTCCTGAGTAGCTGGGTTTATAGGCACGAGCCACTGTCCCTGGCCTGCAGACAATCATTGATGGAATGATTTATAAATTGCAAGGTGTTTATTGCTCCTGGAGAAAGCACAGGCCATTGCCGACAGAATTCACTAAGAGTTTAAGCGGTAAGCAAGATTAAAGCCCAAGAAAGGAATCAGAGTGAGAGTTGCTTGTCTCAGAGGCCTGAGGTAGGTGTGCATTTTCCATGTAATTCCCATGTACTGTGGCAGCTCCTGAAAGCCAGGGGCCTGTTCTGGCTGGGAGGGAAGGCAGGCAGCTTCCTGTGTGCCTGCAGCCATGGTTCCTCAGGCTGAAACCATATTCCCCCCTAGGCCCTGTTCCAGGGACCCTGGCCCTTACTCTCCTATCTACAATCCCAGACTGAATTCATAGCAAAACGTCACTTTCTTTAACAAACACTGGGTTTCCCTTTGTTCTAACAATCAAGCCAGATTGTTCAGGCTTGTATAAATGGGCCACATCTTACTGAAGCCTCCGTTTCCTCATCTGGAAAATAGGATGGTAACTCTAGCCCCAGGGATGGCTCTAATTGTGGACATAATGTGTGTGAGGAGCTTGGGATGAATCAGTAAGTGATGACTTCTGGTCTGGCTGACCCTGGGTGTGTCTTCCTTGGATAACAACTGAGCTAACCTCCCATGCAGATGGGGTTCTTCCTCTGTTGGCAGGTCAGCATGATTTGTATGGATCCTCCCACTGCATTTAAAAGCTGTCGATGCCACTGACAGCTACCTGTGGCTCTGCTGAAAGACACTGATAATTACGCCTGGTGCTCAACCTTGGAGAAGGCAATGGACAAAGACTGCTCTGCTGGAGCCTTCAGCCCTATCCTCATTTACATAATAATCAGGGGCTTCGCTCACATTCCAGCCACATGCCTTCATGCACACACATGCAGGGAGGCTGAGATTAGGCTTGACATTGGGACTTTGGTAACTTATGAAGGGGATCCAAAAAGCAAGCCAGGAGCGCTGACTTGAAAGAAGTGAAAATGCAGTGGCTCAGAGGCCATCCTCCATGCAATGTAGTGACGATACCAGGTGCTGGCTGAGATAGGGTTCTAGAACTGAATTTCTCAGGCTGGGCTCTAATCTAAGCTTCACCACATTCCAGCTGGGTCCCCTCCAGCAAGATATTTAGCCTTTCTGTGCTTTGGTTTCTTTAATGTGAAAATGAGAATAAAAATATGTTGTGATGAAGATGTCACGAGTCAGTACATGTCAGGAGCTACAAGAAAGTCAGGCACATAGTAAGCAAGCGCTCCATGGATGAGAGCTATGATTGCCTTCTTCATCTTCATCCCCATCTTCAGGACATCTGCAGTCATCTTCATCTTTATCATCTCCCTGAAGTGGAGTTGTACAATGAGTAGAGCTCTGACTAGGGAAGGGGAAATAACATTTATTCATTATTATAATTTCCCCTATACATCATTTTAAACAGGATTTGAAATAAGTTATAAACATCCTTATAGTCCATCAATATAAACAGAAAGAAGTCCATGAGAAAATTTGGGTGGTGGGAAAGTGAGGGTAAGGTACAGAATGCCTCTCATGGGGTCCTGTGGAATTTCTGGAGGTGGCCATTAATTTTGGCACTGAGTGTCATAAAAACATGATCAGTTGCAAAATTCACTGACAAATGTACGTCAGTTGCACAATGGACGAGCCTCACAAACAGGAGGTTGAATGAAAGAAGGCAGAAACAAAAGAGTACATGCTGTGCAATTGCATCTATATAAAGTACAAACATGGGCAACACTAATCTATGCTGTTAGAAGTCAAGGTAATTGTCACCCTTGCAGCAGTGGAAAGACTGGGAAGAGAGCACGGGAGGCTCCTGGGTGTGTCAGTAATGTTCTGTTTCTTGGTCTGGGTGTGGATGACATAGGCATATTTAGTTTATGGAAATTCAACAAGCTTTACATTTACGATGTGCATATATGCATAGGCATATATAGGTAAATATATATATATATATGTATTTCATCAAAAATTTAAAAAGCAGTTGCTTGGTAGGAGAATGGTTTTTCAGTACATTGAAGTATATAAGTAACACTTATTTTTGACAACAGAGATAACTACGGAGCTCATCTCTATTGATTGCATATTCTGCAACAGGTACTCTGCTAACAACTATGTGCATTTCCATCACAGCCATCCTGTGAGGTAGCGGGGTACCCTACTTTTACAGATGGGGCAGCTGAGGCCTAGTGAGGTTACCTGACTTCTATGCACTCCCAAATCTCTTCTTGATTTGTGTATGCCTGCCCTCTACCCAAACACCCCACCCACATAGCACAGACTCTGGCATACAACTGATGCTCAGTAAATGTTTGAGAGAGGGAGGGAGGAGACCATGTCACTATATTGTCACCAGTCACCCCATCTTGACATCCTGAAATCATTTTTTGTCTCCTCTCTAATTCCCATTGCACTTATACGCAGCACCAAATGGCACTTAATTGCTTTCTGTTGCTAGGTCTAAAATGCTCTGTCAGTCAGGCCTGTGCCTCCAAGCAGCACAATTGTTTGGCATGGCTGAAGAATGAGGAGGCACACTGCTATTCCTAACGGGAGAAGAGCCTGGGTGGGAAAGAGAGGAGGGGAAGTAGTCATCCAAGGTGATGGAGGGTTGTGGTTGGGGGGAATGGATTCCTGTGCCTGACTCCCTCCCACCTGCCCAGATTCTTAGTTTTTAACCCAGCATCTGGAGAGAAAAGTGAGAAAATGCTTCCAAAATGAACATGTCCCCTTCTCCCCCTCCAGCCTCAGGGACTTGGTTCTGTTTCTGTCCTCTTCTGTGGCCCTTTCCCACCTATTGGATTCTTCGTCTGAATTAAGGTCAGCAAGTGGCCCAATTCATGGCCAATTAACCACTAAGTTTGTATTTTTACTCTCCCTGCACAAAAGCCTGTTTCCTCTGGGGAGACTTTAGTGGACACCATTAAAGCTCCAGGTGGAGTCCTGGGGAGACTCATCACCCTCTTGCAATCCCAGATCTTTGAATCTCCCTCTAGAATTGTCTAGGACATGGCTTTCTAGCCCCTTGGGAGGGCTGTGTCTTTCTGCCACTGCTTGTGTTACACTGAGTCAACATTCAATGAATAATTAATTATAATAATAATAACTTGAGGAAATTTATGCCCTAGCATCAACTAGGTCCACAACATAAAGCGAAAGCTCACTGTAAATTAAGCCCTGGGACTGGTGAGTGAACAAGGCATCTTTCCCCAGAGACCTCCAAATCAACTCATTTAAATTAATAAATCCCACTTTCCTCTGTGCCTGAATAACAAGCTTATTTATGTGTCTTAGAATTGGCAAAAATATCGAAGTAAAAGAACAGAGCAATTACAGTTCCTTCTTTACACAGATTTTCGAGACACTATCTAAGCTTCCTAACTCTTATTTTGGGTGAAAGAAAGGGGAAAGAAATGAATTCAACCTGATGAATGCATTGCTTCTAAATCTACATGCTACCAAATAACCAAATTGGCTGAACTCTTTTTTACTTCTGAGTAGTTTCTTTTGTCTTTTCTGGGTATGGGCCTAAAACCCTGATACAGACTTATCTTTCTTGGAAAAATCCTTGCTGAGTTCAAGACTAGAAAATGTGGGTTTTCTCTGACAGATCCCTCTGTAGAAACCCCTTGTACTCAGGGCTGAACTCTTAAATATTTAGTAAAATGTAGGGTATAGCACTGGCCAGTTGGAATGACTGTGACCTGCAAGGCCTCTGCTGTGTCAATGCTAACTCTTTGGTTTCTGAATCTTAGGGTGATCAATGTGGAGAAGACCTTGTAAGAGAGGGGTGGTGGCGTACTTAGTGGGCTCAAGGTAGCAGCTCTTTGCCAATGGGAATGAAAGTATCTTAATATTTCAACAGTACAGATAACAAGCCGCCTTCTACCAGTGCTCGGAACAGCTAGGAGTGGAATAATGTTTTAATCGGCTTCTTGTGGGTCATTTCTATTCTCTTTTCTCTAATGTTGTTCTCCTCAAACTATCTCCAATCTGTTTTTCAGGCCCACCCCAGCTCGTATAGTTATGGTGCAACATAATTCCAGTGCTAACTACTCAGAGTTAGTGCAGACTCCACAGGTTAAGGGCACAGTTTTCTTCAAGACTGCCCTCACATTAGACACTAGTTGCAAGCTCCCAGCCATTCACACTTCTAACTAGCTACAAAGTCAGCCATTTCCATAGCTCTTTCAGGTTCAATAATTCAGTAGAATAACTCACATAACTCAGGAAAGCACTATATTTACAATTGATTTTATTATAAAAGCTACAACGCAAAACTAGACAAAAGAAGTATAGTGTACACTGCTCAGGTGATCGACGCACTAAAATCTCAGAAATCACCACTAAAGAACTTACCCATGCAATCAAAAACCACCTGTACCCTGAAAACTATTAAAATAAAAATCATTTGCATTGTAGCAACAACAAAAAAGAACTGTCCCAAAGAAGAGATGCATAGGAAGAGGTGTGTGAGAGTCCCAAACGTACAACTTCCATGTCCTCACATCGCCCTCGCGGGAGATCCACCAGCCAGGACGTTCACCTGAGCCTCTGTGTCCAGAGTGCTGGGGTTTTCATTACATAAGCACGATTGACTGAAACATAGTCCATGTGACTGAACTCCATCTCCAGCTCCCCTCCTCCCCTAGGAGGCTGGGTAGATACACTAAGCCTTCCAGAGGATTCTGATATGCATCAAGTTGAAGAACCACAGCTCTAGCACATAGAACGTGCTCAACAGATGTTTGTTGAGAGAATGAATGACTCCTGTAAGGAAAATCCTCTTCATCCAATCTGTGGAAACAGGTTCTCAGTGAGATCTTTCTCAAATAGGATCTGTCTCCATATTGAAGATTTGTTAGTTTTAGCTAAAGAGGAATTTCTTTTTAGCCTTTGAGCTCCAGCTTGAGAGCCCTGAGTTCATGATAATTAACCCAACATAATCTGCCTGAAGCGCAGTGAAAGATATCTTTGTGCTCACTTGTCACGGTATCTAGGTATTCAGGGAAATAAAACTGCCCTTACATTTTTGCATAATACCTGACCTTTTCTTTCACTGGGAGTTCCAATCAGCAACATTGTGTTGCATTATTTCAAAGGGTCTGAAGTGGGTGGGACAAGAGAGGAACATCTGATCTCCAAAACATTCCTGGATGCAGCAGGAGAGATGAAGGCTAGGCTTCAGGAAGAACTTCCTCAAAGTCAGGGGAGCAAGTTGTAGGAAAGTGATAGGACCTAAGGAAATTACGATATCCTCTTTCATAAATGCCTGAGTTAGGGTGGGTCTTATCTGTGGACAGAGAAACCACAAGATTTTCAGAATTCGGGGAACTTAATTGAGAAGTGGCTGTCTTTCAGTGAGGAATCACCAGACCAGCCATGTGGATTTGAACCTATTTCTCCCTGTTTCTCTGCCTCAGGGTCTCTTTTAGCCTAGGCATCATGAACATTTATGACTGAATAATTATTTGTGGTGGGCACTGTCCTGTGAATTGTAGAATGGTTAGCAGCATCCCTGCCCTCTCTCCTCTAGATGTTGGTAGAACCCTCTCTTTATCTGTGACCATGAAAAATGTCTCTGGACATTGACAAGTTTCCAAGATCAGGGAGGACTGTCCTATGTTGAGAACTGCTCTATCTGTAAGGTCCTTCTTGGGACCAGTATTCCAGGATTCTGCCAAGCAAAGCAAACACCACCCCACAGCACATGGGGCAGAAGCCACAAATAGGAATTCCCCTTTCATTTGAAAACAGATAGCCCAGGCCAAGCTTTCACAGGAAACCAAGGGTTTAGCCTCGTAGCAAATAGATGGCAATGTTACTACCAGAGTTACAGTCTGAGCTACTTTTGAGGCATTGTCTCCAGAAGGCCCTTTCAAGGTGAGGCTAGTGAAGCAGTTATGCCAGTGCAAATCCTGACTTTATTTAAAATTAAAATGTTCTGTTTAGCATGAAGTTTTTGCATTAATTTTGATTTTTTAGATATGTCGCATTAAAATATTACTGAGTTTTTTTGTGCCCCCTTAAGTGTTGCACTCCAATAAATATTTCTCTTCACCCTAGTTTTGACTCTGATCATCACGGTTTTTTAATGCAGATTGGTAGGTCCAGGGATGAGGAGCATTGCAAAGGGAGCAACCAAGGCTTAACCTGAAGGCACTGGGCATCTGGTGGTGCAGAGATCCCTAGCAGGGACTGCTCAGTGTGGAAGTACTGAAGATAAACTAGACAGAACCTCCCAGCCCTAGTCCTCAATGAATGAGTGGTTCTAGGATACCATATATCATTTATTCATTTATTCACAAGTCATTCTCCTAGGGCCTGTGCTGGAACAGACGTCAGAGAGACCAATATGATGGTGCTCACTTTCCAGGCAGGGAAGACAGCTCATAAACAAACGAGGCCTGATGTCAGTGATAAGGACTGCAGAAAGTGCCAGAGGAGACTCCATGAACAGTGATTCATTTGATCTGACCTGTGGGGACAGAACTCAAATGCAAGATTCATTCTCAACCCGAGAGATCTTGTCAACCACAGGTCATTTTCCAAGCTTGCTAACAAGCCTGCCGGCATCACAGTGATGAGCTGTGGGCTGGGGATTTACTTAGCTTCATTTCCTTTAGTCACTTAGATAACAATTGAGGGACTTTCTAACCCCCTTCATATAGCCAAGGCTTGATCGGGTGGGAACAACTAATGAAACAATTCCTGTGTAATTAGAGTGTTTAATTGATGATCATCCAGAGTACAGTTTTTTTTTTTTTTTTTTTTTTTTTGCTTTGAGATTTTTTTGGGGGGCAGGGAGATTCAGAGAAGAAGCAGAGAGAAAATAATATGCTTGTGAACAGTGGTCTAACTCCCCTTCTTACAGATGAAGACAATGAGGCCCAGAGGGGGCAAGTGACTTGTTCAGGATGCCAGCCTTAAAAGGGAACTTATAAATAATAATAGTGTGGACCCACAGGTGAGAGGAGAGAAGTGGGGAGGGCAAGTTTGCCTCCACTTCTCTAGCTGTGCAGGAACATGTACAGCTTTCTTCTGTAAGAAATTCATTAAGCAACAGCTAATCCCCATGGCAGCGATAAATGGTACTAACAACCACGCATTTGGTTTCTCATAGGAGATGGGGTCCTTTGCAGCTGGTGCCATGTGTTCCACACTCTGAAGTGGAGGAGCTGAGATAGCTCACAAGAGTTTATACTTGGAAGGGATGGGATGTTGTACCTTCTCCCCAGCAGCCCTGAATGTCCCTTGCTGTTCCTCTGAGTTCCCTGCAGCTGAGGAATCTGGTCTCTTTCAATGTACTCTCTTCTAGAAAGAGGGAGAGCAGGAAGCATCATGGATTTCACTTTATGGTTGGAGAAGTTGGCATTCAGAAACATTTCGCTATTTGCCCAAGGGTAATTTGCCTAGTAAATTGCTGGCAGAGCCTGCTCTAGAGCCGGAACTGCTGTATTTTCTGCCCACCCTGGGCTCTGTGGCTCACTTCCGCTCCTGCAGTACAGATTCAGGGATGATATCTTACCAAAACGGGTCTCTGTGTGGTCATCTCCACCACAAGACCAACCACTCTCTATTGAACACCACCAGTGCAGGGGAAACCCATTTCCTCTTGACACAGCACAATCTCTCTTTGAACTCCTCCATTAGGAAGTTCTTTTTTTACAACTTCCTTAGTTTTCTGTGTATAGACACGGCCCATCTCCCCTCCAAGACAACCCACACAAAGCATACATCTTCCACCTCTTCATAGCCCCCATGCCTAACACAGTGCCTAGCTGAGTCTATGTTTGGAAAACATTGGCTCCCTATCAAAGTTATTGAAACAGAAGGAAAAAAAAAAAGAAAAGAAAAAACATTGGCTCCCTTCCCCTGCCCTGAACCTGGATTCTCTGATTACCCACATTGCAGTAGATCCATTTCCTGGGAGCTGCAATGGGAGCACCTTTACCCACGAAATGGGATTGCAACTGCAAATGCATAGAGGTTTGAGGCAGGTAACACAAAGGAGTGAAGCCAGCTCGGTGGGTCTCCAGGAATCCTCAAGCTCTATATGAGTGGGCAGCTTAACTCAGCTCCAGCCGAAGGGGGTCTCAGGAAACTATGGCCACAGTCCTGCCAGCACTTCCCTTGGTCAAAAGGAAGCAAAACTGGGTTTCTATGTGAAATTTCCAGATGTATGCATTTTTGGTATTCTATTTATCTTTTTAAAAAAGACATTTTATGATCAAGTCAAACAAAACATAAGTCCAGCGTGCCTGTTTGCAAATTACGACTTTAGTATTTTCTTTGGTATCAGGTGAAAAGACCTCAGAAAGGGGCAGGACGGGGAAGAGAGTAACCCACATGTAAAGGGTCTGCAGGAGAGGGGCTCATGACATCCTTTCTCCACCTCCCTTTCATCTCCTCTCTTTGTAGCACCCTGTAGGGAGGAGACGTGGCACCTGAGTCTCTCACTTCCTACTGGCCCCATTGTGTCCCAGGTCCTAGAGTACTACCTCCCTGCCCCTGTTTTCTTAGAGTCACAGCCTTACCACTCTCTTTCCTTCCTTGTGGGTAGATGAGAGGGAAAAACCATCAAGCTCCATACTTTCCATGGCTGGCAAGGTTCCTCTCAAATGTCTTCTCAGCAAATCTCTGTGTTTTCAATTACCTCCTAACACACCTCTAGGGAGCCCAGCCAGGCGGGAGGATTAGTAGAATAATGACTTTAAATTATTTAGTTCTTTCCCCCTGTCTTTATTCTGTGGCAATATTGAATCTAATCCAGGTCCAGATGCATTGGACGATACATGACAGGTTATGGCTAATAACTGATCTCGTTTTCAAATTAATATGCAAATTCGTCTTCAGAGCTGAGGAATTAAAAAAGCGAGTTGGGGACAGCTGGGAAGAGAGGAGTGTAAGTGTAGAAGTGAGAGGGAAGAGGAAGTTTCATTGTCCACCCTCTCACCCCTAGTCTAATCAGAATTTTTGCATGAGAGACAGGGAAGGGGAGATTTGATAACATGGAAAATCTCTGATGAACAGAGCCCTTGAGTATACTAATGTCTCGCTCTACAGGGAGGCTACAGGATCTTGAGCATTAGAGCCAGAGAGGAATCCACACCCATTTCACAGATGAAGGAACTGAGGTCTGAAGTTACACAATGTGTTAGGAGCAAGGCTGTGGCTATAAACCAGAGTATTGGGGGTCCCTGTGCCAGCAGGAAGGTGGCAAGAGAGATCAGTCTTCTCCAGAGTAAGTAACAAGGGAAATGGGATTCATTCCACTCTAGACTCTGAAGATGCATCCCTGTTAGTTCAAGAAGCAGACCCTCTCTTGCATGAGATTCTCTCTAGGGCCATACACAGTGTTTGCTCAGAGTACTGACCACTACTAATAATTACTCGGGTTGGAGAATTGAATTAATCTATGAAGCCATGAATATGGGGCACACAACTGAGCATCTACTATGTGCCAGTCATTGTGCTAATCACTAGAGATAGGCTTTTGCCCTATATATTAATCACCAAAGCCACATAAGTGGGGAAACTGAGTCCCCACAAGGTATAGTGACTTACCCTAGGGTGGAGATTTCATGGGAAGGCAGCTGTAGGTTCCAGGGCTCTTCAGTCTGTCCCAATTCTCCCTCTGTCTCTCAGGCCAGCTGTTTGCTTTCAGGTCAGGAGCTCAGGGATCTGGTTGTACCCAGCATGGATTTCCTTAGCCTGTTTTTTTAAAGCTAATGGAAAAACAAGTTGGCGTCTTCCCAGCTCACCCTGAAAGAGGGGTATTCGAGAGAAGAAGCCACTGGCAGCAGATGACCCATGGCCAGTGAAGAGGAAACGGTGGGTCTCTGGCTGGGAGCTGGGCCGAAGCATGGAGCTTTCTCATGGCCCAAAGATTGACACCTCCAATGCTTCATTAGGCAGGATTGTCTCAGCGGGAACCTTGTTCCTACTTGGCACCCCATTGCCTAAAACCAGAAGAGGAGACAAATTGTTTATTCATTCAAGAGTCAGATCATCTATATGTCAGCAAGAGTAACCCACATGTAACTGGCTGTTAAAAGTAAAAGCTCTCTTCCACTGGTCTTCTGAACAATCCTGGGAATGGAGGGTCCCTTGGACTAAGGTGGGTTTCAAAGTAAGGAGAACAGAGAACACCAAAAATGAGGTGGTCTTGGGCTTCCACGAGGTGGGTGTTGTCCCCAGCTGATCCTTTCCTTACAAAATAAAAGAGTTTCCTAAAGAGCAGGACCACTGCACTAGAGAAGCCAGCACCAAGGAGAACGGGCAAAGGGAGGAAGGGAAGAAGGAGGAGTCAGAAAGTTAGGGAGGGTCCTGAGAGGCACACAATCCCTCAAGCGTGCCCAGCTCTTTTAATAGACCTCATACTTTCCACAGCCTGATGAGGAGCAAGGACACCTTTCAACTGTTGCACTTACTGTGCAGATGAGGAAACGGAGGCTCAGAGATGTTAAGGAACATGACCTAATGAGCCTCCTCCTGCACCAAGTGACAGTCCTCTCATTGTGCCTCACGTGTCTCTCTCTTTGACTCCTCCTCAGCCACCATGAGGGAGGCTGCAAGCCAAGCCCTGGGCACTGAGGATGGTGAGTGGCAGGTGGCTGCAGGAGCTATGTGCAGACTGTGCATGCGGCAGCAGGAATTATTTGCAGGCTGAGAGCGGAAAGCCATTCAGCAGTGGAAGCAGCAGGTGAGACAGCAGAAGCAAGGAGCTGCAGAAAGAAAGCCATGGAGTGGAGGGGTGCAGATAAGAGCACAGGAGAGATGAGCTCAGCACCAAAGAGGCTAGGGGAGAAAGGGAGGGTGAGCAGCCAAGGGCAGCGGGATCTGAGGGGTAGACCCCTCACAACCTGACACTGTGTCACCTGCATGTCAGGTCAGGGCAGACACCATAGTGGGAGAGCCAAGGGCACTGTGCCCCAAGGCAGCACCTTCACCAAACCGACCCATGGGTCCAGCTGGCCACTGTACAGAGAATCCAGGACGATGCTACAATGACCTGGGTGGTGAGCAGTGGGCTTTTCAGAAACTTCTAGATATAAATTTATTTTCTGGGTAATTAAGTTAGTATCAGTGAAATTCCTTTTTGTTACAAGTTGTATAGCAGGTTAATTATCCGTGTTCCCCTTCACTCCAAAATAGGGGGCTGGTTATCTTGACTTTCAAACATTTTTTGCAGTGATCCAAGCAAGAAATGTATTTGACATTATGACCCAGTGCGTACACACACACACACACACACACACACGTGCTCATACACACCTATGAATGGAGAGAGCAGTTCCTCAAAACAATACTCTATCAAGACATACTTTCACAGTCTCTTTTTCTCTTCTTCTCTTGTCTCATTTCTCTTATTTCCTTCTTTCCTTCCCCTCCATTTGATTTCATTGGGAAAAATGCCAGTCATAACCCATTGATTTTGGGTCCTCCTCACTAATGGGTCTTGACCTGCAGTTCAAAAAAACACTGATCCTGATAAATCATACAAAAACGTCTTGCTGCCCTTCTCCCCCCGCCTTTTTTTTTTTTTCTGAGATGGAGTCTTGCTCTGTCACCCAGGCTAGAGTGCAGTGACATGAACTCAGCTCACTGCAACCTCTGCCTCCCAGGTTCAAGCAATTCTCCTGCCTCAGCCTCCTGAGTAGCTGGGATTACAGGCACTTGCCACCATGCCCGGCTACTTTTTGTATTTTAGTAGAGACAGGGTTTCAACATGTTGGCCAGGTTGGTCTCGAACTCCTGACCTCAGGTGATCTGTCCGACTCGGCCTCCCAAAGTGCTGGGATTATAGGCATGAGCCACCATGCCCAGCCTGCTGTTCCCTCTTATTAGGCTGCCTGTGGGACTCCTTCTGTTAGGAAGATGCAATCTCTGGAAATGTGTGCTGCCTAGAACACCAGGTGAGGGTCTACGGAGGTTTCTGAAGCATTAGGGAAAAAATATCTCATCATTTTTTGTTCTCAAACAGTGATGCAATTGACATTTATCCAAGGGACAGTCTGCTCCCTGGGATGTGGATTGGCTTTTACTGCAAAATGTATAAAACAGGACAATGGGGATAGTCATTAGACCCCCAGTACATGTGTGCTCAGCACTCCACCAGGCACTTTACAGGTTTATTTTATTTACTCTTCACTACAATTCTCTAAAGTCAGTATCATTGGTACCATTTTACAGGTGAAAAAAATAAGCTCAGGGAATACAAGCAACTGGTCTAGAGTCACGTAGAGGCAGAGTTGGGATTTAAACCTAGGACTGTATATATTGTCTTGGGAACATTAAATTTTTGAACAGTTGAACATCAGCATTGTTCTAGATAACAAAAATGTCAATATCTTGTGTTCAGTGTCCTTCCCTCCACAAACACACACAAAAACATTACTTAACCAAATCTGCATATAATTGTCCTATTTTTTATGGCATGGAAATGAGCCATATTGAGTCTACCTGTATTGGTGTCCACATGTCCCTTCTGAGAGGAAAATGGGGGAGATGTTAGATGATTGGCAACCTCCAAAGGGAATTTGAAACAGGTCAACAGCCTCCTTCTGATTTCAGAAGGCCTGCTGTGTGGGCACTGCGGGTCAGCTTGCTCGCCCTCCATCCTGCCGTTCTTCTAGTCTGTCTTCCTGCACAGCAAGGACTGGAAAGCTAAGAACTACATTTCTCAGACTTCTTTGTAGTGATTCTTCTACATGTCTATTAAGCTCTCTAATGAAATGTTTTTGCATAAGACTTGGGAGACACAGTGAGGTAGAGGCCACCTTGCCTCTGCTTTTGATTGTATTTCTGCTGGAAAGAGAGGTTGAGGAAATGTGGCTTTTATTTTTCCTCTGCAGCAGCATCCCAGTGCCCGTTTTTGTTGGGTGTGGAGAAGCAGTTGTAGTGGACACAGTGGCTGAAAATCACATTCCAGACCCACTCACCAGCTTTGAGAACAGTAAAACAGACAGGCACAGGGCACAGCTGCAGGGTTGCTTTCCTGGATTCCTGAGCCCTGAATCATGGCTTGGTGTAATCTTAAATTCAGCAGCTTAGACGTGCCCTAGAAGTAACAGCTCCATTGACAAGTCAGCTTTGCAGTGTTCCAAGGGGCATTCCTGGACCCAACCTGAAACTCATATGGTTCTAGTCTTCCTAAAGACTTTTAGGCACCTAATTCCATGCCTCTAATCTCTTTCCATTTGAAATATCTAGGAGATGTTTTCCATTTCTTGCACAGAACTTGACTGATACATTTCCTTGACTCCCTGAGTATCCAGCCCTCTTCAATACATGGAAAGGGAAAGGAAAACTCTTTCAGACAAGGACATCCACCCTACTATAAGGGGCTGAGATTTGGTTCAGAAGCCCACTCTGTTAATTGCTTTGGCTCATTGATTTCTACAAAGTTACAGACTTCTCATTCACAAATGAAAATGCTCTGTTTCATGAATATGTTGGTTGGTTTTGTTAGTAAGAATCCTGTTCAGTACCAGGGAAGCTTCAGACATTTATATAGGTATTCCTTCTCCTACTGGGCAGTTCTGAGCTCTAGAAGGCTTTCTGTGGGAGCAGGCTGTTCCCAGGGAAAGTCTCAAGTCCTGCTTTCCAGCCCTGAAGATAAGTGTTGCTTCTCTTGACAGAGCCTTCAGAAGCCATGACAGATATTTTCTATTCCCTGAGGTCCTAGGAGTGGTTCATGGGTTACCTGAGGAAAATCTTGTTTGTCCCCAGGATGGGGAGGAGCAGTGAGGCCTGAGTGGTTGGATTCCCTGCCCAGGGATAGTCCTGTATGGATATGACTGGCTGGTGTGAGGAGGGGGCATTTAACACAGGAATCCTGCACTTTAATCATGGGAAGAGCTACTGAGCATGGCACCCAGCACCATTTCACAGAGGAGCAAAATAAAACTCAAAGAGGAGAAGGGACTATCCCAGGTCCCATCATGAGTCAGTGTGAGAATAGTGAAGACAGCCCAGAACTCCTGTCTCCAAAATAGTTGTTCTTCCTACCCCATTACACCAACTACCCCTTTACCCAGAAAAGACAACAGACAGACATCACTTTTGGAGGGTGTGACTGGGGACATGGCTATCACTGAGGCAAAGCTGATATGTGAGCTAACTGGCAAACTTCCCTGCCTCCACTTTAGGCAATGAGGTGCATCCATCAGGGTCCTTACAGCAAACAGGTGGCACCCTGAAATTGGGTCGCTTGGGGAAAATTTAGTAAAGAGACAGTATAAGTCAGCATTCTCCAGAGAAACAACCAATAGAATAGCTAGCTAGCTAGATTGCTAGATAGATAGTTAGGTAGATAGATAAGAGGAAATTTATTATGGGAAGTGTCTCACATGGTTACAAATTCTGAGAAGTCCCACAATCTGCCATCTGTAGGCTGAATAACCAGAAAAGCTGGTGGTATAATTCAGTCAGAGTCCAAAGGCCTGAGAATCAGGAGCTCTGACATCTGAAAGCAAGAAAACTAGATGTTGCAGCTCAAGAAAAAAAGAGAGAATTTGCTCTACCTATGCCTTTTGTTCTATTCAAGACCTTAACGGATTGGATGATGTCCACTGACACTAGTGAGAGCAGATCTTCTTTATTCAGTCTCCTTATTTAAATGCTAATTTCTTCCCAAAACACCCTCACAGGCAGACCCAGATAGTATGTTTCACAAGCTAGCTGGGCATCCCATAGCCCAGTCAAGTTGACACATAAAATAAACCATCACAAGGACATTTGCAAAGCTGTTGGTAGAGTGTGGAAAATAATAAAAGATGGTTCAGTTCTCCAGGGAGGGCATTCCTATTTCCACCTGAGGCCTAGAGGGTCAAAAGGAGGGGGAATAGTACTTGGAGCTTAGAGAGACAGTGAGCTGTGTGGGAAGGCCATGTCAAAGGGTCTGTGACCTGCAGTCAAGGGATGTGGCCAGCCTACAGCATCCCCTCTTTCTACCTATCTCTTTAGGTTGTCCAATGATTCAAGCAATGTTCTTTCTCCCATCACATTTTCAACAAGGGTGCCCAGTTTATTCAAGGGCAAATAATAGTCTCTTCACCAAATGATGCTACATAGGACAACTGGATTTCAAAATGAAAAAAAAAAAAAAAAAAGTTGGGCCCCTACCTCATACCATATGGAAAAATTAACTCAAAATGGATCAATGACTAAAATATAAGAGCTAGACTCATACAATTTTTAGAGAGAGAGGGTTAGGTATAAATCTCTATGACCTTGGATTTGTTAATGGTCTCTTAGATATTAAACCAAAAGAATGAGCAGCAAAAGAAAAAATTGGACTTCATCAAAATTAAAAACTTTCATGCATCAAAGGACATAAATTAAAAGGTGGAAAGATAACTTATAGAATGGGAGCAAATATTTGAAAATCATGTGTTGAATAAGGTTTTAACATCCAGAATATAAAAAAGACTCATATAAGAAAAGACAACCCAGTTTTACAAATGGGCAAATGACTTAGATATTTCTCCAAAGAAAATATACAAATGGCCAATAAGCAAATGAAAAGATGTTCAACATCTTTTGTCCTTAGGTAAATGCAAGTCAAAATCACAATGAGATACCACTTCTCACCTATTAGGATGATAATAATACAGAAAACAAGTGTTGGTAAGGACTTGGATAAATTGGAACTCTTGTATATTGCTAGGGGAATGATATAGCTGCTGTCAAAATAGTTTGGCAGTTTCTCAACAAGTTAAACATAGAATTACAATATGACCCAGCAATTACACTCCTGGATATATACCTAAAAGAAATAAAAAGAGGGACTCAAACAGATACTTATATGTCAATGTTCATTGCAGTATTACAATAGCAAAACAAACCGAACCCCAAAACAACTACAACAAAACCTCAAGTGTTCATCAAGAGTGGATAATAAAATGATAGTACAATCTTCCTTCTGTATCCACTGGAGATTGGTTCCAGAACATCCAAAGATACCAAAATTCATGGATGCTCAAGTACCACATATAAAACAGCAGGGTATTTGCATGTAACCTAGGCATATCCTTCCTTATACTTTAAATCATCTCTAGATTAGTTATAATACCCAATACAATGTAAGTGCTAGGTAAATAAGTGTTATGCTACATTTTTAAATTTGCATTATGTTTTATTGTGCTGTAATTTTTATTTTTTTTTAACTTTTATTTTAGGTTTGGAGGTACATATGGAGGTTTGTTACATAGGTAAACTCATGTCATGGGGGTTTGTTATACAGATTATTTCATCACCCAGGAATTAAGACCAGTACTCCATAGTTATCTTTTCTGCTCCTCTTTCTCCTCCCACCCTCCACCCTCAAGTAGATCCAGTGTCTGGTGTTTCTTTCCTTGTGTTCATAAGTTCTCATCACTTAGCTCCCACTTATAAGTGAGAACATGTGGCATTTGGTTTTCTGTTCTTTCATTAGTTTGCTAAAGATAATAACCTCCAGCTCCATCCATGTTCCTCCAAAAGTCATGATCTCATTCTTTTTCATGGCTGCATAGTATTTTGTGGTGTATATGTACCACATTTTCTTCATTCAATCTGTCATTAAAGGGCATTTATGTTGATTCCATGTTTTTGCTATTGTGAATAGTGCTGCAGTGAACATTTTGGACATGTGTCTTTATGGTAGAATGATTTATATTCCTCTGGGTATATACCCAGTAATGGGATTGCTAGGTAAAATGGTAGTTCTGCTTTTAGCTCTTTGAGGAATCACTATCTTGCTATCCACAATGGTTGAACTAATTTACATTCCCACCAACAGTGTATAAGTGTTCCATTTTCTCTGCAACCTTGCCAGCATCTGTTATTTTTTGACTTTTTGATAATAGCCATTCTGACTGGTGTGAAATGGTATCTCACTGTGGTTTTGATTTGCATTTATCTAACGATCAGTGATACTGAACTTCTTTTCACATTTGTTGGCTGCATTATATGTCTTCTTTGTAAAAATATCTCTTCATGTCCTTTGCTCATGTTTTAATGGGGTTGTTTTCCTTTTGTAAATTTAAGTCCCTTATAAATGCTGAATATAGACCTTTGGATATATAGTTTGCAAATATTTTCTCCCATTCTGTAAGTTGTCTGTTCACTCTGTTGATAGTTTATTTTCCTGTGCAGAGGATCCTAAATATATTTAGATCCCACTTGTCAATTTTTGCTTTTGTTGTGATTGCTTTTAGTGTCTTTGTCATGAAATCTTTGCCCATTCCTATGTCCAGGATGGTTTCCTAGGTTGTCTTCCAGGGTTTTTATAGTTTTGAATTAAGTCTTTAACCCATCTTGACTTAGTTTTTGTATATGCTATAAAGAAGGGGTCCAGCTTCAGCCTTCTGTATATGGGTAGCCGGTTATCCCAGCACCACTTATTGAATAGGGAGTCTTCTCACCATTGCTTGTCAGCTTTATTGGATATCAGGTGGTTGTAGGTATGTGGCTTTATTTCTGGGCTCTCTATTCTGTTTCCTTGGTCTATGTGCCTGTGTTTCTATCAGCACGGTGCTGTTGTACTTACTGCAGCCCTGTAGTGAGTTTGAAGTCAGGCAGTGTGATGCCTCCAGCTCTTTTCTTCTTGCTTTGGATTACCTTGGCTATTCAGGCTCATTTTTGTTCCATATGAATTTTAAAATATATTTTTTCTAGTTCGTGAAGAATGTTGTTGGTAGTTTGACAGGAATAGCATTGACTCTGTACATTGCTTTGGGCAGTGTGGCCATTTTAATGATATTGATTCTTCCTATCTATGAACATGAAATGTGTTTCCATTCATTTGTGTTTTCCCTGATTTCTTTGAGTGGTGTTTTGTAATTCTCATTGTAGAGATCTTTCACCTCCCTGGTTGGCTGTATTCCTTGGTATTTTATTCCTTTTGTGGCTATTGTGAATGGGATTGCATTTCTGATTTGACTCTTGGCTTTGCTGTTGTTGCTGTGTAGGAAGGCTAGTCATTTATGTACATTGATTTTGTATCCTGAAACTTTGCTGAAGTTGTTTTTCAGCTGAAGGAGCTTTTGGGCTGAGACTATGGCATTTTTTAGATATTGAATCATGCCATATGCAAACAGAGATAGTTTGACTCCCTCTCTTCCTATTTGGATGCACTTTATTTTTTATCTCTTTCCTGATTGCTCTGGTTAGGACTTCCAATACTATGTTGAATAGGAGTGGTGAGAGAGGACATTCTTGTCTTGTGCCGGTTTTCAAGGGGAATGTTTCCAGCTTTTGCCCATTCAGTATAATGTTGGCTGTGAGTTTGTCATAGATGGTTCTCACTATTTTGAGGCATGTTCCTTCAATACCTCATTTATTGAGAGTTTTTAACATGAAGAAGTATTGAATTTTATTGAAAGCCTTTGCTGTATCTATTGAGATAGTCATATGTTTTTTGTCTTTAGTTCCGTTTATGTGATGAATCACATTTACTGATTGGTGTATGTTGACCCAACCTTGTATCCCAGAGATGAAGCCTTCTTGATCATGGTGGATTAGCTTTTTGATGTGCTGCTGGATTTGGTTTGCAAGTATTTTGCTGAGGATTTTTGCATCAATGTTCATCAAGGATATTGGCCTGAAGTTGTTGTTATTGTTGTTGTTGTGTCTCTGCCAAGTTTTAGTATCAGGATGATGCTGACTTTAAAGAATGAGCTGGGGAGGAGTCCCTCCTCCTCAATTTTTTGGTATAGTTTCTGTAAGAATGCTACTAGCTCTTCTTTGTCCATCTCATAGAATTTAGCTGTGAATCTATCAGGTCCTCAGCATTTTTTGGTTGGTATGCTATTTATTACTGATTCAATTTCAGAGCTCATTATTGGTCTGTTCAGGAAATCAGTTTCTTCATGTTTCAGTCTTGGGAGGGTGTATGTATTCTGGAATATATCCATCTCTTCTAGGTTTTCTAGTTTGTGTGCATAGAGGTGTTCATAATAGTTTCTGATGGTTATTTTTATTTCTGTGAGGTCAGTGGTAACATTCCCTTCATCATTTCTAATTGTATTTATTTGAGTCTTCTCTCTTTTCTTCTTTATTAGTCTAGCTAGTGGCCTATCTTATTAATTTTTTCAAAAAAAACTCATGGATTTATTGATCTTTTGAATGGTGTTTCATGTCCCAATTTCTTTCAGTTCAGCTCTGATTTTCATTATTTCTTGTCTTCTGCTGGCTTTGGGTTGATTTCTTCTTGCTTCCCTAATTCTTTCAGTTGTGATGTTAGTTTGTTAATTTGAGATCTTTCTAACTTATTTATGTAGGCATTTGGTGCTATGACTTTCCCTCTTAACACTGCCTTAGCTGTGTCCCAGAGATTCTGGTATGTTGTATCTTTGTTCTCATTAGTTTCAAAGAACTCCTTGATTTCTTTTCTTGATGCCTTAATTTTATTATTTATCCAACAGTCATTCCGGAATATGTGGTTTAATTTCCATGTAATTGCATGGCTTTAAGCAATTTTTTAAATCTTCACTTTTATTTTTATTCCACTGTGGTTCAAGAATGTGTTCAGTATGATTTCGGCTCTTTTGCATTCGCTGAAGATTGTTTTATGTCTAATTATGTGGTCAATTTTAGGGTATAGGCTATGTGCAATGAGAATGTATGTTCTGTTGTTTGGGGGTAGAGAGTTCTGTAGAAGTCTATCAGATCCATTTGGTGCAGTGTTGAGGTCAGATCCTGAATATCTTTGTTAATTGTCTACCTCGATGATCTCTCTAATACTGTCAGTGGAGTGGTGAAGTCTCCCACTATTATTGTGTGGGGTCTGTGTCTCCTTGTAGATCACTAAGAACTTGCTTTATGAATCTGGGTGCTCCTGTGTTGAGTGCATATGTATTTAGGATAGTTAGATCTTCTTGTTGAGCTGAACTCTTTACCATTATATAATGCCCTTCATTATCTTTTTTTTTTTTTTAATCTTTGTTGGTTTATAATCTGTTTTGTCTTAAATTAGGATTGCAACCCCTGCTTTTTTCTGTTTTCCATTTGCTTGGTAGACTTTCCTCTATCCCTTTATTCTGAGCCTGTGAGTGTCATTTTGTGTGAGACGCATCTCTTGAAGACAACATACCATTGGGTCTTGCTTTTTTATCCAGCTTGCCACTCTGTGCCTTTTAAGTAGGGCATTTAGCCCATTTACATTCAAGGTTAGTATTGATATGTGTGGATTTAATCCTGTCATTGTGTTGTTAGCTCATTGTTATGTTGACTTGTTTATGTGGTTCCTTTATAGTGACACTGGTCTGTGTGTTTAAGTGTGTTTTTGTATTAGTTGGTAGCAGTCTTTCCTTTCTATATTTAGTGCTTCTTTCAAGATCTCTTGTAAAGAAGGTCTGATGGTAACAAAGTCCTTCAACATTTGCTTATCAGCAAAGGATCTTATTTCTCCTTTGCTTAGGAAGCTTGGTTTGGCTGAATATGAAATTCTTGGTTGAAGATTTTTTTTTTCTTTAAGAATGTTGAAGATAGGCTCCCAATCTCTTCTGGCTTGTAGGGTTTCAGCTGAGAGGTCCACTGTAAGCCTGATGGTGTTCCCTTTGTAGGAGACCCACCCTTTCTCTTTAGCTGCCTTTAATATTCTTTCTTTCATTTTGACCTTGGAAAATCTGATGATTATGTGTCTTGGGGATGATCTTCTTGGGTAGAATATTGCAGGAGTTCTCTGTATTTCCTGAATTTGACTGCTGGCCTCTCTAGCAAAGTTGGGGAAATTTTCATGGATGATATTCTGAAATATGTTTTCCAAGTTCTTTGTTTTCTCCCTCTCCCTTTCAGGGATGCCAGTGATTCAGAGATTTTGCTCTTCACATAATCTCATACTTCTCAGAGGCTTTTTTTCGTTCATTTTTACTCTTTATTTTTGTCTGACTGTCTTATTTCAGAGAAACAGTCTTCAAGTTCTGATACTCTTTCCTCAGATTGGTTTATTCTGCTGTTAATACTTGTGATTGCATTGTGAAAGTCTTGTATTGTGCTATTCAGCCCTGCCAGACCCATTCCATTCTTTTTTATACGAGCTATTTTGTGTTTCAGCTCCTGTATTGCTTTATTGTGATTCTTATTTTACTTGGACTGGGTTTTGCCATCCTCCTTAATCTCAGTGATCTTTATTCTCATCCACATTCTGAATTCTATTTCTGTTATTCCAGCCAGTTCTGCCTGGTTAAGAATTCTTGTTGGAGAACCAGCATGGTTATTTGGAGGACATGCAACACTCTGGCCCTTGAGTTACTGGAGTTCTTGTGTTGGTTCTCATCTCTACATGTAGGTGTTCCTTTAACTGCAGTGTAGATTGAGTACAGTCAATAGACTTCTTTTCTGATGTTTTCACTGGGCAAAGGCTTTGTGTGCAGGATTTTTATTTGAAGCTGACATCTTGTCTCTGGTTTCAGAGGGGGGTATGTTAGTGAGGTATTTTTGGTGTTGAAGCATTAGAGTGTGATCCAACAGGTGTCACTTAGGTTTACTGGTCAGTTAGTAGACTCTTGCTCAGTTGTGTGGCTTCCCTATGTTTCTTCACAGTTGCAGCTATGTTCCCTCTCAATGCTCTGAAAGTGTGGGTTCCTCTCC
This sequence comes from Piliocolobus tephrosceles, assembly GCF_002776525.5. Lineage (NCBI taxonomy): Eukaryota > Metazoa > Chordata > Mammalia > Primates > Cercopithecidae > Piliocolobus > Piliocolobus tephrosceles. The sequence goes on from NC_045438.1 coordinate 128,527,692, forward strand.
CTCTTGAGTGCTGGCTATAGATGGTGGCTTGGCACTCCTGGGCTGCCCACTACAGCTCTAGGGTGATGTCAGGGTTTATGTTCCTCGCCTAACTTGGAGGCAGCAAAGGCAGGGATCTTAGTAGTGGTTGTGGCCAAGGGTCTTTTGCTTATCTTCTGGGGGCTCCACCCCAGAGAGATGCAGGTCAGCAATCAATCAGTGCAATCAGCCCATGATGGAGCATTTGTGCTGGGGATCCAGGCTAGGGGCTCCCTGTCTGGTGGTGAGTGGTGGTGGGAAGGGGAATAATGAAAGACAGACTGGCCTTTTTCCTTGGGTCAACTGCAGCTTGTTAGAGGTGTGGATAAAGCACTTAGACTTTTTGCTCCCTTGTTAGCCTGAGGTTAGCAAGGGTAGTTCCACCACAGAGGCAGTGGCATACAGGCTTTCAGTTGCCCCTGGAGGCTCTGTCAACTCAGGAGTTTCTGAGTTGCTGTTGGCTCAATAGCTCTGGTGGGGTGGCTGGAGGCCCAGGCCTGGAGGACCTGCCTGGTGGAGATATGGAAACAGGCACCCATGTAACAGTCTGGCCACTTTTCTGTAGGGCTGCTTGGTTATGCTGGGTGTCTGCTCCAGTCCCTCGTTGCCTCGGATTTTTCAGTACCTGGAGGTATCCCCAATGAAGGTTGCAAAACAGCAAAGACGGTGGCCTACCTCTCCCTCTGGGAGCTCCATCCTAGGCAGGTATGGACCTATTGCAGTCCCAAACACACCTGTAGGAAGTGGCTGGAGACCTCAGTTGGAAGATCCTGCCCAATGAGGAGGAATTGGATCTAGGACCCACTTAAAAAAGCAGTATGGCCACATTTTTATAAAGCAGTTATGCTGTGCTGAGGGTCCATTTCAGCCCCTGGTTGCCTCAGATACTCCAAAGATTGAAGACTGGAATAGCTAAGTCACACAAACAGCAAAGATGGGGGCCTGCCCCTCCCTCAGGGGGCTTTAACACAAGGAGGTCTGAAACCTCTATCAGCCAGAGAACACTGGTGGGGGCAGATGGAGACCCCAGTTGAGAGACCCCAGCTGGTGATGAGGAACAGGATCATGGACTTGCTTTAAAAAAGCAGTTTGACCACATTTTCATAGGGCAGCTGTGCTGTGCTGGGGGTCCACTTCAGCCCCGCATTGCCTTGGACTTTCCAGAATCTGAAGGTCAGAATAGCTAAGTCACCGAAACAGCAAAGATGGTGCCCTGCCCCTCTCTCTGGGAGCCCATTCCAGGGAGGTTTCAAATTTCTCTTGGCTGGAGAACACTAGTAGGGGTGGCTGGAGGCACTTGTTGGGAGATCCCACCCAGTGAGCAGGAATGGGATCAAGGACTGATTAGAAAAGCACTCTGGCCACATTTTCATAGAGCTGCTGTGCTGTGCTGGGAGAACCCTTCTGTCCCTGGTCAGCTTGGACTCTCCAAAGCCCAAAGGCTGGAATGGCTAAGTCGCACAAACAACAAAGATGGTGGCCTGCCCCTCCCCCAGGAGCTCCACCCCAGGGAGGTATAACACTTCCACCAGTGGCTGGCTGGAATTCCAAGCTAATGGGTCTTATCCTGTGAGGTGCCATAGAAGTGAGCACTGTAGACTGTTGCTGCTCAGCTCCCTGGATTCAGCCTAACTCCTAGGGGTATGTGCAGGAGTCTAACCTCCTACTTCACCAATGTTGCAGCTACTTTTGCTGGAAAGCCCAGAGAGCCCAAGTTTCTAAGGCTCCCGAGTCTCCACATGTGCCTGAGCAGCTGCTCTGCTGAGACTCTATGTAGCTCTGAAGGCCCTGGTAGAGTGGGTTCAAGAGGGGATCTCCTGACCTGAGGGTTGCAAAGATCCATGGGAGAAGCATGGGTTCCCAGGATTGCACATTCACTCACTGCTTCTCTGGGCAGGGGGAGGTTCCCTTGGCTCTGTGTTGCTCCTGGGTGGGCTATTGTCCTGCCTTGCTTTTCTCTATTCTCTGTGGGTCAGTTCGTTTCCTTAATTAGTCCCAATGCGAGTAACTGGATGTTTCTGTTGAAGGTGCTATATTTACTCACCCCTTCCATTCAGCTCTGCAAGAGCCACGCACACTAGCTGTTACTTGTAAGCCATCTTGGCCACCTCCCCCTTTTATCATTTTGAAAAATATCTTCCATCCACAGTGGGTTGAATCCATGGATGCAGAACCTTGGGTATGAAGGGCTGACTGTATAGACATAAAATTGAATATTATTCAGCTACAAAAAAAAATAAAGTTCTAATATAAGCTACGACATGGATGAAACTTGAAAACACTAAATGAAATCAGACACAAAATGATGAACATAGGATTCCACTTATATGAAATATCTAAAATAGGCAAATTTGTTAGAGAACAAGTAATTAAATTAGAGGTTACCAGGGACTGGAAAGAGGAAAAGATAAAAATTTATTGTTTAATGGATACAGAGTTTTTATTTAGGATGATAGAAAAGTTTTGGAGACTGGACATGGTGGCTCATGTCTGTAATCCTAGCACATTGGAAGGCTGAGGTGGGTGGATCACTTGAGGTCAGGAGTTTGAAGCCAGCCTGACCAACATGGTGAAACCCTGTCTCTACTAAAAATTTTTAAAAAATAGCCAGATGTGGTTGTGGGCACCTCTAATCCCAGCTATTCAGGAGGCTGAGACATGAGAATCACTTGAACTTGAGAGGCAGAGGTTGCAATGAGCTGAAGTTGAGCCATTGCACTCCAGGCTGCGAGACTCCATCTCAAAAAAAAAAAAAAAACTTTGGAAATAGACCATGATGATGATTGTATAATATTGAAAATGTTATTAATACCACAGAATTATATACTTAAAATGGTTAAAATGTTTTATAAGATATATATGTATATATATTAGATTATGTATTATATGTATAGGTATGAAATATATATGAGACTATATTCTTTTTCACATTTTTTAAAGAAAGAGTGCAATATTCAGCTGGAGACTACTGTGGGAAACCAGGGTTCAATCTTAGGGAATCACGTAGAATATGTCTCAGAATTGGGCATTTGAAGGATGGAAATCTGGGATATTTGTCCACTAGCTTCTGCTCCCCATTAGTTGAGAGTTGCCCTTGGGATTGCAACCTCTCCCACATTTTTAGTCTGTGCCTAGGCATAGGCTAAGTTCCATAGCTCCTGAGAAAGACCAGAAGCAGAAAAGCAGAAATATTCTTCTGTGCCCTCAGGCAAGACTCTGTTCCACAAATGTGCTGAAATCAGTGAAGTGAGGCACAGTAAACTCCTACAGATCACATCCTCCCCTAGGTCCAGAAACCCCCTTCAATCTGCAATGTCCTTTTGAAGGAAGCAAAGGGTTGCTTCACCAGTGAGAAATTTGCACATTCTCAGAACCCAAGAAGATGACTGGGGGCTTTCATGCCTGCTGACATCTTAGGAGAAATAGACCAATGGGCTGAGTCACTGGGGAAGCCTGCTCAGGGTTCTCTGAGCAGCATCACCAGCATGTGGTCATTAGTATAACATCACCTATGGCACAGAGGGGGCCCATCTGAAATCCAGCCCCCTCTGGGGTTCTTCTCTTTCAGGTGCCATGACATTAATTTTCTCCCACTTCTGCACACCTGCATCTCATAAATCCAGTAACAAAATAAGACTCCCTAGAGAAATGTCTAGAAAGTTACAAAAGGATTACAAGATCTCCATGTGGGAAAATAGAGACTTCCCGTTGAAAGCCAGGGTTCCATTAGGACAAGATCTTGTACTTCACTTGGGTGATGGGGAACAAAGCCAGTTTGTAAATCTGACTCCCTTTGGAAACCAGCATTACCATCACAGATAGGGATATTAAAGTGACAGAATACATGGGATAAGCAATCTCCTGGGCATGGGCTAATGGAAAACACCATAGAAATTGAGGTCAGGCTGCCACAGCCACTGTGTTGCTGAGCTATCTGAGCATATCCCTTCCCTTCTCTGAACCTCAGTTCTCCCAGCTGAAAAGGGCAGGAATTAAGTATCATTGCTTCTGTAGTCCTTTCTAGCATTATTCTTCAATGACAGGATGTTTATCTCCATCTATCCTGGCATGTCTATCTGACTTACAAGTTTCCTGAGTCTGAATCTCCCTTTGCCAAAGTTTTGGGGAAATGAGTTTTTGTCCTTTATCATCTCCCTTGATTAGTATTGACTAAGTGCCTACAAGCACTCTGGGCTGAGATCCTGGCTTTGACCCCTGAAAGCTCCTGTCATCAAGAGGAAAGACAGGCCCATGTGGGGCACAGATTAATCTTTCATGCCCTTTTCCATCCTATTTGTCAGGTGTAGTTAGAGCACAATTTTATGAGTTTGCATGTGGGTGAAAGTTAGTAGTAGAAAGAACTAGTCACTAGGTGATAAAATCTTTGTCAGAGGTAGCATGGAATAGCAGACAAGAAAATCCTAAAAACAATAAGATTTGTAGTTAGAGAAAAGAAAATTCAAATCATGGCTCTGCTGCTTACTAGCTTTATATTTTTGAGAAAATTATTCACAACCTCAGTATCTTCATTGTACAATGTGGATAACTCTAGTTGCGTTTAGGGTTAGCAATTAGGTATTTGAATACCTGATGAATATAAGATGTTCGATAACTAAGCTATTATTATTTTAAGGTAGTAATTGTAATCTTTTGGTTGCAAGCAAGAAAAACTAACTCGGTTAAATTAAAAAAAGAACTTTGTCTGAAGGACACTGGAATGGCTGACAAAAATCAAAGGAATAGCCACATACCAGGATGCAGAATGGGCAGATAACAGGACTACTTCAAGGATCCAAGAAACAGGAGGAGCAAAATTATTTTCAAGAAACCACTTTTGAAAAAGTCAGCTCCAACAATTCCTGGAGGGCAAATAACAGAGTACAGACATGGCCCCTGACGGCCTGCCCTCTTGAAGTTATCAGATCCTTTACCACAGATCGAGGAGTCTGTGGGAGATGCTATAGCTGCATGTTTGTCCCCTGAAACTTCATGTTCAAATTTGATCCCCAATGTTAAAGGTGGGGCCTAATGGGAGGTGTTTGAGTCATGGCGAAAGATCTCTCATAAATGGCTTGGTGTTGTCTTTGTGGTAATAAGTGAGTTGGTTTCCTTGGGAGCTGGTTGTTAAAAAGAGCCCGGTGCCTCCCCACACCTTGTGTCCTCTCTTGCCGTGTGATCTCTGCACATGCTGGTTCTCCTTTACCTTCTGCATGAGTGGAAGCAGCTTGAGGCTCTCACCAGATGCAATTTCTGGGGCCATGCTTCTTGTACAGCATGCAGAACCGTGAGACCAATAGACCTCTTTTCTTTACAAATTATACAGCCTCAAGTATTCTTTATAGTAACACTAAATGGACTAAGATAGAAAATTGGTACCGATGAGTGGGGTGTTGCTATAAGGATGCCTGAAAATGTGGAAGCAGCTTTGGAACTGGGTAATAGGCAGAGTTTAGAGGGCTCCAAAGAAGACAGAAAGTCTAGGGAAAGTTTGAAACTTTCTAGAGATTGGTTAAGTGGTTGTGACCAAAATTCTAGTAGAAATATAGACAGTAAAGGCCATGTTGAGGAGGCCTCAAATGGAAATGAGAAACTTACTGGTAACTGAAGCAAGGGTCACTTTGCCCTAAGGTGTAGCAGAGAACCTAGCTGTGTTGAGTCCATGCCCTAAGGCTTTGTGCAAGACTGAACTTGAGACAGAGCAAAGACCCCTCTCAGGGACCTGTCAGGCACCTCTCCTACCCCTTCCAAACCATGGAAATAAATGAAAATCTTGAATTCATTGAAGGGGAATTCTAGGCACCTAGCTAGCCCTGAGAAGCAAATTAGCAACTTGATAAGCAAGAAGATAATAGTAGCTTGAAAATAGCCAAGGAAGTTAGAATCACAGGGTATTTGGTTCCCCAAAGAAACTGAAGATAAGATTTAACATATGTCCCTGAGCTGTTTTCCAGAAACCTGGACCCTCATAAAACAGGTTCCCTGGAATGTAGGTATAAGATAAGGGGGATCTGAGAACTAAGCTTTGACCACTGTTCTTTGTTCTAAATTTCTTCCTGAGGGACCTGGAGGAAGCCACACTCACAAGCCAGAGCTAACATTCTTTCCTGCTCACCCAAAAAGTTTTAGACAAATTTTCACCTTCTTAACCAATCGCAAATCAGAAAATCTTTCAATCTACTATGACTTGTGGGCCTCTGCGTTAAGATGTCCTGCCTTTTTAGATTAAGCCAGTACATAGGCTCTATGTGCTGATTTATGACTTTGCCTTTAACCTCTGCCTCCCTGTATTTAAAAACTCCTACCTGCAAGCCATTGGAGAGGTGGGGTCTTAAGTATGAGCTACCAGATTCTCCTTGCTTGGTGCCCTGCAAACAAATGCCTACCATTCTCTTATTGCAAACCTTGGTGTGGATGTGTTAGCCTTACTGCAACAGCCAAGTGGATCCCAGTTCAGTCTGATAACAAACTTAAGAGTAATGACCTACGGTATATGGTGAAAGACACTTCTAAACAACAAAGCCTTCAATAAGTGATGCGGCTTCTTCTAAAAACTTACAATCAGATGTGCAACAAAGGAATGACCTAAAAGTGGAATTTGTAATTAAAAGGGAAGCAGAATGTAAAATTAGGAAAATTCACAGCTTGGCAATGTGGTAGAAAAGAAAAAAGCATTTTTGGGAGAGAAATCCAAGGGTTCTGGCAAGCAACCACTTGCTAGAGAGATTAACACAGATAATAAAAGGCAGCCAGGTGCTAATAGTCAAGACAATGGGAAAAAGGCCCTGAAGGTGTCACGGGATCCTTGGTGAGTTGCTTCACCAGCTGTGGCCAGCGGTGCCTTCTGCCTGAGTATTGCTCACACCTGCTGGGCTCATTCTGCCCATTTGGCCCAGCAGGCTGCACTCAGGTCACGCTACCAGTCTGGATCCCACACCTACCAAGGGTGAGCCAGGCATGGAGTAATGACGGTTATGTGGGCGAGTGCATGTGAGGTCCAGCCACTGTGCCCAGCCAGTCACAGCAACTCCAGGTGCTGGCACAGGTGTTGGCTCCATACGAGGCTGCAGCTGGACTAGATGTACTGCACATGGCTTCTGCTGTGGGCACCCGCTTCTGGATGAGGGAAACGCAGTGGATTGCCTGGAAGCTTGGGGATGCTAGGAACCACAGAGCCCCAAGATGGTGTCACAGCCCTGACTCAGGGAGCCTCTGGGTCCAGGCTCCTTGAAGGGTCTCAGTTCTCTCCATCTCATCACCAGCAAGCAACGTGTTGCTTGTTGGGGGGCATGTTTCAGCCCTGTTTGTGTTACAGCTCCTTTAGTCCCACCATTCGGCGGGTCCCAAGTTCTTGTACTACATCCAGGAAGAATGAGGTATGTGGACAACTGGAGGGTGAGCAAGATGGAGAGGAGCCTCACTGAGCACAGAACGGTTGTCAGGAAGACCGTTCTGAAGTGGGTAGCTACCCACGGGATCCTTGGTGAGTTGCTTCACCAGCTGTGGCCAGCGGTGCCTTCTGCCTGAGTATTGCTCACACCTGCTGGGCTCATTCTGCCCATTTGGCCCAGCAGGCTGCACTCAGCTCACGCTACCAGTCTGGATCCCACACCTACCAAGGGTGGGGGATCCAAAGTGGGTAGCTCCTTCCTGCAGGCAGGTCGTCCCGATGCGTGTCCAGCTCTCAGGGGAGAGGAGACCTGCAGTGAGTAGCTCCTTTCCACAGGCAGGTGGTCCTGACACGTTGAGGATACCCACAGTGGGTAGCTCCTTCCGGCAGCTGGAAGTCTGAAGGTCTCTGTGAGTCTGGCTTGGTCTGGGATTTTTATGGGCTCAGAAGGGAGGAAATCATGCTGATTGGTCCATGGGCAGGCTTAGAAAAAGCACCATAAGTTCTCACTCTCAGATGGGCTGCAGACTTCACCAGGAACTGACAGCTTGGCCCCCAGGCTTCAGTCTGTCCCTGGCTTGAAGGACGGGCTTCACTGAGGACCCATCCCTTTCTGCCCAGGAGCCTGTCTGCTCCCTGCCACCATCAATCATTTTGTCTACGGCACCCAGGCTGTTTGTGCCAAGGGGCTGCAGGCCCACGCCAAGCCACCCTCAGCCCCTACTTGGCCTCCTCCCGTGCTCTTCAGTGTCCAAAGTCCTGAAAGGGCCGAGGCAGCAGGAGGCTGGTGTGTTAGCACCACCCTGACTGTGCATACAGCCAGCCGGGTTGAGACAGCACCCAGGCTTGACTTCGACTTTGCTCCAAAATTGGAACAAGCATGGAGCGTAGGGAGAGGCCAGGCAGTGGGAGCAGGCACTTCCAGTTCTGCAGGGAAAGGCGGGCTTCTTGGGTCCCTGAGAGAACAGGGATGCCTGGGTCGGCAGCTGTGGCTGGGCAGCTGTCCCCAGGAATGTGGGGCTCCCCTCCTGCCAAATTGAAAGGGGGCAGGGGTTCCACCTGTGGAGCACCCAGCCCCAGCTGCACCTCCCCCACTGCAGCTGGCATCCCCACAGTGGCTGCTCCAGACAAGCTGCTACTGCCATCAAAGTCATTTCAGAAATCTTTAAATTTGCCCTCTAATTCTGGGGCCTCTAGACCCCAGAATTAGAGTCACCTGTAGTACATAATTTCAACCTGGAAAAGCCACAGGCATTTGACTCCAACTTGCGAGAACAGCTATGTGCACTGTGCCCAGCAAAGCCATGAGGGCAGGGCTGCCCAAGGCCTTGGGAACCCACCCCTTAAACCAATGTGCCCAGAATGAAGGACATGGAGTCAAGGATTATTTTGGAGCTTTAAGGTTTAATGTCTTCCCTGTTGAGTTTTGCACTGGCCTGGGGCCTCGTACCCATTCCTTTTGGCTGATTTTTTCCTTTTGAAATGGGAGTGCTTACCTAATACCTGTCCCACCATTGTATCTTGGAAGGAAGTAAATAACTTGTTTTGTATTTTACAGTCTCATAGCTGCGAGGAACTTGCCTTGAGTCTCTAATGACACTTTGGAGTTTCGAACTGATGCTGGAACAAGACTTTTGGGGACACTGGGATGGAATGATTATATTTTGTATGTGAGGACATGGGATTTGGAAGGCTAGGGGAAGAATGCAATAGTTTGGATGTTTGTCTCCTAAAACCTCATGCTGAAATTTGGTTCCCAATGTTGGAGGTGGGGCCTAATGGGAGAGGTTTGGGTCATGGAGGCAGATCCCTCATGAATGGCTTGGTGTCTTCCTTACGGTAATGAGTGAGTTCTCACTCTATTTGTTTCCTTGAGAGCTGGTTGTTTAAAAGAGCATGGCACCTCCTTCTTCTCTTCCTGGCTTCTTCTGTCACTGTGTGATCTCTGCATAGCTGGCTCCCTTTCCCATAAGTGGTAGAAGTCTGTGGTTCATCCCAGATGCAGATTCCCAATCCTAAATTTTTCCAGACATCAGAATCATGAGCCAAATAAGCATTTCTTCTTTATAAATACCCAGCTTCAGGTGTTTATTCATAGCAACACTAACCAGACTAAGACAGGAGCCAAAATACCACCTCAATTAACATGTATTATAGAGATCATGTATTTAATAATGTCCGGATCTGCGCTCAACCTTTGCTCCTAAAGAGACCCTGGATTCTGGAGATGTGGACTATGTGATTTTTTTTTCAGCTGCTGTGAGTAAGGCTCTGACTAGCGGGAGCTACCCTCTTCTCCCAGTATACACAGCCTCAATGATCTACAGGATGATTAATGGGTGTCCCCCTACCCCCTGTTTATCACTAGCAATGACAGTCACCAGCTATAGGCAGAGTTGAGAAGAGATTGCAATCTATACTTTGTGTTCATTGATTTCTACAATTTTCTATTATGCCTACTACTCATCAATATAAATAATTTGCATCACAAATGTTCTGTGTTGTCCCTTTTTACACTTCTTATTCTCTTATAAAACCGAAGAACAGAGTCCCAGCAATACAATGTTCACCTTATTCAATGAAGTATTGTGGTACTTCCCAGAATTCCAAGTGTGAATACTGAATGGAACCTCAGAGCTCATTTGACTCAATAGTTCCGGTTCTACATTAGAATCATCGATTTAAATACTGATGCCCAGACCCCACCCCCAGAGATTCTGATTTAATTGGTCTGAAGTAGAGCCCAGGAGTCAGTATTTTTAAATAACTGCTAGGTAATTATCATGTGCAGTCAGGATTGAGAACTATAGATTTGGCCCAAGCTTTATTTTACAGACAGGAAAGCTGAAACACAGTGAAGAACATGAAGACATGTGCTTCAGGCCACTTGATTATTTGCTGAACTGGGGCTTCAACCCAAATGTCCTTATTACCCATTCATTGCTCTTTGTCCTTGGATAATTGATTGTTCTTGTTCTGTGAAGAGTGAGAAGGCTTCAAGTAGGAGGTATTAGATTCAGCCTGTGGCTGAGAGGGGAGACTTATGCTGAGGGGAACCAAGACTAGGACAAGCAATCCAGAGACTCTGAAGACCAGAGTCACAAATGAGACCTCACATGTGAAACACACATTATAAACTGTAGCACACGATGCCCATGTCAGTTTCTGGTGTGAGAGTGATCATAAGTGTAAGAGAGCATTTGGTCATTGCATTTCAAACCGGTAGTTATGTAAAGGAAAATGCTGCCACTGGGTATCTGAAATAAAATGCCATGACCAAGAGACTCCACTCAACTCAGCTTCTCCTGGGTGCCTTCATCTAACAGAGGCCGTTTTGTCTTTTGCTTCTATAACTTCTCAGTTTAGAGATATATGCATAAGGGGTAGAAAAAGAAAATTAGAGAAAAAATTTAAAGGAATTCAAACTAAAAAAATATCAGTTGCATCTGAGGACGAGGAAGTACACAATTGGGAGTTATACAGAGGGGCTTACTTCTCTATTTTGCTTATGTAATGAAGAAAAATGGTCAAGAATAATTTCTCAAAGCAGACTGTCGAATTTATATAAAGTTTTGAAATCAGAGATTATTTTGGGATTATTTGGGATTATTTGATGGTTTTAGAGATGGGAGTAGGCTGAGGTTAGCCTCAGAAGTGTGCTCACTTAGACAAGACTTCACAAGAGTAAGCTGGCTGCTGACTGACTAACCCTCAAAGGCTATCATTGATTGGTTGGTTTTTAGAAGTGTGTTGGATGAAGCAAGTTATTACTGATGAATTAGACTGAGGCAAGTTGTCATTGATTGATCAAACAGATTTAAAACTGATTTTATACAATAATTAGTCTTTTCCTAAGAGGGTAGAGGCTTCATTTTAATTCTCAGTTGATAGTTCAAAATTATCAACTAAAGGGTTTGTGTTTCCATATTGGAAAAAATAGCCAGATGTCTATAGAGCATAATGGATACAAGTGGACCCAGGGGAGATATATTACTGTGAACTTTCAGAACATTAGAGACTAGGAAAAGATCCCAAAAGCTTCCAAAGAAAACACAAGTCACTACAAAGTATGAGGAATCAGAATGTCTTTTGACTTCTCAATTGCAACTAGGAGCTAGAAAGCAAAAAGTAGAGTCTTAAAATTTCTGAAGGAAAATTACTTTCAATTTACCTGGGAATTCTATACCCAGCCTAAATACCACTCACAAGAAAGGGTAGAATAAGACATTTTTGAATCTTCAGAGTCTCAAAAAATGTACTCCCCTTGAACCTTTTCTCAACCATATCCTAAAGGGATTTGCTCAACCAAAATTTGAAAATAGACCAATAAAGAAGAAGATGAGATACAAGAGGAGGAGATTCATCACTGGAAAGAGGCAAAGATGATAAAGGAAGACTCTAGGATAACATCTATACAGCGGCTATAGAGGGCAATTAGTTCAGATGTGTGTGACTCATGATATGTTAAGGACTGATAAATGAGGATCCCAGCTGCCTACCTTCTTTTTGATCTATAGATGAAATTTTCTGAGTTTAGCCCAGGTTGTTATCTTCTGTAGGCTTATGATAACTGTGTGCCTTGATCCCAGACTATGACCAAAATATTCTATTCAACTCAGTTTCCCCTGGGAGCCTCCCTCTAACAGGGGGCATGTTGCCGTTTCCTCAAACACCTGGGTTTGTGCCTGCTACTCAGGAATACAAACATAGGTGTTAAAAAAGTAAAAACAAAGAATGATTAAGACAAAGCAGTGTAATGGTTACTTCTGGGAATGAGGGATACACAATTGATAAGTAACACATAGGGCTTCTCAGGTACAGGTATCTCTTGACATATACACCCAGAGTGATTCTTTAAACTGCAGCTATGTCCTTTATATGCTATTGCATGTATGATATATTTCACAATTTAAATCTGTATCACTTGATATAAATAAACCAGTAGTGATGCTTACTAAGCTTATTTCTGAAGGTGTATTATTTTATTACTAAAAAAAGCTCAGTGAAAATTCCAAATGGTTATGATGAACAGTCTTCCTGCTGCAGCAGCAAAGATTGTCTTCTAAAATAAACTGATTTCTGACTGTTTTAAACACAATGGTACACTTTTTAATTTTGTTGATTATCTTCTACATTCATTAATGATTGAACTAGAGTTAATTCACACACACAGGCACATGCACACACATTATGAGACTTCCTAGTGACTCTTATATTGGAGAAGGTGGCAGAATCTCCCGCCCTGTGTTATGAAATTGCACCTGGAACCTTCCTTTCGGTAGCTGACACCAAATAGGAACAGGAAGAGGAAGAGAAGGGTATATACTTAGTCTAAGTGTGAGCTTATCTGAGAGGGTAAAAGGATGTGCCCCCCATGAGCCTTTGACAATGACCTCACCCACTAGTGGAACCGTGGCCAAAAGATGTCTAACATTCACCATTTAGGCTGGCTGCTCCTCTACCCACAGGAAGGAGGACTAAATAAGCCATCTTGGAGATTATAGTGAATGTTCCCTTGTAGATATGAGGAAGGAAAATCAACCCCTTGTCCTGTTCACAGGGAGAAATATGCTAGATGCAAAAAGGGAGGGGCTATATTAGTCAGGATTCAATAAAAGAAACAGATCCATCTGTACTGACCTTCAGACGATAACCATAATTGCTGTTTCCCTTCTGCCCTCCAAACCTTACTCAAATTTATTTTGCGGGCAACTCTAGCCTGAAACCATACATTCTAAGAAATGCAGTTTCAACATAGCTAAGTTGACACAGTACAAAGCCACTGCATCCACCCCTTAAGCACTTGACATTCATATATATATCTCTATTTTTTTCCAATTATAAACACATCAGCACACTTTGTTTTACAGTTAAAGTGTTTTTCTATTCATGATTACATTTGACCCTGTGCTTATTCCCAGTATACTATTACCAATAAAAATAAGATACCATTATTTGAGTGCCTCTTATATGTCTTAACCAGGTCATTTCAGCTTTTAAAAGTCTATTAGGTAGCAATGTGAGGTGGCTCATGCCTGCAATCCCAGGATTTTGGGAGGCTTAGGTTGGAAAATTGTTTGAGCCCAGAAATTTGAGGTTGCAGTAAGCTATAACCACACCATTGTGGTCCAGCCTGGGCAGGCACAGAGTGAGACCCCCATCTCTAAATTAATAAAATTTTTAAAATTAAAATCTGTAAGGTATAATTTGTTCACCATATTCAGATAAGGAAATTGGGGATCATTGGATACACATCTCCTTAAACTATATCTAACTTCCAAATACACACAATAGCAAAGACATGCTTTTGCCTAACATGATGGAACTCTATCCTTCATAGAACAGAAAACATACCAACTCTCTCTTCAAAAGAAGAGACAATGCTGTTTTCTGTCTTTGGCTTATGTTTATTCCCTTATAGCTGTGTCATGTCTTTCCTTTAATATTTTTTAGCTTATAAACTGAGAGATAAAGGTAGCTACTATTAACACATCTTAGATGATAGGATAATGGGGGGGAATGGGTTAATGTCTACAAAATATATTCATATCAAAATAAGGAAAATATATATTACTTCCATCTTCATTTCTGAAACAGGTTATGTGGTTGTAGCTGGTATTTATAACTTACCATCTTCTACTACTCATTTCACATTCCCTTTGCTGTTAGCAAGCACCTTTGCCTGGTGGGGGTGATCCTAGACTTTATTCCTCATTGGGTCATTGGTTTGTTTTAGTTTTCCATTTAATCACAGGGCATGAGAATATTAGGAGGCACTCCAGGGGAATGCTTTAATTTCAGCTATATTCCCCCTAACCCCTTCGGGTAGTACCAGATTTCCCCTTGTTTGTCAGAATTAATTGCCCCAGCTTATTCCCATTCTTTGCTTGTTGATTCAGTGATATCATGAGCCCAGAGTGACTAGGTGACAGTTCAAACTTCCAGCTTAATGGAATCACAGTGATGTCCCCTGGCAGAAACATTCCTCCCTTGGCAATAGAGCTCAAAGTCATGGGGACAGGAAGCAGCAGTTTTACTAGTGACTCACTAGGGATGATAGCAAGAAAAGACACTCTCATTTCTACCCCTTGGTTCCTGGCCCCATAAATCCTGCCTATAGGGGAAAATATATTGGTTACTGATTTAAAGCATGTACCACATTCTGGAGGGCATTGCCTAAGCCCTGCAAGTGTTGCCACTCATTTGAAGATATGAAGTCATAACTGTATCTTCAAATGGCTATTCCACTTGACTTTTCCTACCATGACAGCCCTCACTACACAGATTGGAAACCAATGCAGGGATTCTGCCAGTTGCTAACTGTGTGTATTCCGATTATACATTCTGGAAATACCTACAGGGTGGTGTGGAGACATACTGACCCCAGTGTAATCACCTCACCTCCATGAGCTCCTACCTCTGACATGGGTCTATGGGAACAAATGTTGGCTCAGGGTCAATGTCCATTAAGCCCTGAAAAGTCTAATTATTTTCCTAGCCCATTGTATAGTCACCCTGGTAAATGGCCATCAGTCCCTTTAAGGAAGACTGAGAGGAAGATTTACAGTACTCATGTTTGGTGCTACAGTAGGGTTCTTCCTCAAGTGGACCTAACCTCTTCTTCATTCCAGAGATACTGGGTTTGTGAATTGGCTCAAGTTTGAAAGTTGGTTGAGGGACTAGAATTCTCCATTTTGGTAACTTAAGTTGTATCTCTATTACCAAGATTAAAATGTTTCTATTTATATAAATCAAGTAAAAACTTAGTAGGCTGCCCATCTATTTCTATTTTAGAGCTCTCATAATCAACTAGCCAACACCAAAGATCTCTGCAGGTCAAACCATTCTGATTACTGCTTTGGCTCTGTTGCCCACAAGATAGTCATGTTTACCTTGTCACTTTCAGTTCAGTGCCACCGCTTGACCCCTGCCACCCAGGGATCCCTCATCCCACTGGATTCAGGCAGCGGTTTGAAGACAGTACTTCCCACGGATGTCCCTGGCCTTAAGAGTATAATTATACAGAGCTCCTTGAATATGCTGGGTCTCCCCTTGTGAATGTTTCACATCCTTGGAGGAGGAACTGTCTTTTAGGTTATAGTTTTTGGGGAGGAGAAGCAGGCCTTATATATATATATATAATATATGTATATATATGTATGTGTGTATATATATATATACACATTTATTCTAGCATTCCCATCTCCCTGAGCCTTTGAATAGCTTCCTCTTCAGTATAACAAGAGAAAACTGGCATTTCCACTTTATTGAGTGTAGGCCATCATGGGGCTCAGGTATTAGTCAATCAACCAAGCAGACTGTTAGAGCCACTCCCAGCCACTTAGAGCTAATGCTTGAATCCAGAATCTCTGCTTAGTGAGTGAGCTCATATGAATAAACTCTGCCTAATCCAACATTATATTTCTCACATTCTGATTTAATAAACTTAAGTTCCATGCTCATATATATTATCCCGATTTTTATGTAAAATGGAAAAAGATTATGCAATTCTTTTGGTGTGTATTGTGCCTCCTCAACCTCAGGGTTCTGTTTGGAATGAGTCTGGTTGTATTAATAGATCTAAGCAACGAGAGGTGGGGTAGGTCCTGAGGAGGATCCGTACTTGTAGTTCCTTCAAGGCAACTGCCTCAGGGAAGGCAATTACAGATTCCTCAGGCCAGGGGATACCCAGCTTCTCATGCAGGAGTGGAAAGAGCTATTTCTTTTGGAAAAGGAGGCCTGGCAGGATTTAGGGGTTCAAGATCTCCAACTTCATCAGAATCTTTTCATATGTCCCCATTCAGTGTTCAGTGCACCATTCTTTCCCAAGCAGAGCCCTTAGGGAAACCGAAGAGACTGAGAGACTGGGAATTCAATTTGTGTTGTATTTCAACCTTCTGTGAGATTAGACTTTGAGCTTGGTTTTCAGAAATCTCAGTAAATAGAGGTCGCAAAGGCTTCTTTACAGTTAGTCATAGATTTTTTCAGGTCTAGCAGAACTTGAGCTGGGAATTTCAAGCCCCAAGCATATAAATTTATTTCTCCAAGTTCTCCATCACAGTTAGGAGCAGCCAACCAACCCCATTATATTCCTTATTGTCACTAAAATGTTGTATGACAGAAACCACTTAGCTACCCAAAGCCTTGCTTTCTATAAGCACTTCGGTACAGGTGTTTATAAGTGATCATTTACGTAGCTGTTTTGCCACTGCTTGCTATAGACTACCCGTGCCTTCTTTACCACTGGAAACATAATCATTAATATTTTGAAATCTAATCAAATCAGATGACCAATCACAATAGAACCAGAATCAATTCAGAGAAAGCATTCCTATGATTTTGTTTTCTGGGATCAAAAACATACAGGGAAGGGAATTCTGCGAAATGCAGTTCAGTTAAGTTCACACGTTATAAAGCCACCATAATATCCCAAGCAGCTAGGAATACATGTGCAAAGGGAGAGAGATGCAAAGCAGTAAGGTGTTCTCGGTTATCCATGGATATTTATGTCTGCTTCAAAAGTCTTCTTTTTAAATGCAGCCAGTCTATCCAGACTGGAACTGTGAGGAAAACTGCCAGAGGAGAACACATTCTAAGCTATATCCTAATCACTGCTCCAACTGAGACTTGCACTTTGCTGGTTTTCCCTGTCTTAGGTCTTATCTGTGTCTTTGGCCCTAGCCATCAGATTGGTGGACTGCTCTTGGTTCCCGCTTCTGCCTCTGGCCTTGCTCTCCTGATATTGACCTTGGGCTTTCCTGCAGGACCTAAAAGATGCCCAGTTGCTATAGCTCCATGGGCTCTATCCAAACAGGTCTGTTGTTTACCAACCCCAACCTATAGGGGAACAGAAAGTAAGTAAGTGAGTCACACGGGTGATGGTGTTGCTGATGGTAAATCGTCTAGCATCTTACAGCTTTCAAATTTCTTTTTATCTGTGCAAAGTCTGAATCAGTTAGAATCAATCATGCCACTTCTCAGCTGCTCAGGGGGGCCTTTGAGTAATAGACCTCTCGTGAGTTATGGTTAAGAAAATCCTACAGCAGTGGGAGACCTACTGCGAAAATAGCCCATTCTTGCCTCCCTAAAATGGTTTGTTTGGTTTTCCTCATTAAATGTGTATAATTACACCTTAAAGTTGTTTTCATTTGCATTTCTTTAATTGATACTGTGAATGCCTTTTTTTTTTTTCCCTGAGATGATTTACCATCTAAATTTCATTGAGTTCACACTTTCTTCTCATCTCTTTTGATCTCATGTTTTGTGGAATGAGAATCAACCTTATATATTTTATCTAGTCTGTATGCTTTGGATAGTAACCTTTTCTTATTACATTTATCAAACATATTTTTGTTACTTTTCTTCTGATATTTAGTTTATTGCTTTTCATTGTATGAAAGTCCTTGGTTTTATGGATTTCAACACATCCATTTTGTTCCTGATGACATCCTGCATTTTTAATAAATTTATTTCCCCTCAGAACTGAGATAAATATTCTATCTTCTTCTAGATAATTTTTTTTATGGATTGAATTTTTATATATATCTTTGACCCACTGGAGTCTGTAGAAAGTAGTATTAAAGAGCCTGGCCTTTGGTGTCAAAATGATGTGAGTTCAAATTCTGTCTCTTGCCCCTGGGAGGCCGATCCCTCCTGTGGTCCATCCATATCTCCCTTCATCCTCCTCTTCTTCCAGGCCTGGGTATCCCCTGCCCTGTCCTCTGCCAGCACTGTTCCTGTCAGCCTCCAGGGAGCATGAGGTCTAGCAGGCAGCCCTGATCTCAGGGGCCCCGCGCAACTCACTCCTGCCTCGCCCTCCACAGCATCCTGGCCTATCTCATCTGCTGGACAGTTGCCTACCAGCTGCTCTCCAGCCTCTTCAGCCTCTACTTCCACCAGCACTTGGGGGCTCCAAAATGCCTGCAGACCCTCCTGCACACCTGAGGTCTGGTTGTGGGCCAGCAGGACTTAGGTCAGCCCTTTTGTGTGTGCCTTGATGTCCCCAGCTGCAAGACAAGGCTGGGACTTTCAGCTGTCTCCTTTACCACAGTGCCTGAGCCATGGACCCCCTTGGATTCCAAGTTTCTGCCTCAAAACTGTCTCTCCTGGGCCCTGCAAAAGAGGGTTATGAGGATATTGCTGCCAAAGTGCATGAGCTAGGTTTGAGTTGGGATGGTGGTGCAGTCTGGGGGAAGGAGTGTCTACACTTCTGAACATATAAAAGAACAGACCAATTTTTACCAAAAAAAGAAAAAAAATCTGTTTTTTCTTTTTGGAAAGAAATAATTTGTCTTCTCGGAAACTATTTTCTTAGATTAGTCTACCATATTTTATTTTCATTATTTTTACATATTTATGGGACACGTGATATTTTGATACATGCATACAATGTGTAATGATCAAATAAGGATAATAGGATATACAGCACCTTGAACACTTATTTCTTTGTATTGGAAACATTTCAAAACTTCTAGTTATCTTGAAATACACAATATGTTGTCATTACCTACAGTCATTTTTCCATGCTATTGAACATTAGAACGTATTCCTTCTATCTAACCATATGTACCTATTAACCAACCTTTTTTCATGTCCTGTCCCACCACACATACACCCTTCCCAGTCTCTGGTAACTATCATTCTACTCTCTACCTCCATGAGATTAACTTTTTTAGCTCTCACATATGAGTGAAAATGTGATATTTGTCTTTCTGTGCCTGGCATATTTCACTTAACACAATGACCTTCAGTTCCATTCATATTGGTGCAAATCACAAAATTTATGTTTCTCTATGGCTGGATACTATTTCATTTTGTATACATACCACATTAAAAAAATCCATTCATCTGCTGATGGACATGTAGGTTGATTCCATTTCTTGGCTATTGCGAATAATGCTGCAATTAACATGGGAATGCAGGTATCCCTTTGATGTACTGATTTCCTTTTATTTGGATATATACCCAGTAGTGGGATTGCTGGATCCTATGGTAGTTCTATGTCTTTCTTAAATATTTTTAATAGTGAAATATAATACACAGAGAGGTGCATAAAACATAAATGTATACCTTATTATCTTTTAAAAATTATTTCTTCCTTATTCATTCTTCCAATTGGATTCCACTCTAAGATATTTCATGGAATTTTAACTCAGTAGGTTTCAATCTCACATTTATATTGTTGAAGTGCACTGGGGGCACTCCTGGCCCAAGAAATGGGTATTTGCAGGCTAACCAATTAAGATGGCTACCACTGGAATCTAACGAGAGGAATAGCTCAGCAAGAGGGAATGTCTCAATATGAATAAGCAGAAAAAAATGAGCAAAAAATTGGGACCTGAAATTCAATGATTGAGAATCAGAACTGAAAAGGTTAGACAGAGAAGGTGATGAAGAAATAAACAAAGCAGGAAGTTCACAAAATTGGTGGCTGTATCCACAATGCTGGGTATCAAGGAGGCGCTCTTTTTACAATGACCTTGGCACACATCAGTAGACAGGGAGCAAGTGCTAGTGAAGCTGAGAGCAAATAGGGTACACTGTTATCTTACTGCATTTGGTATTCCTAGGCAGAAGGTAGTTCTCCCTCTCCAGCCATTACTGTCTTCTTTTTGCCATTAAATATTTATAATGTTGTTTGAATAAATCTCTTATGGGCCATGTTGATATTCAAATTTGTGTATTACCATAAATGGGCTCTTTGTTTTCATTTTCTTTTCAATGTGCTACTGGTATAGAACACAATTGATTTTTGAGACATCTTAAATCCTATAACTCTACAGAATTCATTTATTACCTCTAATTTTTTTTGGTTGATTTCTTTTGATTTTCTAGGTCACCAGTAAAAAGCAATATTTTTATTCCTTTTCTCATAGATTTATGTCTTTTATTGTCTTCCTTCTCTAGTAGTTATTATAAGTTCCTCTGGTACTATATGAAATAGACACAGTAAGAAGGTATCTTTGTTTTATTCTTGTTTTATTTTTTGTTTTTAAGAAAATGACTTTAATGTTTCTCCAACATGTATAATATGCTTGCATCTGAAACAATATATGTAGGTTGAAATGGGATGATCAATTTTAAATAATTTAAATGATCTAAAAAAGAAATCTATACATCTAATCTTTCCAAAATTATAAACAAAATACATTTTCAAATATACCAGAGGTATTTCTGACACACGCTAAGATAACATAATGATACTTGCTATTTTGTTTTTCTGCTAATATGACCAATTATTGAGGTTTTTCATATTTATATAACAGCTTTGAATTCCATGATTAAACCTGGTTTGGGTTTAGTAAATTGTTTTCATAAGATGCTTATTTTTATTTTCTAAGTTTTATTTGGGATTTTTGTATCTGTTTTCCCAAAGTGAATTGTTCTAGTTTGCCTTCACGGTTGTATCTGTCAGATTTGAGAATTAGTCTGTATTTGCCTCAAAAAGAGTTAACTTACATTCTTTTTTATATTCTTAGGACTCAGATATCCTTAATTCTTTGGAAATTAAGAAAGCCACCTAGGGAATCCATCTAGAGTAGGTTCCTGGTGTGGAATAAATCTCTAATAGCAATGCTTGCCATTTCTTATTCTGTTATTAGTCTGGCTGTGTTCACTTTCTTTTCACATTAGTTCTTGGAATTTAAAAACATGTTTGGAAGATTATGCATTTCCAGTTAGATGTCAACTTTATTACTATATCACTGAGAATAATTCTCCAACTAAATTATAATAAATACAAAAGAAAAATATATCCTTATCATTTACTGACTTTTTAAATAATCTCACTGGGGATAGGACTTTCCCTCATTTATCTATTTTTGCTGTGAGCCAAGTAAATGCCAAACTCACTGTAGACACTAAATGTGTGTGGAAGGGGCAAAGCACAGGGTGAGCCCCTTTCTGTATGACATGTGAGCTTAGTGTCCAAAGTTGTCTCTCCTCTGTTTAATTTTCATTCATATTCATATTTATATCTTGGGAGTCTGAACTACTTTATGGAATAATATATTTTAAATAATTTATATCTTACCTCATCCAAAAAGGTAGAGTGAAATATTAAAGGGTATAAAAATATTACAAAGTTAAAGAAATTTTAAAAATTAAGTGGGCCGGGCACGGTGGCTCATGCCTGTAATCCCAGCACTTTGAGAGGTCGAGGCGGGTGGATCACGAGGTCAGGAGATTGAGACCATTCTGGCCAACATGGTGAAACCCTGTCTCTACTAAAAATACAAAAATTAGCTGGGCATGGTGGGGGGCACCAGTAATCCCAGCAGCTTGGGAGTCTGAGACAGGAGAATCACTTGAACCTGGAAGGCAGAGGTTACACTCCAGCGTGGGTGACAGAGCAAGACCCTGTCTCAAAAAAAAAAAAAAAAATTAAGTGTAGGAAAATAGATGTGTTAAGCACTGATAAAGGTTAGATATTTGCAGTAAAATGGTAAAAAGTTAATCTTTACACCTTGCAGTCTCTTAGTGCATTTAATTTCCTGATGGTGTTTATGTGATTAATTATTGATATGAACAAAGTTGATACAATCAAAGTTGTCTCTTCTAAAGTCTCTATACTTTCTCCCTCTCTGCTTGGTTACTTATATGCTCCTGGCTCTCCATTGCTTCCTGTAATCATCTTCCCACCTGGGAATATTCTCCTCCTGGCTGTGCCTGGCCAGGCAGGGACCAAGAGTTTCAGTTCTCTGTGCTTTCTAGTAGTTTCTTCCTGAGCAATGCTCTTGTCCTGCAGTCTGAGAAAAAGGGGTAGATTTGTTTTAATTCTTCCAACTTTTAGTATCTTTTTTCATCTTGGCCACTTAAAAATTCCTATCTTTATCTCTAAGATCTAAAAAATTAACAAGTTGGTTTGGTTTTCTTGGGTGTGGGAGCAGCTTTCTTTGAGAATTGCACCCACTTAATATACCCACTGAGATTATTTTTCCTTTAATGATACTTTTGTTTAATGATTTCTTTTAAAATGGGTCTCACGTGTTGGCCTTTCTCTGCTTCTTCTGGCAACTGATATATTCACAAAGGAATTTTCTTGATCTATTTTTGAGCTTCCTAGTTTGTCTTCATTTATCTATTGAACAAAAAAAGTACAGACGCCTGCTATAGTATGGGTTTCTAATGGAGAGCCCCGTCATATGATCTGAATATTTGTGTTGCTCCAAAATTCCTGTGTTAATACCTAATCAGTAGTGTAACAATATTAGAAGGTAGGGTCTTTGGGAGGTAATTAGCCTGTAGGGCAGAGCCCTCATGAATGCGATTAGTGTCCTTATGAAAGAGACCCCAGAGAGCTTCCTTCTTCCACAGGAGGATCCAACAAGGAGGTGCGATCTATCAACAAAAAGTGGGCCCTCACCAGACACTGAATCTGCCAGTGCCATGATCTTGGATGTTGTCGCCTCTAAAACTATGAGAAATAAGTTTCTGTTGTTTACAATCCACGAAGTTTATGGTATTTTGTTATAGCAGCCTGAAGGGACTAAGATGTTGTGTAATAGACTCAGTGGAAGTCTGATCTAGCACACTGTGTATTTCCAAATCTGGTTATCAGAGGGTGTGGTTTAGGGGTAAGGAAGTGAGGAGTTGAAGCATGGGAGAAGTGAGGGAGTGGAAAACATGGGCCATGAAGAATGCCTCAAACTGACTTCACGAAGAGCTTGGAGAATGGATTTTGAGACCCAGGGTCAGTGAGGGGAGTCTCTAGAATTTATTAGGCTTAGACTAAATCGGAGTTTAAAGACACACAGGCTCTTCAGGTGTTGAAGCCAGATAATAGAGAGGCTGGGGAAGTTGGACCTTTCTCTGAGGGGATGGACAGTGCTATAGACCAAATCTTCATGTCCCCCTCCAAATGTATGTGTTGAAACCATCTCATCAATGTGATGATATTTGAAGGCGAGACTTTTAGGTCATGATCCCTCCTGAATAAGATTAATGCTCTCATAAAAAAAGGAGACATGAAATCTCTCTGCTCCCTCCCACGTGAGGATACAATGACAAGACAACCATCCACAAATCAGGAAGGGGCCCTCAACAGACAGGATCTGCTAGCACCTTGATCTTGGACTTGTGAGCCTCTAGAAGTGTGAGAAATAAATGTTTCAGCCACCCAGTCTGTGGTATATTTGTTACAGCAGGCCAAAGGGACTAAGGCAGAAAAGGAATAGAGAATCACACAAAACCAAAGCTTCCAGGAGCCATGGAACCTGCCTTCCTTTCCTCCTGCAGTGCTGACCCCAGTGCCTAACCCGGTGTGTGTGGCACCTACTACAAGTAAGATTTGGCCATAACTTGCTAGAATTAATTAGTGCTCATGTGGGGACCCTGAATCTCTTATACTTTTATTGGATTTTCCTTCCTGATCTGTAAATAATTATCTCATGCTCTTTGTATCCGTGTGTCAGGTGCTGTTGCAGTCTGGTGTTCCAGGAAGCAGGCTCTGAGATAGAGAGTAGAGCATGCAGCATGTTTATTAGGAAGGCCCTGGGAGTCAACCCTTATGGCAGGGAGGGGAAGAGGCAGGCCAGGGACAGCCTGGAGCTCTTGCATTTCAGTCTGGAGCTCTTGCATTTCATTTCCCCACCCATATTCATCAAGCACTTGGTGTTTGGACTCCCCTGGGGGCGTGACTTTGGGCAGGTGGCTCTCTGCAGTACCAGCAGTCCTTGAATGGGCTGATAGCACCTCCAGAAGTTGGGGTGACATTGAAATGGGGGAGCTGGGCAGCACTTCCTAGGGTTCACTACAGGAACTGGACTAAGGTTGGAAAGTCTCAGCTTGCAAAGAGCCTAGACTTTACAATGTTGCTGGGTGACATGGGAGGACGCAAACCATTATAGCACAATACAGTAATTACTATAATTGAAGTGTGCGTAAAATGTCAGCATGAGTTTGTGTGTGTGCAGAAAGAACTATTTACAATTACTTGGTTTTCAAATTAAGTTTTGAAACAAAATATTTTGATCTGTTTGCCTATGTCTGCACTCAACTACAACTCTTGTTATTCTATTTACAAATCTAATATATTTTAAATAAAAATAACCACTTTCCATTAGGCTTTTAAATAATGTCCCATCCATTCAAATTGAACACATTTAATTCTCTCGGAATAATGTCTAATTTACACACTTAGCTAAATTTACTAAATATTTTAAACTATATTTATAAGTGTAATATATATTTTTTTCTCTCTAAGGTCTCCAAATGTCTAATAGGGGAACTTCTGGTCCTAAAAAGGAAACCTCCCCAACTATTTAAAACTGTAGTAAATTGATTATATGTAATTTATATATCAGCCAATATCAGCCAAAACTGACATTTTCACCAAACTTAGTCAAATAATTTTACAACTTTCAACCTTAAAATCATAGACCTAAAATCAACCAGCTTAAATTGACTTCTTTAACAAATACATTGCAAGGGGATTTTTGAAATACAGAATTGTAACACATAGATTAAAAAACTGAAGAACCAATCATCATGTGTGAATCTTATTTGCTTCCTAATTAAAAAACTTACAAAAATTTCATAGTATTCATGAGGCAATGAAAAATTTGAATACTGACAAGACTTCATGTTGTTAAGAAGTTATTATATATACACACAAAAACATGTACACATATATATACATACACACACACCCATATATGTATATATAATATCTGGGATTTGCTTTTAAATTACATGGAATAGGAGAAGCAGATTTGGATGGGGGACGGATTGTCCTTGAGTTGTCCTGGAGTTGTTAAAGCTGGGTGATGGGTTCATGGGGTTCACTAGACTCTGCCATACCTTTTTGTATTTGTTTGAAATTCTGCACAATACATACTTTTTAAAAGTTAAGAATTTCAAGATTTAATTTTCAATTTTCAAGATTTAATTTATGAGATTCCTTCAGATATTTTATTTGTAATAAAAACCCATTAAATATCAAATTCACAGATTGTCCGTATTTTTGCAAAACAGATTCCTTGACTAATCCTAAAGCATTAATGCCATGGGTTTGATTTGTCACAGTATTTCTTCTAAGACTACTTAGGGTTGAAAAGATACCCACTAGGTGGTGAGTCTCAACTCTGGGAGCTAGCATTGTTTAAAAGCTCCCCGGGTGACTCTAATGTGCAGCTAAGGCTGAGAACCTCTGCCTTCATGCAGTGCATGAAAATCACCTGGAGGCTTGTTAACATGCTGCATAGTGGACCTCACCAGCAGAGGTTCTGACCCTTGGGTCTGTGGGGGAGGCCTGAGAATCTGCATTTCCATAAGTTCTGAGTGATGCTGATGCTGCTGTTTCAGAGACCACATTTTGAGGGTCACTGTTGCAAGGCAAGCAAATTTATTACCGTTAGAGTGTTGAAGTTACCAGATCAATAATTCAGGTCCTCATCACCAAAACTATCTCATGCAGGCTGAAGTTGCATAATGTCCTGACTTCTGACTGGATATAGAAGCTGTAGGAGTATATGACCAACCACATTCATGTTATGACATGGTGTGGGGGGCGGGGGGGAAGGGGATCCTCCTTTTCATTTGGGTTTTTGTAATCCTTGACTCCTATATTTAATTCATACCTCCTAAGAGGTGAGAGGAAGAGTGGATACCTTTCTTTATCTAGCTAGCTGTCTTCACTGCCTGCTTGGGGTTTCCTTATTTTTAGCCTTCTTAAGACATTTTAGCTCTGAGGACATTTAAATGTGAATCTTCAGGGTCCTAAATCTCCTCACACTTTGTCTGGCATTGTGGTCAAAACTGTTAAGTCCTGGTTGTATTACAGCTGGAGCATCACAGTCTGCCTAGAGAACCGGG
Source organism: Piliocolobus tephrosceles (assembly GCF_002776525.5). Classification (NCBI taxonomy): domain Eukaryota; kingdom Metazoa; phylum Chordata; class Mammalia; order Primates; family Cercopithecidae; genus Piliocolobus; species Piliocolobus tephrosceles. The sequence continues at coordinate 128,553,910 of NC_045438.1, forward strand.
GAAGACTTCACAGAGGAGGTGTTTTTGACATGAGCCTCAAGGGATGGTAGGGGTGTGGCAAGTGGACAAGGGGCAACGGGAACAGATGGTCTGGTGTTTCTGTCATTTCTGGAATGTCAAAAGGGGTCTATTGGGGGATATGGAGGTAAAGAAGAAGTGAGAAATGAGGCTGAACAGATAGGCAGGCAGGGGTTAGCTGCTGTGGAGGGAAGGTCTTGTATGCCATGAAAGGGAAGAGTTAGGTTTATTCTGCAGACGTTGAGAAGAGTGTTGAGGAATTTTGAGAAGAAGAGTGGTCTCATGAGGTCTGCATGTTAGAAAGATTATCCTGGCAGCTCTGTGGAGGATGAATTGGGGATCACAACCAGAAGCAAGAATTTACCAGTAGGGAGATTATTTGAGTAACAGCAATGCATGAGCACCCGGGCTGAGGCAGTTACAGTAGGAATGGGAGGAGAAGACAATAAGAGGTGAATACATTTGCATGATGATATTCATGTATGTATATGTCTGTCTCAAAAGGATTTAAGGCAAGTTAATAGATGCATAAAACTTAAACCAAAAAAAAAAAATGTTCAATAAGTATAGAAGGAAGCAGGAAAAAGAGAAAGACAAAATAGGAATGATGAGATGAGGTCATGAAAGAAGTCATATTGTGGAATGATGTCAGCAAGATGGCCAACTGGAAGCTCCTAGTATACTTCTCCATCACAAAAAAGAAACCCATGAATAAACAACATTATTTTGACCAAAATGAAGGAAAGCTCCAGAGAATAACAGAGAAGCAACGGAATTCTGGACAGCACAAAACCTGGAATGGATGCAAAGAAAAGAGAAGACACTTTGCCTCTGCCACTCCATCTCCCTAGTTGATATCAGCTTGGAACCAGGACAGACTCCTTCCTGTAGTGAAAAGAAAAGCAAGAGTACCCAGCAGCCCCCACTGCCAGTGCAGATACCTGCAGTCTTCACTATCGGGAGATTCCTGTAGTCCACATGGACTCTGAGCCCAGCTGAGGGACATGCCCAGGGTCCACAGTTAATTTACTCCCCAGAGTACGAGCTGATGCTGCCCTGCCCCTCTCCCAGTGACACATGCTGCTACTATGCTGTGCCATCTTGAAACTGGAACCACTGCTAGAGTGCATTCTGCTTTGGGGTGAGCAGCCACTGCACCACTCCATCTCTGAGGCTTTGCTGTCCCTGCAACACACCCACCTGGAGGCACATTATCCCTGAGCTGAGCTGCTGCGTGTCTGTCCCCTAGGGCCAAGATACTATAGAGGTGCCAAATCCCTGCCATTCCAGTCACTGTGCACCCTCCCCTGAGGACTGAGCAGAGTTGATGCCCCATCCCCTGAGGACTTCAGGTGTCCTGAAAGCTGAAGCAGTTGAACCCCCCACCACGTGCAGCACCCTTCCTATAGGGACTCCAAGCCTCCAGCACACTAGAACAGTTGCAACCCCTAGTGCCACAGCTGGCATGGTACTCTGCCCCCATCAGGGATCCAGAGGCTCCACCAACCTGTGTAGCCATGATTTCTGGGGCCAAGAAAAAGCAGTATTTCACATTAAAGGGAACTGGAGCCTTAGCAGAGCTCTGCCTCACCCTCCAGGCCAAACAGGCACAGTGACCCACCTACCTGAAACTGGACTAGTCCCCTGCTGTCTGAGCTATTGAGGTGTCTCACCTCTTTAAGGAGTGGAGTCACTGCTGTGTTGCTTCCCTTTTCCTGGAGAGCAAATCCCCACAGCATCTTGCCATTCCTGGGTCCTTGCTGATGCTGCACCTGACCTCACAGAGCCTAGGCTACTGCTGTGCCCCACCATCCTAGAATCCAGAGTCACCACTGTGTAGTACCTCATCTCCCAGAGCCTGAGATGCTACCATGCCCCACTGTTTCTGGGTCCAGAATTGCAACTGTGTCCTGCTTCCCAGAGCCTGAGTCTCCAGAGTACCTCTTTTCCCCCAGAGCTCTGTCAGTGCCTCACCCTACCCCCAGGGTTGGTCTACAGTTATATCTCCGCCCTCTGAACCTGAACTTCTGGGCTGTGTCTCAGAGTACTGCACCCTGGCTTAGTGGGAGAACTACAACCACTAATGCCTTAGAAAATGAACCTGTACCTCAAGTTCAAGGCACTATAGTAGTTTCATAGGATCCTGAGCCCAGGAAACCAGCTCCATAGCTGCTCTGGGCAGTTTTGCCCTGGATCCTAGAACCACTGTGGGTGCCTGTGGGCTGTGTCAGACCTAACCGCAAAAGAGATCCCCTCACCAAGACTCCCCACTCTGGGAAGACAAGAAGAAGAGGATAAATAAAGGCTCTGGCCTAATAACCTACATAGCCACTGTCACTGCCATACACTCCTGCCACTTAGACCACAAAGGCACTCAGTCATTGCTAAAATTGATCGCAACTGAGGAAGCTGAATGGAGGCTACATCAGTGTACCAACATGAAACCAGAGCCACCACATTCCACCCAACTAGCACCTTCATGTCCCTCTGCTGATAAAAGTCTTATCCTATGAAAGTCACTTTGTAAAGTTTTGAAGAGGTAACTGCACCATCAGAGGCACAGACATCAATACAGGGACACAAGAAACATGAAAAGGCAAGGAAACATGACATCATCAAAGAAGCACAATAATTCTCCAGTAACTAACCCCAAGAAGACAGAAATGTATAAGTTGCCTGAAAAGATATTCAAAATAATAATCATAAGAAAACTTAGATAAAATACAAATAGACAATTCAATGAAATTAGAAAAATAATGATCTAAATGAGAAATTCAACAAAGAGATAACCATGATAAAAAAACAGAAATCTTAGAGCTGAATAATTCAATCAATAAAATAAATACAATAGAGAGATTCAATGACAGATGATGTCAAGCAAGAAAGAATTTGTAAATTCAAGTGCTGGTCTTTTGAAATGACTCAGTCAAAGGAAAAAAATTAAAAAGAGTAAAGACAGCTTATGGAATGTATAAGAAACCATTAAGTGAACAAATTTTTGCATTATGGGCATTTTAGAAGGAGAAGAAACAAAGAAAGGGACAGAAAGCTTATTTAATAAAATAACTGCTGAAAACTTTCCAAGTCCTGGGAGAGATGTGGATATCTAAATTTGTGAAACTTAAAGATCACCAGACAGATAAAACCAAAGAGATCCTCTCCAAAGAATGTCATAATCAACTGTCAAAAGGCAAAGACAAATAATTTTAAAAGCATCAAGAAAAAGCACACAGTCACATATAAGGAAATTTCCATTATACTATGAGGTTTCTCAGCAGAAATCTTGAAGAGCAGGAGAAAATGAGATGATAAAGTGCTGAAAGAAAAATAACTGTCAGTGAAGAATACTATACCCAGCAAAGCTGTCTTTCAGATATGAAGGAATAACAAGTATTTTCTAGAAAGGCAAAAACTGAAGAAATTTATCACCACTAAATCTGCCCTACAAGAAATTCTAAGGAAGTTCTTCAAGTAAAAATGAAAGGACAGTAATTATTGTCATAAATACATATGAAATTATAAACTTGCAAGTAGAAGAAAACACATAGTAAAATCCAGAGCACTCCAATAAGTCAGACATACTCTGAGGCTTAAAGTTTAAAATGGTAAAAAAAAAAAAAAAAAACTAAAGCTACAATAAGTTGTTAAGAAATACACAATATAAAAAAATGTAAATTTTTACATCAAAAACAAATTGTGGGGAGAATAAAAACCTTGAGTTTTTGTATGTGACAAAACTTAAGTTGCTATCAGCTTAAAATAGTTAACTATAAGATGTTTTATGTAAGTATCATAGTAAACACAAAACAAACTACAGCAGATATACAAATGATAGAGAAAGGAATTAAAGCTTAACACTACAGATTATCTTTTTTGTTATTTTTTATTTTTGTTAATTTTTATGGGTAAATAGAAGAGAATTATCACATCACAAAGGTAGACAATAAGAGAGAAAGAAATAAACAAAGAAGCTACAAAACAACCAGAAAACAAGTAACAAAATGACAGTAGTAAGTTCTTACCTATCAAAGATAATCTTGAATGTAAATAGATTTAATTTTACAGCCAAAAGGCATAGAATGGCTGAATGAATAAGAAAAACAAGATCCAACTATATGCTGCCTATAAGAGATCCAGTTAAGCCTTAAGGGCACACATAGGCTGAAGGTGAAGAGATAAAAGAAGATACCCACAGCTAATGGTTACCATGCAAATAGTAACCAAAAGAGAGCAGGGGTGACTATGTGATAAAATAGATTTTGTGTCAAAAACTGTCACAAGAGACAAAGAAGGTCGTTATTTAATGACAAAGGGGTTGACAATCAAGAGGACATGACAATTGTAAATGTATATGCATCCAACATTGCAGCACCTAAATACATAAATCAACTATTAATAGGCATGAAGGAAGAAATAGATAGCCATACAACAACAGTAGGGAACTTCAGTATCTCTCTTCAACAATGGATATATCAACCAGACAGAAAATTAGTAAGGAAATATTAGACTTATATTGTACTTTTAACTAAATGGACCTAATAGACATATATAGAAGTTTTCATCCAGTGCCAGCAGAATACACATTTTCCTTTAACACACCTGGAACATTCTCCACAAAAACCATATTTTAACCCACAAAGCAAGTCTTAACAAATTTAAGAAGATTAAAAACAATTTCTAGTATTGTTTTAGACCACAATGGCATGAAACTAGCAATGAATAACAGAAGAAATCTTGAAACATTTAAAAATATGTGAAAATTAAAGAACATGGTCCTGAACAATCAGTGGGTTAAAGAATAAAACAAAAAAGAAAATTTGAAAACACAATATACCGAAACCTATGGGATGCAGCAAAAGGAGTTCTAAGAGGAAAGTTTTTTGTTTTTTTTTTTTGAGATGGAGTCTCGCTCTGTTGCCCAGGCTGGAGTGCAGTGGCGCATCTCAGCTCACTGCAAGCTCCACCTCCTGGGTTCACAGCATTCTCGTGCCTCAGCCTCCTGAGTAGCTGGGACTACAGGTGCCTGCCACCATGCCTGGCTAATTTGTTTTTGTATTTTTAGTAGAGACGGGGTTTCACCATGTTAGCCAGGATGGTCTCAATCTCCTGACCTCGTGATCCGCCCGCCTCAGCCTCCCAAAGTGCTGCGATTACAGTCGTGAGCCACCATGCCCGGCTAAGAGGAAAGTTTATAGAAATAATGCCTACGTTAAAAAAAGACAGATCCCAAATAGTCCAACATTATACTACAAGAAATTAGAAAGATTTAAAAAATTAAAAATTGGCAAAAGAAAGAACATAACAATCATAACAAAAATAAAGCAAATAACAAACAGAAAAACCATAGAATCAATAGAGTTGGTTTTTGAAAAAATAAACAAAATTGACAATCCCATAGCTAGTCTAAGAAAAAAACTCAGAAATAAAAAATTAAAGAAATTACAACAGCTCAGAAATAAAAAAATCATAAGGGACTAATATGAACAACTATATTCCAGCAAATTAGATGGCCCAGAGGAAATGAATAGCTTTATAGAAAAATATAGCCAAAAAAAATTGAGTCAGGAAAAAATAGAAAGCCTGAACAGTCCAATAACAAAGACATTTTATTACTTTTAAAACCTCTCAACAACAGAAAGCCTAGGACCAAACAGCTTCACAGCTGAATTCCATCAAACATTCAAAGAATTAATACCAATACTTCCTAAAGTCTTCCAAAAGTTTTATCTGTAGGGTATACTTCCAAACACATTTTACAAGGCCAGCATCACCTTGATACCTAAGCTAAAGACACTGTAATTAAAAAAAAAAAAAAAAAAAGTAGGCCAATATCTCTGATAAACATTGATGCAAAAATCTTCAATAAAATATTAGCAAACCAAATCCAACAACATATGGTTGTTGGATTATGCATCAAACAGATTATATATCATGACCAAGTAAGATTTATCCCTGGCATGCAAGAATAGTTTAGCATATACAAATCGATCAATGTGACACATTACCTTAATAAATCCTAAAAATCATATGCTCATCCTAATTGATGCAGAAAATATATTTGATAAAGTTCAACATTTCTTCTTGATAAAAATTCTCAACAGTTTAGATATAGAAGGAAATTTCCTCAATATAAGAAAAGACATTTACAAAAATCCCACTGCTAACGTTATAATCAATGGGGAAAAACTGAAAGCTTTTCCACCAAGATAGGCATGAATCCACTAAGATGAGGATGCCCTCTTCTCACCACTTCTATTCAACATAGTACTAGAAGCTTAGCAAGAATAATCAGGTAAGAAAAAGAAAAGGCATTCCAATTGACAAGAAAGAAGAAAAACTATCCTATTTGCAGATGATGTGCAAGAAATCCCAAAGATTCCACACAAAATATCTGTTAGAACTAATACATGAATTTAATAAAGTTGCAGGATATAAAATTATGTTAGTCTGGTTTGCATTGCTATAAGGGACACCTGAGACTGGGTAATTAAGAAGAGAGGTTTGTTTGGCTCATGATTATGCAGGCTGTTCAAGCATGGCATTAACATCCGCTCCTGGTAAGGGCCTCAGGAAGCTTACAATCATGACATAAGGCAAAGGAGGAGCGGGTATCACATAGTGAGAGAGAGCAAGAGAGATATGGGGGAGCTGCCAGGTTCTTTAAACAAGCAGCTCTTGCACAAACTCATTACCACAGGCAGGGCACCAAGTCATTCATGAGGAATCAGCTCCCATGACCCAAATACCTCCTACCAGGGCCTACCTCCAACATTGAGGATCACATTTCAACATGAAATTTGGAAAGGACAAATATCAAACCATATCAAAAATCAACATACAAAAATCAGAGCATTTTATAAACAAATAACCTAAGTGAAAAATAAATCAATAAAATAATCCCATTTATAATACAATAGTATCAAAGAATACTCAGTAATACATTTAACCAAAGAGGTAAAAGATCCATACACAGAAAACTGTAAAACATTGGAAAAGGAAATTGAAGAAGACATAAATCAGTAGAAAGATACCCTGTGCTCATGGATTGGAAGAATAATATTGTTAAAATGTCCATACTACCCAAAGCAATATCCAGATTCAATGCAATCTCTATCAAAGGTGCAATGACATCTTTCACAGAAATAGACAAAACATTACGGAAACATTAAAGACCCTGAAAAGTCAAAACAATAATGAGAAAGAAAAACAAAGTTGGAAGCATCAAACTTCCAGATTTAAAATTATATTACAGAGATATAGTAATCAAAACAGTATGGTACTGGTACAAAAACAGACACATAGACTAATGGAACAGGGCAGAGAGCACAGAAATAAATTCAAACAAATACAGTCAATTAATTTTTGACAAGGGCACCAAAAGGACATAACGGGGAAATAATAGTCTCTTCAATAAACGGTGCTGGGAAAACTAGATTTCCATATCCAAAAGACTGTAATTGCACTCTTATCTCATACCAAAAACAAAATCAACTCAAAATCAATAAAAGACCTAAATTTAAAAACAGAAACTATAAAACCCCTAGAAGAGAACATAAAGGAAAAGCTCCTGGATATTGGCCTTTACAATTATTTCTCGGATATTGCTACAAAAGCACAGGCCACAAGAGCTAAACTAAACTAAACTAAACTAAACTAAACTAAACTAAACTAAACTAAACTAAAGTAAACTAAAGAGCCATATCAAACTAAAAGTCTTCTGCACAACAAAGGAAACAACAAAAAGAAAAGGCAGCCTATTAATTGGGAAAATACTTGTAAGTCATATCCAAAGGGGTTAATATCCAAAATGTACAAAGAACTCATACAACTCAATAATAGAAAAACAAATAACCTGACTAAAAGAATAGGCAAAGAATATGAGTAGATAATTCACAAAGAATACATAAAGATGGCCAACAAGTATATGACTAGGTTCCCAACATCATTAATCATCAGAAAAATGCAAATCGAAATCACACAAGATACTACCTCACACCTGTTAGGATAGCTATCATCAAAAAGTGAAAAGACAACAATGTTTGCAAGAATATGAAGAAAAGGGAACCCTTGTACAATATTGGTGGAAATGTAGATTGATACAGCCATTATGGAAAACAGCATGGAGGTTCCTAAAGAAATGAAAATAGTACTACTACATGATCCAGTAAACCCTCTTCTGGGCATATGCCAAAGGAAATGAAATCACCACCTTGTAAAGATATATGTACTTTCATGTTCACTGCAGCATTATTCACAATACCCAAGATAAGAGAAACAACCTATGTGTCTGTCAATGAACAAATAGATAAACTGCGCGCGCGTGTGTGTAATGAGTTATTATTCATCTCTAAAAAATGAGTAAGATCTTGCCATTTGTCACAATATAGTGAGCCTGGAGGACATTGTACTGGGTGAAATAAGTCAGACATAGAAAGTAAAATATTGCATGGTACTGGGCGTAGTGGCTTACACCTGTAATCTCAGCAATTTGGAAGGCCAAGGTGGGTGGATCATTTGAGGTCAGGAGCTCGAGACCAGCCTGACTAACATGATGAAACCCTGTCTCTACTAAAAATACAAAAAAATTAGCTGAGGTGTGGTGGTGCACACCTGTCATCACAGCTACTAGGGAGGCTGAGGCAAGAGAATCATTTGAACCCAGGAGACAGAGTTTGCAGTGAGCGGAGATCACGCCACTGCATTCCAGCCTGGGCAACAGAATGAAACTCCATCTAAATAAATAAATAAATAAATAAATATCAGAAAATAAAATATTGCATGACCTATGATCTCACTTACATGTGGAAACTTAAAAAATAAAAGCAAATATACAGAGATAGAAAAACAAAACTGATTACCAGGGACAGGAAGGTGGCACAGGGAGGAAACAAGGAGATGTAGATGAGAGGATACAGAGCAGCAGAAATGCAGGATGAAGCAGTCTAGAGCTCTAATGTACAACATGAGGTTTGTAGGTAATACAATTGTACTGTATTCAATATTTATGCTAAATGAGCAGATTTTAGCTGCTCTTGCCACAGAACGAAAAAAGAGTATATAACATGATAGATAGGTTAATTTGCCTCGCTTAAGTAACTTTTTTTACTATCTACATGTATCCCATAACATCATATTGTACAACTTAATATACACAATAAAATTGTCCCATCTGCTTAGCAACAAAAGAGGACAGGTAACAAAACATACCAACAAAAAAGAGGAAGTTCACATTGGGATAGTTAGATCCTTATGCTTGCTAGAGGTGGGCCATGAATTCAGCTGTTGACTTTCCAACAGTTAGTACAAAACAGGAGGCTCAATCCATCACTTGATTCACGGAGCCTATAAGATAAAAGCACTCCAGCTGCTTGGGAGGAACATGGTGAGTATTGGCTCTGGAAATAGAGACATTTCTTCCACAGAGCCTCAGAAAAAAAGACAAGAGTTGATGTACTGAACAAAAACCTCCACCTCTCAAGGTGAGGGGATTTTGTTTCTCCAAGAAATGATTGCTCAGGGTGGAGATTCAAGAATATGACTAAAAGATGGACCCTGGTCACTGTCTCGTCTCAATGAGGGGGGTGGCAGATCAGCTTCCAGGGTAGGCTGTTTTGTTGGCAAGTACCTGACTTGTCAGGGAAGGAGTAGAGACCTTCCGAGAAATAAAACAAAGGAGCAATACATATCAGGGAGGGTCTGTTGGAGGACAAACCGTAGCCAATCAGGCATGGAAGATGGTGAGACTTCCCAGGCATGCTCAACAATAAAGGGTGGTGACTTGCTTTCTAATGAATAGAAATAATAATCATAGAAGAAGATGAAAGGTGGAACAAAGTACTTGGTGGCTCTGGGAGAAAGAGGGAACAGTTAGGAAGCTAAACCAATGCTAAGGCATCTACCTTGGGCCAGTGGGTTAAACAGTTATTTGAAAGATGAGTCTAGGGAATGAGGCAGAAGAAGGGGCAGATTTGTGGGCTGGGTGGTGGGGAGGAAAGTTGCAGGTTCACTTTGGGGTCACAGTAAGTATGATGTTCCTGCAGACAGCCAGATGGAAATGTAACCAGTATTTTGTGGTTTAGTTTTGATTTGGTGGTTCTGTTGGTGCCTGAGCATACCCTCTTGGCCTACCCGAGAGATCACCCATGAACAGTCCCCTGGCCACCCAGGGCTTCCTGCATCTCTCTGCCCTGGAGTGTGGTCTCCTTGCTGGTGTCAGGCAGGTCAGAAGTGTTAAGTGTTAAGGTCCCCTCAGTGGCCCTCAACTAACAATGGACAGGAGTTGATAAATACTATAGCTTCTTACCCCTCTGGATAAGGAAGCACCATTCCAGATGGTACTTAAAAATCATTTTTAAGGACTTTACCGCTGCTAAAATATCCCTCAGAATCCTCAGGGGACAATTCTGAGGTGTGTTCCTCCCCACGTCTCAGATGGGCCCCAGCAGGACTGAGTGCCCGTTGCCCACAGGGGTAGCGCACTCATTAGTGTGCTCCTGGCTGGCTTTCTCCCCTCCCTGCCTCACGTCCTCCCTTCCCCACCCCCTCCCGGAGCTTCCTGGGATCGCTTTCCATTAACCCACGGAGCGCTCAAATCCCCAACTGAGACTGCCACATCACATCAGTTTTGATGGTGCCCACGTACCTGCCAGCACCTCCCTCATACTGGTTCCGAAGAAGCAGAGCCTGGAGGTAGGTACTGTTCAAGTGGTTTGTTGGGGATGTGCTCTCAGGGGAGGAATGAGGGATGCAGGAGGGAACATGGCGTAAAGAGCAAAGCCAGCATGGTGTGTCTGGTAGAGACTCACTTCAGCCTCATCCTACCTGGAGCTCGAGAGCAACAACTGCTCCGCAGACAGGGGCCTACCTTGAAGCCAGGAGGCCAGCCTGCTGTGCCACCTGTGTCAGCTTGCCCTTGGCTCAGGTCTGAGGAGGTGGGCAGGAGAGAGAGCCTCCTCTGGCCAAGCCCTTCCTCCTGGTCCATCTCTCAGTAGATGACCCTTTTGTCTGGGGACAATGCTCCTGAGAAGGGGGCAGCTGTGAGTTGCTACCAGCCACATCTCCTCACCACTGCAGCACGCGGCAGGTAGAGGGGCACCAGCAGTGCTCTCTGCAGGCCTCCCAGAGGCCTGTCCATACAGGCGCAGTGTATTCCATACACAGGCATGGGAGAGCCATTTTCTGCAGAGGACTCCCTTCATTGCAGTGGAATCTGCCAGATGGGGTACTGGAGAAGGAGCTAGATGAGGCCTGATCCCTGCACTTGCGGAGTTTACAGCGAAGGGAGGGAACTAGACAGGAAAACAATTACCAAGGGAACAAGAAATTCACACTGCACAGTGGTGAAAGCAGTGCTGGGGGAGCTTAAACACAGAAGGTGGAGAGAAAGTCTCCAGCTGGGGAAGGACACGCTTACAAGGCTTGATGAGGAAGCAGCATTGCAGATGGTACTCAAATGGCATCTGTAAGGACTTTGCCAATTCTAACATATCGCTTACACTCCTCTGTGGGGCTCAGATCGCTGTTACGGTTTCATTCACCAGGAATGAGTGCGACCCTCCCCCACTCCACCCCACATAACCTTGCTCCTAAAGTTGGAAAATTGGGCATTTGGCTGGAAAGTGCTTTTATAATTTTAACTTTTTTTCGTCTTTAAAATATTAGGTCTTTTTTCTTTGAGCTTAGCTTTATCTTCTCATGTGCTTTTGAGGTTGCTGCCAGTACCCTCTGCTTAGCTGCCATCCTACGCTAGGGTCCCCCCTTCAGGGCTGGACACGCCCATCTCTCCATCCGTACTTAAATGTATACTCGCCGTGCCCTCCACACCTCCACCACCTGGGCCAGGAATCCTCCCCTGGGAGATGGGGTGAGGCTGGGTGGTCAGTCAGTTGGGAGCTCCGTTCCTCTGTTAAGAGCTGAAAATCATGACTAGTTTCCCCTATGTCCTTTCCCTGCCTCTGCCCTGTGTGTTCTGTAATGGTAGCACTCCCCAAGCAACAAAGTATTAATAATAGGTTTTCCCATCAGTGTTCAATTCCAATTTCCTGTCTGGCCCCAAGCCACCTTATCCAGTCCTTAATCAGGTCCACCTTTTAGATCTTACTTAAAGCCTGTGTTTCAGGGGCTGCTGGCAGTTTGAGACGCTGTTACAAGAAATGGAGTTCTTCCTTCATTGTCTGTGTTGCACCTGGCCCTACCCACCCCCAGCCCAGTGGCCCAGGCCGAGAAGAACACACCTTTGACAGCGGGTGAACAAATGCTCTGGGAGCTGGGGGCTGCGAGTTCCAGGGAAGCACCAGCATCCTTGGGGAAGGAAACACAGATTCTATCTTGAAGCTCCTCTCCATTTATTTAATCTCTCAAGGTTTCAATCAACCAGCTCTTACCTGACTAGCTCCACAAACGAGAGAGAAATCATGTTTCCTCTTGAGTGAATCGTTCATTTCACACAGCACAGCCGCTGCCTCTGAGCCTTCTCCAGGGGCATGGATGGTCTTGAAGCACTTCTGCTTCCCCCAGTCTCCTCCCGAGAACGCCCATTCCCTCTTGTAGCTCCCTCCCTGGCCACCAGCTCTGCACCATCTCCCTCTGTTAGGTGCCCAGCTGCCACTGCTTTCCAGCATCTGATGAAATGGGAGGATGGCAGGGGTGCCCTCTTCAAGGAACAGTGGAGGGAGGGGAGATGGTTCCCCCAGTCGTGTCCCGTAGGGGGTTGTCCTGCTATCTCCTAGAGGACAGAAGCAAAGAGAGAAGGAAGGGATTCAGGATTTTCCACATGCCTGGCATAGTCATAGGCATTTTATATACGTTTCGTCCTTTAATTCTATTCTCATTTTTCAAACAAGGAAGCTGAGTTTGAGAGAAGTTGCCAGGGCCACACAGCCAGTAGGTATTGGTGCAGGATTAGACAATTATATGCCTGAGTCCAAAGCCTGCAGTCTTTCCACTTGACTTCACTGATCAAACATTGGAGGGTTATTTTGCAAATATCATAGAATCTCACCTCAAATTCTATAAGGCTATTTCTTCCAGATAGAGGGGTGCAGGAAAGCAAGGAGGAGACAGGGAGGGCCACTCTCATTAGCATGAGACCCAGCCCTGAGATGTGTTCTTTCTTTCACAGGTTGCTGGGCTTTCCTGGCTTAGAGACCTTAATGCCAAGGGGGAGGTGTTCTACCAGGGGATATGACAACTGGGCCAAGAGAAATATGGCAGCTGCACACCACATGCCTCTCTTCTGAGGGCCCCACAGACACACACAGGGGCAAAGGAGCTCCTCTCGCTGCTTCCTGTGTTCGTCAATATCCAAGCCAGAGCTGCACACAGCAGGCCAGCCACAGTCAGACCTCCTCACTTTTCTACATTGCTTTCTATTTTGAGGTACATTTGGGTATGATATTGGATTTAATTCTCACATTACCTATGTAAGTCATGCAAGCCAGGCAGGTGGTGCTTCCCTTTCCACCAATGTGGTGGTTCTGTGATGAGCCCCCTGGGTCCCCTTCAGGAAGGAAGGAAGAATTCATCTCCCTACCCGCCAGCCCCTTGAGGATTGCCTCAGCTGAAGAGTGCCTTCCCCAAGGGTACACCCTTCCCAGAGCAGTGCACATCCAGTGACAGACAGATGCAGACCAGTCCCAGCTTTGAATCTTCCCACAGGGCTGGCTGTGGCTTCCATTGATACTGCATGGCAGCCCAGCTTCCCCTCTGCCCAACTGTGCTTCCATCCTTTCCCTTCCCCAGGTGTTGTTCCTGAGAGAACCCTCAGATAAACCTCCTGCCCACTAGCTTGCACCCTAGAATCGGCTCCCAGGACCCAAACTGAAACCCAGAAAGGTGATGTCTCAGGTAGTAGATGATGCATCAGGTGTTCCATTTTCCCTTTTGCCACTAACAGTCCATGCGATCTTGGAGAAGCTATTTGACCTGTCGGTTTCCCCACCTGTCCCAGAAGGGTTTGGTCCAGATCATCTCAAAAGTCAAGAAAGTCTAAAATCACTCGACCTTAAGGAATTTGTTCAAGAACTATGATTAGAGCCCGAAACTTCTATCACTTTCCAGCATCTCCCTACAAATCCCTGACTTTGTAGCAGGGAAAGGAGGCTGGAATTCCAGTGCCCTTTCGGTGTGTTCCCAGGCCTCCTAGACAGACCATCTCCTAGACACAGGCTAGAAGATCAAGAAATCATTCACCAAGTTTTACCTCCGCTTGATTTCTGCTTCTCCCCACATAAGTTCTTCCACAGCTTGGAGGAACTTTATTCTTTTCTTTTTTGAGACAGAGTTTCGATTCCTCACCAGGCTGGAGCACAGCGGTGTGAACTCGGCTCACTGCCACCACCACCTCCCGGGTTCAAGTGATTCTCCTGCCTCAGCCTCCCAAGTAGTTGGGACTACAGGCACGTGCCACCATGTCTGGCTAATATGCCCTTCAGAATGCATCCTGTCCCTAGCCAGGAGGAACTCACAGGGTCCTAGGTAGCTATGAAGAAGTTGCCTGAGAGGAGATGAGTCACTGAATCTGACTTTATTCTCTGTATTCAAGCTTGGGGACTGTCTCACCTCCTATTTCCAGCCCTTCTCCCTCATGTCTAAGCCAGTACCTTCTTCCTGAATCCTCTGGCTCCTGAAGCAGCAAATTCGTTTTGGATTGGCTTCAGAGATTTTGCCCTCGCACTCTGCAAGATCTCATTTCTGACACCTTGCATGGAGAATGCTCACTTACTATTGCCCTCAGAAAGGTCCTTAAAAGAATATCTTTCCAGGCACCATTTCACTCCAGTTCTTTCAGCTGTGCTCTCAATAGCCTTCCTTTCTGCATTAAATCACTTTTCATTATGTTCCCTAACTTCCCTTACAAAGTTGAAAAAGTCAAGGTCCCTAGCCATCAACAGATGGTAAACTCAAATGGGGAGATCATTGGAGGGACTATTTGCAAAGACATGGCCAAGGCTACAGTACCTTGCAGTATCATGGTGCTAGTTAGTGACAGCAGGGTGCTCTTACCTCACTTGAGCCTAATGGGGCAAAGGGACAGAACTGCAGACAGCAGCTGTAGGGAAAACTGTCAGACAACAGCTGAGGCCTTTGGTAAGCTTAAACCACTAAGCCACAGTGACCCAACAGAGACGGATCCAGGTACTAAATACCCCATTTCACTTTCCACCCATTCTTTGTCCTGCTGCTGGTAGTTTCCACTCACTGAAGTCTGAGAGCAAGGCAGCCCATTGATGTAGCCCCTAAGCGCCAGCCTCTCCAGGGCACAGCAGAATGGAGAAGGGTAGAGAGTGAGTCTAGGATCACAAAAGAAACATCAGGACAGGTTTCTTGGTTTCTGGCCTACAGAGAAGTGGAGTGCAGTCTCTGACCAGTCCACTGAATCCATTTGTTTTTGTGTACTGACTATGGCAGTACAACCCTCATCTGCTAAGCCTGCGGTAGACCTCAGTGCATAAAGAGAAGACACCATGCCTGCTCTCCTGGAGCACATAGCTATTATGTTCCCATCATAGGGCTCCAGCTGCAGAATTTGCTAAATAAGGAGTAGAAAGGAAAATTAACTTATGAACTCAAACCTGTTCATCACAACCATCAGACCAAGATCAGCACTTTGCTACATGCTTTTTCACACGTTATTTCATTTATTCTGCCAAGTGACCTCATAATCACCATTTTCATCATTCTGCAGACAACAGAAAAAGACAAAAGCTCAAAGAGATTTATGTGACTTGCTCACGATCACACAGGGAGCAGGCACTAGAATCTCCAAAGCCAAAGAACACTCCTTCCTAGCCTTGCCTCAGCCTCACCGTCTGCCCTTTGCGGAGCTTGCCTCACTTTCTGCCTTATCCTTTTTGTGACCTGTGCTCATGCTTTACCTCTCAACCAGCAGGCTGCATGACTGACTCCTTTCCCTGTGCCCCATCATGCCCAGAACACAGCATACAGTCTGCTAATACGTGAAAACCAAAACAAGCCTTCAGCAATCAGGCCCCAAATACACATGAGTCATTCTCAGACCACACAGTGAAACCCAGGGTTGAACCTGGACCTGGCATGTAAGGTCAGAGCTCCCTGGTTCTTGTTGGCGATAAGACATGGCAATCTTTGCATCCTCATTGTGTGGATGAGGAAAGAAAGTTCTAAGAGATTAAGCAAGTAGCCTGAGGCCTGGCATCTAGCAAGTGACAGATCCAGGATTTGAACTGCCGACTACCTACTTCTCAAGCCTTGGTTCCTTCTGTGCTACATAGCCTGGTGGAGTAGGACTCTTCCACTGAGGTGAGCAAGGATGCCCAAACGATCCACTACAAACATTTCCCTTCATCTCTCCCACCATCCACCCTGCCCACCCCATCCCGTGTTCCTATGCCCAGTGGACTTCAGTGGGCTGAGTCTTGTTGGATTAAAAACAACAAGAACAACAACAACAACATAGAACAGTGCCAGGAATAAAATGTCAGGAAGTTATTCTTCAGAATTCCTGGAAATGGAGGGTTTACTTCTCTCCCATTCTCCTTTCTTTCTTTCTGCCAGATTTTCCGGCATTCTGGAGGCACACCAATTCTCACCACCCCCTGCTCCAGAGAGCAAGCCCCAGGGCTACACACATGGCTGGCTTTTCAAAGGCACTGTTGTTCTGTCCCCTTGTGGGCAAATAAAAACAAAATGCTTCTGCTAAAAACAAGTCCATTTCACATTTTCTTTTACTTGAGAAAATGGAAAATGCTGAATCAATGCTTTGAGGTCAAGTTCCCCTGGAATTTTTGCAGAGAGTCTCAGCTACCTGCACCAACTGACTCAGTATGCCCCTACTGATTACTTTACAGTCGTTTATTTTTCTTTGCATGCCTGGCCCAGAGCACCCATGAACACACACCTACACATATCTATAGACCCCTTCTATTCAACCCACACTCCAGAGTCAACAACACAACAGACAAATGAAGGAAACTTACTAAATCCTAGTACCTTGTGTTGGCCTCTAGACACTCATTTCTAATCACATCTTCAAGCCTTGAGCGAGACACAACGATAAAACTAGAAGGGAAGGCATCCATTTATACTGTGCCGAGTTTCAATTTTTCTGAGGTTTTCACACAATCATCTTTTATGAGCTATAGTAAAACCACATGTTTATACAGTCTCTCTCCCTAAGTCCCAAACATTTTAGGAACATTATCTTATGTAACACCTGGGGTTTGAGAAACAGGGCCTGAACAGCCATACTTCGCTTATGCAAACAGTTTTGAATTTTCCAGATGTATCCATTTCCCTTCAAGTTAGCAAAAAGCTTATTTGGAAGATATCACCTCCCCCCACCCCCTACCATCCTTTCCCCTCCACCTGCAGGTAATATTTGCTTCTAAAAAGAATCTCTGCCTTTGCAGTAACATGGAAGCAATTTTTCTTATTTGTTTTGCAATTCCTGATGAATATCTTTATCTAGTCTCCGTTATAGAGCAGCAGGGAACTGCCTAAAATTAAATCACAAAGTCACTGCTTTCCTCCCCCCTACCCAGGCTCAGATCTGGGATCCACTTTTAACTCTTCTGTCTCCTTCATCTCCGATATTTATTGAACTGCCAGATACCTTTACTCGTTGTACAAAGTGATTTTGCCTCTCTTTCATTTCTTATTGCTGCCATCCTACTCAGACTTGTAAATCCATGGTTGGGCCATTTCATCTGGCACCCAACAAGTCTCCTGGTTCAATCTACCCTGCACACGATAGCCTCATAAATCTTGGGACACTCTCCTCTGCAGAAACACTGCTCATGGCTGCCTGAGTCTCTGGCAGGGGTAGGCAAATGACAGCGGGGGTGGGGAGCTAAAAGCAGCCTGTAGGCTGTTTGTCTAAATAAAGTTTTACTGGAACATAGCCACACCCATTTATTTACACATTGTCTGTAGCTGCTTTTGAATACAATGGCAGAGTTCAAAGCCTCAAATAGTTGCCATCTGGTCCTTTATAGAAGAAGTTTGCCAGCCCCTGTTGTAGAATAGTTTGCGTCCCTTAGCTCAGCATGCAGGACTTCACAGGACCCGGCTGCTACCAGCTCTTCCTGCCTTGTCTTTGTGTGCATCATCTGCACCCCCAAATGGCATAAATAAACAGATCTACCCCCCCATATCATAACCAGCCTATCTCATGCCTTTCTACTGCAATTACGCTGTTCTCTGCCTTGAGTTCTGTACTTCTAAGCTCTCAGCAAACACCAGTCACTCAAAACTCAACGCAGGGCAAGACTCTTCAATAACACCATTTCTGCACCACAACCCCCCAGCCATTCTGTACCCACGTGCTCCCACCCCACCTCCACCCACACACACACTGAATTGAATGGTTTTATTTTTGTGCCCACACTGAACTCTTAAAAATACTTCCCACTGCTTCTGGGTCTACATGTGTTTCTCCCTCTTTTGGTTATAAATCCCTGGAAAGCATATGCTGTGGTTTAATCGTTTTTGTATTCCCAGAGCCTGGTATTGTGTCTGGAATATAGCGGTATAGGAGACCAAACAGAATATGCCACCCCAAAATACGCCTTTTAGGCACAGGATTATTTTGAGCTGGTTATTTTGAGAAACAGCAGGCACAGGAGAAGCTCTCAAAAAAAAAAAAAAAAAAAAGTTACCCTTTTGTAAGGAAAATTTACATTTATAAAGAATGTCTTCATTTGTAAGAATGTTTCTTCCTCTGTACCAGGAAGAGAAGGATGACAAAATCACAGGAAACTCTTATTAAGGGAGAAGTCACTGACTTAAATCTGCATCACAAGCCTTACTCTTGTTTACTGCTCTTTTCCTAGATATTGATCCATAGCCATCCCACACTCTTCTTTGTTTCAGTGGTCAATGGTATTTAAGCCTGAATTCTAAACCACCTCTTGAGAGCTACTCATTTCCCTGGGTATCTCCCATGTATACATGAGGTATACATGTTAAGAATCTTGTGTTTGCTTTTCTCTTATTAGTCTGTCTTTTGTTACAGGGGACCCTGTGAAACCACCTTAGCAAAATTTTGAGACTAAGAGAAATCTGACATTGTTGACTCCATCTTGCTTCTAACCTCCAAGCTGTCCTTGGTCATTCCCAGGCATAGGCCAAGCTAACTCTGGGAGGAATGTAGTTTGCAGTTTAACTTTAAAGCAAGGATGTTAATAGCCCTTTTCAAAACTGAACTGCCTTTGTAAAACTAGTGAAAGGCCACAAGGTTAGGAGTATGAGAAGGGCCTGAATTCTGCTAAGATGTAGGCATAATTAAACAATAACTAGTTATCGTGTCAGAGGTCACAAGATTTGTAATTTCCCCAATTACTCCTGTAGACAACATCACTATTGTAGAACCTAAGATTGGCCTTCTAAGATGTCTTTCAGACTTTTGCATTTCTGACTACCAACTGACTGCACCAGGACCCAGACCACAACTTGCAACTCTGACCCAACTAGTCCTGTGGCCCCTATCCAGGGGATGAGTCAGTGCACTAGGACCATTTTCTATACCCCTATGATGCCATTCCCAACCAATCAGCTTTCCCCATTCCCTAGGCCCCTGTCCACCAAACTATGCTGGAAAATCCCTTTGTTTTCCTTTGTGAAGGACTGACTTGAGTAACAACTCCATGCATATACCACATGGTTAGCTTTGCATTAATAAATCTTTCTCTACTGCAGCAGCACAGTCTCAGTGAATTGGTTTTGTCTGCAGTGGGCAGGAAAAATCTGTCAGGTAATTACAATCCCAGCTATAGAGAGAAAATTATTTTTTCCTCATCTGCTGTTCGTACTTAACACATGCTGAATGAATGAAAAACCAACCCCTAATTTCCAATCTTGTTCTTTCTTCTCTCCATGTACACTCTTTCTCTGGCCTCACAGGCCCTAACCCCACTCACTGATTCAGCTCTATACTTGTCTTGTCCTGACCACTCCCTCCTGGGCTCTAGCCCCCTCTCTTCCAGAGGCAGCCCCATCCCACTCCTGACTGTAGGCAACTCCATCAGGTGGTGCGGCTCTCAGTGACCCTCACCCTCTGCCCTGTTGCATGACTGATTGGTCCCTGTGGGTGTCTCTTGCCTGACCAGAGTGAATAGGGCTGGGACTGGGGAGTCCTGTATCAGAACCCAGGCTTCATCATTTTCCAGGTGAGTCACCCTTAGGCAAATCAGCACCTGTGTTCTGGTTTTCTCATCTGTAAAACAGAAATAATTAAATGTACTTCATTGAACTGATATGATGATGAGATAATATGTGAAAATGCCTAGCCTCAATCTGGGATCCTGACAGATGCGTATTTATTCATTCATTTGAGAAATATTTTATTGGTCATTTATTACAGTACAGGCAGTAACAAGAGAGACAAAAAGACAAACAGCCCCCTTTCCCCCTGGAAAAACAAAAGAAATTCCTGCCTTCAGATGGCTTACTTTTTCATAGAGGAGACAAATGATAAGACAAATATAGACCTACAAGGTGATGGGTGCTTGGAGATCGACAAGGCATGGAAAGGGGTGGGGACTGTAATATTATTAAATGTAATTTATTTGAAAGATCTTTTCATCAGAATCTGAAAGGCTCTTTCTGATCATTCCTAGAAGTCATGTAACACTTTAACAGGGAGGGTAGAAGATAAGCATCTAATAAAAATGCTAGTTGGATGAATAAAGATAGGAATGAGGAAAGAAAGGATGCCCTTTATCATTTCTTCAGCAAATACTTTTTAAACATTTCTAATACAAGACTGGGAGGGTCATTTATGTTCAAAGTGTTCTTTCAAGAAGATTAACTCGGTAGTAATCTGTCCTGAAGGAGAAACGGAATCTGGAGAAACCAGAAATTAGGAGGCTCATCCACACATCTGGGCTGATCCAAAGAAGCAGTTGTTAGACTAGGACAAGGACTCAATAAGATGACTTTTCAGGGGAAATTTAAGAACTAAATTCAAGGTCAAGAATGGAGACAAGGATTTTTCTTTTTCCTTTTTTTTTTTTTTTTTGGCTTTTTATTAAAAACTTTTTTTATATCCATAGGTTATTGGAGAACAGGTGATGTTTGGTTACATGAGTTAGTTCTTTAGTGGTGATTTGTGAGATTTTGGTGCACCCATCACCCAAGCAGTATACACTGCACCCAATTTATAGTCTTTTATCCCTTACCCCCTTCCCACCCTTTCCCTCCCGTAAGTTCTCAAAGTCCATTGTGTTGTCAGATACAGTAAGTTTCTCTTCAAAGGTTTAATTTCTGACTTCCTTGTTCTTTGTTCTCAAGATCAATTTCCTTGTCCCTTCTCCTACCTGCTCTGTAAACAACTTCTCCTGCCAGTCCCAATCTGTAACTCCATCTCTTCCTTATTTGGAAATAGTCCTCTTTTACTCCTGGCTACCCATTCTGTAAAATGCCTCTCCCACTGAAACAGCTCTTCCCACCAAAACTAATCTTCCTGACTTTGTTGTGCCCTGACTTGTCCAGACATGTTGTGCTGTAGCAGAAGGACCACTCCTACCCCTCTTCCTCCCTTGCGAGTCGCACGTTTACCCTATTTGGAAAAGTTTGAGTCTCAGCCAATTGGAATCAGCTTAGATTGTGTGGTCTGACCCCAGTCAATGAGGAAGGGACACAGAAACAAGAACTGCATTAAGGTTAGAAACCTCTTCCCTCCTTTGTTCAGTGTGCTCTCACAGTGGCCAGAAGCACAAGCAGCACCCTTCTGCAGAAGTAAATTTGACTTGCTGAGAAATCCTTTGAGTATTCATTTTCCTTGCAATACTGAGCTCTTGTTTCTAGCAGTGTCATTCTTATGCCTTTGTATCCTCATGCTTAGCTCCCACATGAGTGAGAACAAAGCAGCATCAGTTAAAAAGGACAAAGAGGGACATTATATAATGATAAAAGGCCTTGTCCAACAAGAAAATATTGCAATCCTAAACATATATGCACATAACACTGGAGCTCCCAAATTTATAACACAATTACAAACAGAACTAAGAAATGAGATAGACAGCAACACAACAGTGGAGGACTTTAATACTCCACTGACAGCACTAGACAGTTTATCAAGACAGAAAGTCAACAAAGAAACAATGGATTTAAACTATACCCTGGAACAAATGAACTTGATAGATATTACAGAACATCCTACCCAACAACCACAGAATATACATTCTATTCATCAGTTCATGGAACTTTCTCCAAGATAGACCATATGATAGGTCACAAAATGAGCCTCAATAAATTTAAGAAAATTGAAATTATATTAAGCACTCTCAGACCACAGTGGAATAAAACTGGAAATCAACTCCAAAAAGAACCATCAAAACCATGGAATTTAAATAACCTGCTCCTGAATGATGATTGGGTCAAAAATGAAGCTAAGATGGAAATTAAAAAATTCTTTGAACTGAACAACAATAGTGACACAATCTTTCAAAACCTGGGGGATACAGCAAAGGCAGAGCTAAGAGGAAAGTTCTAGCCCTAAACACCTCTATCGAAAAGTCTGAAAGAGCAAAAACAGACAATCTAAGGTCACACTCAAGGAACTAGAGAAACAAGAACAAACCAAACCCAAACCCAGCAGAAGAAAGGAGAAAACCATGATCAGACCAGAACTAAATGAAATTGAAACAAACAAACAAAATAACAAAAGATAAATGAAGCAAAAAGTTGGTTCTTTGAAAAGATAAATAAAATTGATAGGCCATTAACAAAATTAACACAGAAAAGAAGAGAGAAAATCCAGGTAAGCTCAATTAGAAACAAAACAGGAGATATAATAACGGAGACAGGGATTTTTCTAATCACAACTTAACACTATATTTACAGGGAGAATTCTGGTCTGAATATGGCAGGGACTAGAATGTGATAATAAAGGTAGGGCAGTAATGGGGGGAACCCAGCTTGGATTTCTGGACATTTCTCCTCTCCATCCCTTCTCTTTTCTATCCTGACACCCACACTCTTCCCCATTTGACTCTACTACCTGAGTTTATTCCTTATTTCTCAGTCCATCACATGAACTGTAGTGCCCAGAACCCAGTGTGACCCTGCTTCTTCATTCCTGGAAAAAAGTAGTTACTCTTGAATGGGAGGCCCAGTGACCAACTTTTCAGTGTTTCAGGACACACAAAAAGCAAGAGAGAAAAGATCACATGTGAATCAGTGCAACATGACACATGGAAGCAGCTCCATAAAATGAAAAACCAGGTAGTCCCAAGGTCCAGTCTCAGCTCTGAGCTCTCCAGTTCTGTGACCGTGGGCAAAGTTTCTCTCAATTTTCTGGTATGTAATATTAAAAGATAATTTTTAAGAGGTAAAATCATGACTCTTAAACATAAAATGCCTACATGTCAAAGATTTTATTTAGCTTACTTGTTAACAATGGAACCAGTGAGATATGACAACTACTTGAAGGATAATTCAAAGAACACACATGTATAGGCAATCAGGAATGTTAAAATAAATTTATAAATATTTGCAAAATTGATCAATGACCACTGGACAATAATCAACTGTGTCTCCAAGACATACACTTCGCTTGCATTTCTATGGCTGGGAATCATTTGCATTACTATCACTTTTCTAGGACTTACAGGGTTGTGAAATAGCTTAAAGTCAATGAAATGCACAGGCCCCAACAGAGTCAGATAACCTGGCAGGTTGTAGTAAAACTTACACTCTCAGCAGTATTTTATTTTCATTTCAAAGTCTTTTACAAAGTTTTCTAACAGAAATATAGGGACATTATCTGAATCTGAGATGGTATATTTAAAACATCCAGCACAGTTATTGAGTGTCCATGATGTGCCAAGATCAGAACATTCCCTTTCTTGTATTTCAGTCTAGTCAAATCACAGGGTTAGTTTTTAGCTGAAACAAATTCTGTTAACAAAAATGTATAACAAGAGTTTCAGGGTTCAATAGTGAGAATTTTCACAGCTGACTGGGAAAGTCTTCTTGATAGAAGGGTTCAGTTATCCCTAATCCTACTTCTTACCCTGGCAGCACTTATCCCAGAGAGAATCATGAAGCCACAATACTCAGGTCACATTTCTCTGTCATTTAATAGCTTATGCTGTAGGGGCAGAAAGATGTGATGCCTTTCCACACTCATCATAAGGATCACAGCTGCCACTCCTATAACAAAAGACAGGTTAACAAGAGAAATTCATAACACATTTATTTAATCAAAGTTTTATGTGACATGGCAGCTTTCAGAAATGAAGATCCAAGGAAACTGGTCTGTTTTTATGTTTAGGTTCAATGAAGAATGGCCTCCATGTAGAAATGTGATTGGACAAAAGGCATGATCTAATGGTAATGGACTGGGGAGGGGGGAACCCAGCAAGTCCTGTCTGTTCAGATTCTTCTTGATCTCTCTGAATAGCATTCCTTCCTCCTGAGTATGGGGCAGGACCCTCTTGAATGAAGGTCTTCAAGGGAAATGGAAGAAGGGAGAGAGCAACCTTCCTAGGTTTTACAGATTCCTTTGTGGGAGAGGGGTTCTAGTTTCTATGACCTACCTTGAGGAAGAGGAATTCTGGTTTCATTTTTTTTTTTTTTCAGACGGAGTCTCGCTCTGTCGCCCAGGCTGGAGTGCAGTGGCCGGATCTCAGCTCACTGCAACCTCTGCCTCCCGGGTTCACGCCATTCTCCTGCCTCAGCCTCCCGAGTAGCTGGGACCACAGGCGCCCGCCACCTCGCCCGGCTAATTTTTTTGGGTATTTTTAGTAGAGATGGGGTTTCACCGTGTTAGCCAGGGTGGTCTCGATCTCCTGACCTCGTGATCCGCCCGTCTCGGCCTCCCAAAGTGCTTGAGCCACCGCGCCCGGCCGGAATTCTGGTTTCTATGACTTACATGGGGGGCTAGTTGGGGGGAGAGGGGCGAGAGACAGGAGGGTAGGAGAAGTTCAGAGAGAGACTTTGATTCTGAGGCTGCTTCTGAGACCTTCCAATCTCCTTTAGTTCAAAGTATTTAGCATGGCAAAGTGTCATACTTTGGGGTATTGCTTTTTGAGCCCCAACAATGCACTATGGCCACCTCAATATCTCATTTGTTTCTCACAACTCAGTGAGGTGGACTACCCAGTAGTGCAACCACTTACATCTTACAGAAGAGGCAAGAGGTTCAAAGAGATTAAACAACTTGATGCTATGGTTTAAATGTGTCCTCCAAAGTTCATGTGTTGGAAACTTAATCTCTAATAAAACTGTTGAAAGGTGGGAACTTTAAGAGGTGAGTAGGTCATAAGAGCTTTACCTTCATGAATAGATGAATGCTGCTATCAATGGAGTATGTTAGTTATAGAGGGAGTGCGTTCCTGATTAGAAAGGAGATATTTGGTCCCCTTCTCCTCTTGCTCCCACCTTCTGTTGCCCTTCACCTCCCCCCACAGGAAGACTCAGCACAGAGGCCCTCACCAGATGCTAGTGCTATGCTCACGGACTTCCGAGCCTTCAGAAGTATGAGCCAAATGCATTTCTGTTCATTTTAAATTACCCAGTCTGTGGTGTTGTTATAGCAGCCTAAAATGGACTGACAGCTTGTCTAAAGTCACATGGCTAGTAAGTTGCAGAACCAATATGGAATAGAATCCCTTATGTCACAAGACTTGAGGACAAGAAGAGATTTGTATCCAAGACCCCATGCCTTTCCCCAAGGCCTGAGTTTATTGCTGTCTACTTTTAAAAGTCAAATTTAGCTTGTCTTGAACAGACAGGTTTAAGTAATATGTTTTATATTGCAGACTATTAATCTATTACAGTGATTTCATCAGTCTATGAAATAACCATCCACATAATATAAATTTTGTAGCCCCCTCTCCAAATCAAATCCACAAGCATTCCATGGATGCTGGGCACCCTGGGGTTCAGTGCCCCCAGAATACACAAGGGACAGTCTCAGGGGACAAATCTGTGGGAGAGCTGTTTGCTGGGTGCTGGAGGAACATAGCTTCTACCCTGCAGACAAAACCTAGAACCTATCCCAAGCAAAGGGCAAAGCAGAGACCACTGCCTGCAATAACTGCAGCTCCCACCCCCAGCCCTTTGGACTCTTTCATGCCTTCCTCCTCCCAGGCCCTAACTGTGACCTTCCCTCCACCCATCAGAGTGGAGCATCTCAAACTCAGACAAACTCCCAAAGATCATCTCCTAACAAAGTCTCTCTGCTTCACTTCTTGCCTCCCTTCAGTCACAGCCTGTTAATATGCAAGTCATATCATGTCTCTTTTCAGCTGAAAAAAATCCAATGGCTTCTTGTTGCAGATTGAGTTTTCTGGAACAGACTATGCAAAACAATTTAATGTGCAGAATCTATATTTGGGAGTGCCTTCAGATCAATGTCTTTGGGGAAGGAAGAATGTAAGATTGGGGGAGGGAGAAGTTAAGCTGCAATGCACATCCAACCAATGACAGCCTCAGCCATCCCCACAGAGACTCTGGACCCTTCTCTTCAGGGATATCTTACTTTTTTTTTCGTCATCCTCCCAACCTCCACTATCACAGAAAGAAAGACGCAGACACAAGATTCACCCAATTCCCTTCCTTCTCATTATCCCAGGGCTATGTCACACCAACAGACAGGACAATGTGACTGTTGTCTCATTAATTCTCTGATTTCATGTCTCCATGTCAATTAAATGTTTTCATATTCCTATCTGATAGCTGAGGAGCAATATTAGTTCAATGTATTAAGAGGAAAGTAATTAAATATTTGTTCGGGGTAATTGTATATAAATTGCATGACAATTGAGCTGGTGATGTAATTAATAAATTTTAATTGGAGGCCCTTTTACAATCAATGTTTAATTTACTAACAACTGTTTTGGCTTAAGTGCAAATTAAATGCTTGTCATTGGTCATCCACACCCATGAGTGCAGAAGCAGGCCACTTTCTGGCTGGCTGTTATAAAAACTTCTCTGCTACCAGACAGCTATGTAAGCTCCAGCAAGTCTTGAACCCTTCAGGGGACTCAGTTTTATTATCTGCAAAATAGGAATGTTGAAGAATTCTAGTCATAGCTAACATGTATCTGCTGTGAATTGAATACTGTTCTAAACACACTGTGGGAAACTCATTACATGTGAATAACTCATTTACTTCCAACAACAATGCTATAATTAGGTGCTGTTTTATTACCCTCATTTTGTAGAAGAGGAAACGCAAGTACAGAATAACTTTTCCCAGGCAGCAGAGGAAAAGGGATTTGGCTCTTGAGCTCATCCTATCAACAGGTAAGACCCGCTATCTCTCATTATAATTTCTAGCCCCAGTCCTTCAGACACCCAAATCTTTTCATCCCATCATCATTTATCCCTGCCTGGCACAAAGCCCTTTGTATAGTTGAATTCTTGGCTTTGACCTTTTCTGACTTGCCATTAACACCAATAATGGCCTGCCTCACCCGCTCCCACAGACTCCCTTTATCTGTCAGTATGGGTTAGATTCTGCTGTGATAACTAACAGTCCCAAAATATAAATGGCTTACAACCACAGAGGTTTATTTCTCACTGTTTCATGTCCAGTGTGAAAAATTATGGGACTTGTAAACAAATGTTTTGCCCTGTTTTCTAAACTCACAACCACACACTTTGGCCTTTGTTCTATGCTGTTTTCACCCTAGGACTCAAGCTGACAGAGAAGGCCAACATTACTGAACTCACAACAAAGGGAAAAGAAAAGTGAAAAAAGAAGAGCTGCTTCTGAGAGCTCTTGCTCAGAAGTAACGCATGAGACTGTGGCTCATATTTACTGGTTAAAACAAGCCACACGGCTACCCCATAGTTGAATACAGTGGAGATTTTTAATCCCTCTGCAGGGAGGAGCACCCAAAGCCATATCACCAAGCCTGTCAATGGAAGTTGAAGGGAGTATCATTTTCCACCGGGTTTCAGGGGAGGGAAGGAGAGCAAATATTTCAAACAATAATAGAACCAACCATACACCCCTTCACTGTGCATCCTTGCTTTCTGCCTTGAGCTACATCATCATAACCTTGCTGCTAGACTCCTGCAGCACTACTCTAGGGTATAAAATTCTTTTCTTCTTATTGAAATGCTGTCTGGAAGGGCTTGGGGAATAGCCCACTATGATGATCTGAAGTCTAGAAAACAGAGCCAGCTGTTTCTTTGTAATTCCCAGCATCTCCCTACAAGATACTTAAGTGCCCTTCACCCTGACCTCTTTTCTTTTCTGCCTTCTTCCTGTTCCCAGATCCTTGCCTCCCTTCTGCCAGGGCCTGCATAATAAAGGCTAGGAAATTTCCATCAGTTCTTTCTTCACCTTGTCAGAGGCACATGGTTCTTATAGATCCTCTTGAGAGAAGACTGGATGATCAGAGATTTCATAAAGGAGCATCTGTCAGATCAGTTAATGTCTCTCTCAGAGACAATGATGATTTTTCAGAGAATAATAAACTGGTTCCCCAATGATGGTTACATCACCTTCACCTCCTGATATGATTTAGATCTGTGCCTCTTTCCAAATCTCATGTCAAGGCCGGGCGCGGTGGCTCAAGCCTGTAATCCCAGCACTTTGGGAGGCCGAGACGGGCGGATCACCAGGTCAGGAGATTGAGACCATCCTGGCTAACACGGTGAAACCCCGTCTCTACTAAAAATACAAAAAAAACTAGCCGGGCGAGGTGGCGGGCGCCTGTAGTCCCAGCTACTCCGGAGGCTGAGGCAGGAGAATGGTAAACCCGGGAAGCGGAGCTTGCAGTGAGCTGAGATCCGGCCACTGCACTCCAGCCCGGGAGACAGAGCAAGACTCCGTCTCAAAAAAAACAAAAAACAAAACAAAACAAAACAAAAACAAAACAAAAAAACCAAATCTCATGTCAAATTATAATCCCCATTGTTGGAGGTGAAGCCTAGTGGGAGGTGATCGGATCAGAGGGGTGTATTTCTCGTGAACGGCTTAGTACCATCCTCTTGGTGCTGTTCTCATGATAGTGAGTTCTCATGAGACCTGGTCATTTAAAAGTGTGTAGCACCTCCTCCTTCCATCTGTCTCTTGCTGTTCCAAGCATGTCACCTGCCTGCTCTGCCTTCATCATCCACCATGATTGTAAGTTTCCTGAGGCCTCCCCAGAAGCTGAGCAGATGCCAGCCTGCACAGCCCGCAGAACCATGAGCCAATTGAACCTCTTTTCTTTATAAATTACCCAATCTCAGGTAATTCTTTATAGCAATGCAAGAATGGACTAAGACACCTCCCTTCCTGCCAATCAGGGGAGTGTAAGAAGGAATAAAGCATAAAGAGGATAAAGGGGTCAGAGACCTCTGTCACCTGTTTCTCAGCTATTTTCTTCAGCCCTAACCCCAATTAGGAATTACCATATTTCTCCTCTTTGTTTCTCCTCTTTCTTTTACTATGGCTCTTCCCATTCCCTTTGATCCTATTTTAATGTCTTTATACTCACTTCCCATTTTCCCAGTTCCTCTTCCTCCCTTCCCCATATCTGCTCTTCAACCATCTCCATTTTTTCCTTTCTGGTCTCTCTCTTCCCTCTCTTTATAGAGGATGACTCTGGGAGGGAGAATGGCAGGGGAAGAGAGGGTCTCAGTTCTTGCCTCAGCTAGGCAACTAACTTTCAGTGTGATGCTGAAAAAGCTACTGGGGGAGATTTTAGAGTCTGTCTCACCACTGCTATCTCCCAGCACCTGGCCTGGCATATAGTAGGTACTCAATAATTGTTTCTTGAATAAATGAGTATCTGAATGAATGGATGGATGGAGTTGCCTCTAAAAAGCTCTCCAAGAAGGCTTGTAGCTCTGAGGTTTCATGATTCTATAAAATTTGTACTTCCAGACTGTCTTTTGGAACTGACAGGGCAGAGAAACTGACTCAAATAGCAGTAAATGTGCAAGAGATTTTATACCTAATTGACAAACCAAATGTAGATAAATCTCTGGGACCAGATGGCACTCGCTGGAGAGTAGTGAAGGAACTCAAGGGTGAAATTGGGGAATTGTTGGCCAAACGTGTAAAGTGCTCGTTATAAAGGGATGCAGTGCCAGAGAGCTAGAGAGAGCGGCTGTGCCTCCACAAAGGACCCTGGAAAGTGTTGAACAGTGAGACTGGCTGTGAAACCCAGCAAGTTAGCCAAATTTAGAATAAAGAGTAGCATCACTAGCAAAACCAGCATGCCAGGGAGGAAGGCTACTTGGTTCTATAAGAGGAAACCATTCCGGGCTAAATCTAGAATTATATGTAGAGACACATATGGTTAGTGGCTGAAGAAGTGAAGGACATGCCATTTCAAAATATGCTGGATGGGCATATTGATTATTTCAAGTTGAAAACATTGGAGAAATTGTAGTTTCAGAAAGGGCAAGCTAACTTGTCTCTTCCTGCATTTAGCAAACCGTAAAGATTTATCTGGGAGGGGTACCCTCCCCATGCCAGGGCAAGAAAATGGCCCCCATGACCAGAGACTGAGAATTGGGGGCTGCAATAGACCTGAATAGAGACACTTAATGACGTAACCCTTATCATCCCACTAGTTTTCCACCTTTCCCCATACTTCTCCCAGTGACTCCTCTAGAAATGTATTACTATTAGCCAGATCCCCTTTGTCCTGTTATTTTTTTCTCAAGTTTATTGTTCCTTGTCTAAAAAGCATAAAAGCATCTTCCTTTGGTAACTTCTTGAGCTTTACTCTCTTGTGAAGAGATGTACATGTAAAACTAATGAAATGTTTTCATTTTCATTTCATGTAAGAGATGTATATGTACATGTAAAACTAATGAAATTTGCTTGCTTTTCTCTCCGCAATCTGCCTGGTGTCAGTTTGGTTTCTAGATCCAGCCAAAGAGCTCACATAAGACCTAAAGAGGTGTTAGAGCTGATCCCTGGCTCCCCTGCAAGGCAAAAGGAAGCCAGTGGAGGAAATACATTTAGGTTCTCAGAATTAATGTGCTAAAATCATTTTAAAATGCAAAACAGACCAAATCATCCAGGATTAAGATGTCTTAGAAGAAATTCTGATTTAAGATAGGGAACTATATGGGATTAATTTTATTTTTATTTTTTTGAGACAGGGTCTTGCTTCATCACCAAGGCTGGAATACAGTGGCATGATCATAGCTCACTAACCTCAAATTCTCAGGTTTAAGCAATCCTCCTACCTTAGAGTCTCCCAAGTGGCTAGGATTACAGGTATGTAACAACCACACTGGGGTAATTAAAAAAAGTTTTTTGTAGGAAACAGCCTCATTATGTCACCCAGGCTGGTCTCAAGGTCTTGGCCTCACACTATCTTCTCACTTTGGCCTCCCAAAGCATTAGGATTCCAAGTATGAGACACTGCACTCAGCCCTAATAATTATTTATAATCATAAAGTTGCTTCAACTTCTCAAAGACACTCTTGAAAAGTTGATATTTTCAAAAATATTGTGAAATTGGCAGAAAAAGTTATTAACTGTAACTTGAAAATTGATACGACAAAATAAATGACACCCAAGTCACACAACCAACAGGTAGGAAGTCTTAAAACTAGAATACTGCTTTCCTAACTCCCAATTGTATGTTATCTTTTAAATGAGACATTTAAGAGTTTGATACCCACAGATCATTTTATTAAATGTTTTTGTTAATGAGAAAGTGGATGTATCAGTCATCCATTGCCACAACAGTGCTATGTAACAAACAACCAGAACAACTTAGTGGCATACAACAATAAGCATATATTGCTTATGTGATAAATGGGGGTCAGTTGTGGGTGGGCTGCTTCGTTCACGTGTCTTCTGCAGCTGAGCGGCAACTCATCTAGGCCAGGTTCAGCTGGTTCAGCACTATTGTTCCATGTGTCTCTCATTCTCCTCCTGCAGTCAACGGGCTAGCCTGGACACGTTCTCAAGGTGATTGCAAGGGCACAAGAACATATGTGAGAATACACAAAACTTCTTAAGATCCAGGCTTGGAGCTGGCATACCATCATTTCTGCCTTATTCTCTTGGGTAAGGCATGCCACCAGGTCAATCCCAGGGTCAAGGGGGTGGGACTGTCTATTCTACCCAATGAGGGAAGCCACTGCAATGTTACATGGTAAAGAATAAAGACTTGGGGCCATTAGTACAAGCAGTCATAGAGGGCAAGTGCAGCATCATCTCTGAGTCTGTTAATGACTCTAAGCTATCAGTGAGAGTTAAGTGCTAAGCAGAAAACTATATTCAGCAGGATGTGTGCACCTTCTGGATAGGGAGAAAAGGAACAAAAACTTTAGTGTGAGTATATTGGTTAAGATTAGGTTCAGCTGAAAGTAATAGAACAATCGTAAATAACTGGCTTACACGAGATGGAATTTTAGTTCTCTCATGTAAGTATGAGGTGAGTATCCTAAGCTGGTATGGGAGCTCTGCTTCATGAAGCTTTTAGGTTCCTTTAGCTCTCTGCCCCACCATCCCTAGGATGTAGAATGCTTATACCAAAATACTCGTATCACCACAAATTTGCTTGCCATTTGAAATAGCCAAAGTAGCAAGAAAATGCATTTATTGCTACCTTCCAAATCTCACATGAGTGCATCTGGTAGGAGGCGCAGAGAACTAATACACATCCAGAATCTTAGTTGCAAGGGAGTCTGGGAAAAGTACTTTTAAGCTTTCTAGGATTTGCAGTAAAGGAAAATACTAGAAGTTGAGAATGAATGGTGAGAGCCACCTAGCTGAATGCACCATACTTTGTAGAGAAGGAAGGGACATTCCAAGAGAAGGGAACAGTTTTTGAAAGGATGGATTACAAAAGAGTATCATAGTTTTGAAGAATCACATTCCCTTGGATGGCTGTAAAGTGCCAAAAGTTGGGCAATTGTTGCTTTCTCTGCCTTCTCCTCACCACCAAATTGACATTAAGATTGTTCCATTGAGAAGTGGGGGAGATGGAGGGTGGATTTCTTATCACCTATTATTTATGTCCTGGAGGGCTAGGGAGGTAAAGAACAAGGAGTTTCATTGAATCACTGTGATCTTCCCTAACCTGCCCACATGAGGCTCTCTGTATCTCGGAGAAGAACAAATAAATACGGAGGCACATACGTTATTAAGTGTAATTACATTGTTACTTATAGGTTCAATGAAATACTGTGGACATTTTTATAACATAATTTGACGTGTGATGCGTGGAGTAACAGCATTAACCTTTAATCATAGTTCTTCCCCTTCAAAATTCAGTAATGACCCTATTAATTAGTAATGAAATGATCCAATAGGAATAGAAGGCACCAGCTGATGCTTCCTCTTACTTGGTCCTCTCCCTAGATTTAAATGTGGGCTTTTGACCTTCCTCTCTAAAGAAAACACATCTCGGGGTGTGGGTGTGGGGTGGGGGGATGGTGGTGAGGGAGAAATGTAGAATTTTCTCCAGCCTCCTTTCTCCTAGGGGCACAAGGCAGAGAAATGGATAGAATGAGTATTGTGTAATCTGGTATATGCAGTGTTCAATCCTGGGATGTTTATTTGTTCCTTTGGTTATTGATAATTTTCTCTTCTGGGGACCAGTATTTGGGGATGCAGGATGATATGAGTTGTGCAGTTCTGAGCAGCACTGGGGCCTTACTGGAAGCAGCTCAGTCCTGACCATCCCTTCTACTCATTGTCTGCTCCCACCTCCCAGTGACCTCCCAGAATCTCATTGGTTTTCAGAGGCTGCATTCACCCTCATACCCTGTGATGTCTGAGGCTGATACACCGTGCTTCCACATGGTCATCCATCTGCTCCTCCCTATGGTTTGATCTAGGTTTACTGGGGTCCCATCTGTGTCCGGAACCATGAGAAGCGCTGAGGCAATGAAGGCAAGTATCATTGTCTTCAGAGAACGCTGTCAAATTCACCCATCAACTGTGTTGCAATAATGGACTGACAATTACTATCACATAGAGAAGAATGGGTCTAGAAGAAGCTGAGAGGAGAGGCAGCTGCCTCAGCCTGGTGGGCAGTTTCATGGAGGGCTTCCTGGAGAAGGTGACACCCAAGCTGAGTCTTTTAGGTTAAGTGAACACCTGAAGAAATGGGCAGGGGCAGGTATTCCAAGCATACACTGTGAGAAGTGAAACTGCCCCTCGATGCTCCTCTGTATCATTAATCCGGTGTACTGCCCCATACATTATACATTGCCATTCACCATAGGCTCACCTATATGCATGGAGATCACCCCAGAGTCTGCTTGCTTGCCACTCTCCACCCCAACCCAATTCTTGACTCTTGGATCTGGCTTGGATTCAACATCTCGCTCTGGCCCCTGTGGCCTCTGTGCCCGTATCAGGGTTCTCTGGTCAGGAACCTGTGGTTACCATCAGTGACTCCCATCAGGGTTCTCCCCACCAGCTTGGTCTGCCCTGCTTCCTTGCATGGTTCACCTTCTCTAGTTTCTGCTCCCTTGAGCTCCATCTCTAGCTTGGGCTCACCAGTTAGCCCAATCAGCTCCCTCCAATTTGAAGAGACAGGACCACACCACACAGTATGTCAACTATATACATTGTGCCTAGAGTTCATCTAGCCACCCAGCTGCCCCTCACCCCCACCTATACCTATTGTAACTCCTTGGCCCGACATCTCTGGCATATGCTCTCCTTTCAATTCTTCAGGATGGATCACACT
This sequence comes from Piliocolobus tephrosceles, assembly GCF_002776525.5. Classification (NCBI taxonomy): domain Eukaryota; kingdom Metazoa; phylum Chordata; class Mammalia; order Primates; family Cercopithecidae; genus Piliocolobus; species Piliocolobus tephrosceles. The sequence goes on from NC_045438.1 coordinate 128,588,526, forward strand.
TACAGAGCTGTCTTGGTATTAACTAAAATACACGTTTAGCTGCTTGAATGAAAAGACTGACTAATAATGGCTTAAACAACATAGTTGTTTATTTTTCTGTCATGTAGATGTCTCTGTGACTGGTCTAGACATTTCTGTGACTCCTCTAGTGCTGGCAGGCAGCTCCACAGTCACTGGAACCAAGCACCTTTTATCAAGCTGCAGCTCCTGTCTGGTGGCTCCAGATGACTGCCCCAGCTATGCCCTCTCAGGGAATGCAGGGCCACTCCTTTTAAGGACAGAGAAGGTAATCTGCTCACATCTCTTCTGCCTGCACACCAAACATCAGCACTGAGTCATAAGGTGCACAGAGGCTGGGAAATATATTCTCGTGGTTGAGTGTGCCCAATTATACATTTTATGTAAAAAGAGAAAAACAAGCTTGCGTGGACAAATGGTAGACTCTGCCATCATCTTTACAAATCTGCAACTCTGGGCCTCCCAGGACTGATCAGGATGCCAGGAGGCCTGATAATCTTTTGCCTCCAGCCTCTCAGTCTCTCTTCTCACCTTCAGTTGTTCATTCATTCAAAATATATCCACAACTATTAATAGAAAGTGCTAGGCCCTGGGGTTTGGTCATTTCCCTAAAGTTACCCATTGTTGCAAGAAGAGACAAGTTATGGATATAATTGCAAAAGTTGCCTAAAAATGAGATCCCACTTCCTAAAAAGGGTACAGATGAAAGCCTGCAGGAATTCAGAGAATGGAGAGTTCTTTCTGGAAGTATCGGGGACCTTCATGAAGGAGGTGGTGGTTGAGCTGGGCATTAGAGGTCAAATATAATTTGCGGGCTCATGCATTGCATTGGGCGACACTTCACTTTTCTTGATAGAGCTTTTAGCAAGGATGCAAGGAACATGTGTCTTCCCTGCAGTTGAGAAACCAGGCACGGCAGGGAGAAAGGTGGCTACCCAAACAGGCTCTGGTGCCTGCGACAAAGCCGTCTGTTAGTGAAGGAGTTCACGGAAGATCACAGAATTTGGGCTAAACCCTATGCTAGGCTCTCTGGGGACCTAGGCATAGGCCCTGGCTTCAAGGTGTTTATAATCTTAGGGTTTACAGTGGCAGCTGGATAATTGTTAGCTGTTCTTATTCATTATTATCATTAAGGAGAAGAAAAGAAGAGAGAACTCTTGTTAAGTGCTTTAAAAAGGGTATAGCTACCCTGGAAGAGAAATGATTCTTGTGGATTGAGGTGATCAGGATGGTAGAATCTCAGATGATCCTTGAAGGATGAGGATTTTGAAAAGTGAAAACAAGTCCATGAGGAACTTTGAGGCAAACAGTGCTCAGTGGAAATGGATGTTGTAGCCCCAAGAGTCGCCAGTGTCTTAGTTTGGATTCCCTAAAAGCAGAGAATGAGAAAAGACTTGTGTGCAGGGGGTTTACATGGGAAGTGATCCCAGAGAGCAGGAGCAAAGGACAGGAGAAGTAAATCAGGGAAGGAGGGAAACGCATTCATGATGTGCTGCTCACTGGGCCCTGCTGCAAGTGCCCTTGTCACCAGGCCCTTATGCAGTGCACCTCAGCCCCACACAGTGGGTGACAGGAGGGGAGGCCTGGATTCCTACCCCTACTGGCCAAGGGTGTTAACTCCCCAGGAGCTGTCAGGTTGTGCCCAGTGGGTCCCCACAGGCGTCCCATACCTCAGCACCAGAAAAGCTGGAGGGCAGGAATCCAGGGTGTGCAATGGAGGTGAATGTGAGGCAGTGTCAGGGTCCACAGACACGAAGGTGCTCTAGGCCTGCATGGAACAGGTCACTATGGCTGGGGCTGGGGTGGGGGTGGCCAAAGGGATAAGAAGCAGTGCCCAAGAGGTGTTCAATTCCAGAAGCTGGAGAAATTCCCTGAAATGAGAGCATCTCAAGTGTCTATAGATTGGGGACAGTAATTCGGCTTGTACAGACAATGGGAGCAAGAAATAGGGCAAAGACTGGGGAGAAGAAATGGAAGAGGGGATAATATATGGGATGTGCCCTTACCCCTCTATGATTTACAGTAGACCACCTCCAGTGAGAGGGCTAAAGTGTGACTACAGGGATGGTAAGGAAAAATGGTGGTAAGGAAGGGGGTGCTATACCCCTCCTAGGCACATGCCCAGAGATCAGTGAAGCCCTAAGGGGCAGGGAAGGCTATGCTGGCATTAAGAGCCAGAAATAAATACTGAACAGTGGGTGAACATGTAGCATTTTCTGACATGAAAACAGGTAGGGTTCCCTTTCTGGGGCTCAGCTTCCTCACCTTAGAGGGGTTGGATCTATGTTCCATTCTCACTTCAGAATCACTGACATAAATTCTTCAGAGTTCTTGGAGCCAATACAATCAGGAGATGCAAGCTTTGAATAGTGTCCAGGGCCGTACGTCTTGAACTGATGATCTTTATATAAAATTACGTTGATATGATTTTCAAGGTGGTGGTGGGGGGGTTCACTTGGCAAGAATAATATTTCATGCAAAAGTTTGGAAGTTTAAGGAGGAAGAGGATGGCACATTCATAAGAGCTAATAGTGATTGCACTTACTGTGATCCAGACACTATTGTGAGCCCTTTATATGACTTCATTTTCTTAAACCCTACAACAACCCCAGGAGGAAGATGCATCTGGGAGAAGGTGTGCCTGGAGAGAGGGAAGCATAGAAAAATAAATGAATTGGATTGTATTCCTCATTGGGTGATCAGATAGCAACTTGTTTCTTACCTCTGGGTCTGTTTCCTAATGTGCAAAATATAGCTAGGTGCACCACTGGTGCAGATTAGCGCTCCTCTTCAGAACAACATTTTCCAGAGCATCTGGCCCATAGTAGCTGCTCAATTAGAGGTATACCAGCAAGAGAGACACTTTGGCTACATAAATATTGAAAGTTCCAGGATTATTCAATGCTTGACCGAAAGTAAGAGGAAGAAATGTTTAAAATCAAAACCATCCTCAACTCCAAAATATATAGCTTAGCTTGCCCATAGCATTTTATGTATTTATCAAACAAATATCTACAGGGTGCCACACTGTGCTAGCCTCAGGGAAGGCAACACTGAGCCAGGCAAAGTCCCTGACGTCACAGAAATTAGTCTTTATGGGAGGTGTCATTAATCAAATAGCCCTGTATGTACATGAATGATTGAAAACTAATGTGTTATGAAGGCAAAATTCAAGAGTCATGGGAGGAGACTTAGAGGAAACTGGTGTAAAAGGGGCAGGAGACAGCGGATACTCAGAGGAGGTGGCATGGTGGCTGAGACCTGAAGAATGAGTTGGAGGTGCCAGGTAAAGAGCTGAGGGGAGAGGAAGGCATTCCAAGAAGGAGGGCAAGGTCAGGTTTTTACTTCCGCCTAAGTCAGTGTTGTTACAAGAAGCGAGAATAGAGTGGAAGTCAGATCCTTAACCGTGAGAGTGTGTGGGGAAAGCCATTGAGCAAGTTAGATAGCTAGGAGGGTTGGCACTATCTTTAAAATGTCACCCTGGTTTGAATGAGGAGAAAGATTAAAAGGGAAGCAGTGGGGACAGCAAGACTTTGCAAATCTTCGGACAAGGCACAATTGTGCCAAATGTCATCTTTTTGCCTCTCCAGATTCACTCTTGACCCTTCTGTGTCTTGGGAAGCTGACCCTGACTTCCATCAATGGGCTCCTGTTCCCTCTGGCTTCCACCTAGGTTTGGTCCAGAGGGAGCACCAAAAGGCAATGGGAGGGAGTAGACTAAGGTCGACGTAGTCGATGCAAGCAGGCCATGTCCCTTGCTTCCTTAAGCTAAGATTGCAGCTTGGAATTACAGCTTTGTAAATTGTCCCTTTGTTAACTTCTCAACAAATTACCCAATTTGAGTGTGCCTTCTAGTGTCCTCCCAGGATCCTAACTTATAGTGACGGGGGATTGAACTAAGGTGGTGACTGTGGAGTTGAAGACAAGTGAACGGCTCAAGAGGGAGTTAGGAACAGTCTGAATTCTGTTGATCAATTGGCTTACATCATCATTTCTAAAATAAATAATGGATGATGGTTCTTTTGTCAGTTTAGATGCTCTGGGAAGCAGATATCAACATAGAAGTGAAAGATTTTTTGAGGGGAAACTCCTAGGAAAGATGAGAGAGGGAACAGGCACAGGCAGGGAGAGTTCAGACTGTGATGGATGTCTAACACCAGAGGAAGAAGAATGGAGAAGGAAGGAGAATCAAGATGAGACTCAGACTGCAGTGCAGCTCCCAGGTGATGGTGAGCCCCCGAGCCTCCCTATTGAGGAAGTCCCATGCTGGGCAGAAGTGGCCCAGCTCCAGTACTCCTGCCATGTGCTGTGACGGACTTGGAGCAGCCTGGGGAAGACTGTGACCCTTGGCGTGAGCCCTCCCATGGATCCCAAAGGCAGATTCTTGCAGCAGGTTCTAGAACTTGAAGAGCAGCACACCACCATTGGAGACTGTCACAGTTCTCCAATGGGACTATATGATCCTTAGGGCACTGAAATAGTGCAAGGTATATCATGGGAACTCAGCCCTGGAATGAACTCAGCAAGGGATGCAACTTTACATACCTGTGGGGAGACACAAAGCAAGGGCATGCCCTGTGAAAACCAGTCTGTGGAAGTAACGCCACCAAATCTAAATTTTAAAATCCTGCCATAGCTGATTGAAATTGGTTGAAGCTGATTTAGCTCTCCCCTCAGTGCCAGCACCACTTATAAGGACTGTGCCTCATGGGCTAAGGGTCACCCTGTGGAGAACAGACCTTATCTTCCCCCATAGAAGGTCAGTCATGTAGTCATGTATGTACATTTTGCTTGGTGGCAGTGGAGATCAGACCAACTTGGGCTTACATTTCAATTCTGTTACTGACTAGTTATGAGCTCCTAGGCCAAGCTGACCTCTCTCATCCTCAGATTCCTCACTGTAACAATAATTTATTGAACATCTAATATATGCTAGACAATAATCCATTCTAGGAGTGTTATAAACATTATATCGTTAACTTTCATATGACAGGTGAGGAAACAGTTTCAGAGAGGGTCAGTGACTTGCCAACAGTCACAGAGCTCAAAAAGGACGGGATCAAGAATCAAACCAAGGTCAGTTTGATGGCAAAGCCCATTCTCCCTCTCTCTACTGTCTCCAGAGAGATTCAAAACAAATGTCAGAATCCAAGGCTGTGAACCTCTCCATGGATTTCTAGTAAAATTTTCTCAACTGTTTTTCTCATCATCTTTGAAAACGTGCCTGGCATATGGTAGGACACAGTGAATGCTACTCACTTCTCATTTCCTTGCTTCTCTCACTCTCCATGTCTCCCTCCCCTGTGGTTCCTTCTCTTTCATTCACCTCCTCACAAAAAATCTTCATTGTTTTGCCCCCTCATCCTGCCAGTGTCCCTACCTTCCTCATCTCCACCACTCCACTCCCTCTACCCTCCCCCTTGCTGGCCCATACTCTTCAGACATCTCATTAAAGTAAGTGTTGACCTGAATTCCTATTCCAATGCATCTCTAATTAGGCTCCACAGGAAACTCTAGGGGATTCAAAACAGACTCTTAATCTATTCCACATGGATCAAAAACAACTCCCAAGAAAGCAGTTTAATAGCCATGATTAACAGAATGCTGCTTGGCTGTCCATGGAGATGTTCCAGCCCAGCACTGCCCAACGCCCTGCCATCAGGGCTCAGAGACATCAAAGGTCCCCTCAAAGATGAATAAGGCTTTAGGGTTTAATTTAGTTTTCCCAGTTAATTAACTGGATCAGAAGACAGCTGGTGAATTTAGTGGAAAGCGTTCCTTTGTTTTTTCTCTTTCTCCTCTGGGCACGAAGACCCTACTCAGGCCTCACAACTTTGGTTTATCACTTACTCCAGTTCAGAGGCCAGTTTTGTCCACAAGCACGAATCATGTCTGTTTGTGTATATTGCACCATGTTAGCGGTGCAAGACTGGAGAATTCCCTTTATCTACATCCACTTTCTGTTAACCCCAAGAAATCCTTCCTTCCTCTCTCTTTTCCACAAAATGCCTACCCTAAGACTTCCCTTCATGAATGCCAGGGTCTGGTATTGCAAGAAAGCTCCAGCAGCGTAGGTGATCTAGCTGCTCAGTCTATGGAGGGTTCTGACAAGGGTGTGGATGCCAGCACCTTCTGCCAGCCAGCCCCCTGAACACAGGGTTTTTCCCACGGTGAACCTGGAGGAACACACCACGGTATTTAACCTCTGCTGTCTCTTGGAGCATTTCTGATACTAGGGTGGGAATAAATCAAGTTCTCTTGCCACAGCCCATGGTGCACCAAAAGCCACCTTCTTCCCAAAAGCCTGTGTATTCCCACAGTCTTTCGGCTGCCCAGGCCTGCCCGGAGAGGCTCTGAAACTTTCTCATTCCACACCCCAGTTCCCTCCTTTAAAAGGCTTCTGGAGATTCACTTTAGGGTCACAAACAGATGCAGCTGAACAGGCTGATAATGGACACCCCACACATATCTGTGGCTCACTGGCTGAGGAGGTGGTGGGGTGACGGTGTACTGTGAAAATCAAGACTAGCCAGCCCCCTCTTAAACTGTTACATTTCCCTTTCCAGGAAAAACTGCTTATTTGTGGGAGCTGCTGGAGAAATTCAACTCTAAAGGAGCAACTAACAGAGAATATTGGGATAAACGTAACCTTGTAACAGAAGCAATTTCTTGGAAAGAAACTTTTGAATACCAACTCTTTAGTATTACGCCACCTTCCCCGAAGACACAAATCCTGGAGGTGCTTATTAAAACCCGCAGACTCCTAGGCCCTCCCCCAGAACCTTCTAAATCATCATTTCCAGGGAAGAGCCCTGAAATTCGAGTATTTTTAGGCGCTTCAGGTGATTCTTAACAGGGAAGTAGGGCGAACCCAACGGATAATAATATATTCTTTCAGTGAAGAGGCTGAGGCTCGTTTTCCAATCACTGCAGCTGCTGGGGGTGGGAAGCTAACTTTCTCTCTCGGGCTGTCTATAGCCAGACAATAAACCTCCACTTCTTCTTGCTGCTATTGGTTACGTGGACCAGGAAACGCTTGGAGGGGCTGGGAACTAGCTGTTGATTGAGAGCGAGAGAGCCAATGAGAAACCAGAGGAGTAGGGGCGCACCCAGAGTGCTTTGAGGCAGGGGGGTGGGACTTAGCCTTCACCGTCTAGAAAAGGGCGAAGGTTGGCCCATGCTGCCTGCAGTCGGGAGGGTCTGTGGCTGTTCGAAGCTGAGTGGATGGTCTGGTGTGTTGGGTGCTTCCCTGGGTTGTAGTGAAGAACGTAGGGAAAAGCTGGGAAGTGTTGTGTAAAGTCTTTTTCTTTCTTTCTAAAGAGGAATGTTGTGGGAAAGGGGGGTGGGGGGCAGGGTGGAATGGTGGTTTACCTAAAAGCCGACCTCTGAATTTTTCCTGGGTAGGAAAGGGAGTTGGCGGGGTAGGGCAGGGCAGTGGTCTCTGAAAACCAACCTCTGAATTTTCCTGGGTGGCTTTATTCTTTGCTTGTGTAGTAAGCCACAGTACAAGAAGCCTCCCTCTGACGGCCACATTCATGTGACTTGCATGTTCCTAACGTGCAAGCTGGCTGACTAAAGGCAGGAGCCCTTTTTGGGGTCTACTAGAATCCTGTCCTTAAATCCCCTGCTTTTCTCTGTCTCCTTACTAGGAGAAACTGTCGCGGGGGACTATATAACTGGGGGGAAAATGCTTAAAACTCTGATAGCTAAAAACATACTAGAGAAAGCTTTCTCCCATGAGTGAACCTTCTTTAGGAGTGGGTTGCTTAGGATAAGTGGCCCTATGGAGTGAGGAGGCTAGCTCTGCTAGGGTCCTTACAGCTCTTAAGCTTTTCTAGGTAATAAGGGGTTGTACGGGTGGGCCTGAATTGCAGCATAGGAACTTGAGGGGGTGACTTGCTGTCTCCGACTCACAATCAACTCAAAAGCTTCTAGCAGGCAGTGACTTCCTAGCATCTTGTAAGATGACAAACGAGACTTCCCTGCTCTCACCAACATCCTTGTACCCTTGAGCAAACTCATGGCCTGGCTTCTGTGATCAGGTCGTGGGGATGGTGGCCCCTTGCTTTTCTGTCCCTTAAGTCTTCTGATTATGCTCCTTCAGAAACGAGCAGCTACAGGGTTGCTCTGAAAAAAATCTTGTCCTGAAATCTCTTCCCACCACTGATAAAAACGAACAGGTGTGCTGTTACAAAAGCCAGATAGAAACGTGAATTTGAATCTGCCCAAAGCTCTTAAACCTTGAAGACCTACGTCTCCTACAGCTGAAGAGAATAAGTACCAATGTAGACTGAACTGGCACCATCAGATGGTAGTTACAGTATCAACCTTAAAAACTACGGGTTTCTCCTATGGGTGTTGCTCAAATCCCTTCCTCAGGCACTTCCCTGGGATGGATCCTAAGTTAGGGACTTGAGTGACAGGAATTTCTCTAATAGAAGCATAATTAAAAAGCTGGAAAAACTCCCTGATGGCTTTAGGTCTGAGATGCCATACTCACCTACCTCACCTGCGGAGCTTGGAGCCCACAGCTGTGACAGTAATGGCCTGGCATGCTATCCTCTACCTGGATGAGTGTCCCTCCACAATCGAGAGCTACATGTGGATGCTCTCCCTGGCAATTCCAAGGGGTGGGTTAGAGCGCACGCAGTACTAATGCAGTATGTTGGCAGAGACAAAACTCAGATGCAGTAGGGGTCAGAGAATAACTAATCTGGAGAGACCCATTATCAAACTCAGGCTGAAGGCTTTAGAGAAGCAAAGCCTAAGTATGCACAGAAGGGGGAACCTCAGGGAGTTGATAAGCAACTGGCCACTTGATGTGGCTGGCCTGGGAAGCAGGAGAACCAGGGTCCTGGAGGTGGCTCAGCCTCTGCCGAACTGGTAAGCTGCATGGGAAGTGTTGGACTGCCTTGAAAACTGGGTAAGGGCAATCGGTGTGGAGTCTGCCTAGCCATGAGCTAGTCTGGGCCAAAGTGCAAGAACTTAAAACTCCTAAAGTATCCCTTCTGGAGGCCATTTGAAGTGCTTCAGGAACAATTTCCAGATTGGAGGTAGGAGTGCCCGAGTCTGGATTCAGATTAGATCTACTTCTGTCATGGAACCACTGTTGACCAGGGCATCAATCTCTGGTCCTGTATTTGGAAATAACGTCACAGCAGTGTAATGTGACGGTAGTTGGGGGATATGGGCTTGAGTTCACCTGGGATCTACTTAATGGCTCTGGACTCAGGTGAGTTAACAACCTGGAAAAGTGGCTTAAGCTGAGGCTTGAGATTACATGATTGCGGATATAGTGTAGCGCACATCTTAGTATGTGCTCAGTGAATGTTAACTGGTAGAGTACCCCTGAGCTTGTCAAGGATATCTTAGCACCTGCACTCTTCCTGCAGCATGGTACTCCTGCTCATTGGTAACAAGTATATCACTCGAAACTAAGTGCCTTTATTACCTCCTCATAGTCTGGCAGGTTCTCTAAATCCAGCTGTGGTGCCTGATTCTTTTCTGCTTAGCACTCACCTGCCCAGACCTTGCACCTAGAATTGTATGACCCTGTTCAAGTTTCTTCAAATCTCAAATGTCCTCTCAAGGCGTGCATGAAAAGTTTGCTTAGCTTCTTGGAGTTTCCAAAGTGTGGTTGGTGATAAACAATCTTGCAAGGTTAAACCTGGGTCAGTAATCTAGGAAGGTTCACATAATCTGCATTAGCTGCTTCAATGAAAGATTTATATAGAGGACTAGAACCACTCAGGTTGAGGAAGGCTTGCTAATTAGTCTACAGGTGCTACTTGCTGCAACAATGAACCGTTGGCTTCACGGTTGAATAACCAAGGCTGTAACTTATGAGTAAGGGCTGGGGAGATGGCCAGGCATTTAGATTTTCAGCTCTAACACTTAGTTTTAGCAGCAAGTTCCTGGGGACAGGCAAAAAGGCGAGGTTGGGCAAGTGACAGTGACTTAAACCCAGGTCCCTGTAGGTGCCTAAAATCTTACATGGCTGAGTTTACTTCTGAGCCTGGAAGCTATATGGTATGGATATGGAACCAGTGTCAATTGAGGGATGTTGGGCTCGGCCAGGCTCAAATCTGAAGCTCACAAAATCGAGAGTTCTAGTCTAGTTCTATCCATTCTGATAAACTAGAATGTGTTGAGTGTAGAAGCAGACTTGTGATGCAGATGGACTCAAGGCTGTTGTTGCTGATGAGCTACTTAACCCAATTGTTCTAGGCTTTCTGCATCCTACTTTACTCATGCTAGATGTCAAATGGTTGGCTCCAGAACTAGAATACAATTTCTGGACTTTCTACAGGGAAGCCACTCATGACAAAGCTTAGTTTCCAGGCTTTCCCTAATAGACTCTCAGTGGCAGGGAAGTGTGATGGGCCATATGGCCCAAATGCTCAGGTCACAGGCTTTGGGGCCAGATGTAGCTTTGGCCTGGATCCTGCCACATTTCTTGGATGAGTTACTTAAGCTCCTCCAAAGGTGAGAATCTGACCTGTTAAAATAAGTATCTCGGCCATGTGGCTTCAGTGGTGATTAGTAGGAAGCTAGCTGGGCATACTGCCAATTCTGTAGCTAACTATTGACTGACAGCCCTGTACTCGCTCCTCTGCCTATATCGCGCTTAGCTTCAGTTCCAGGTGTGGTGGTTTGAGGGAGGCTCCCCTCTGCATAGCCCCATGCCTCCGAGTGTATGCTGTCCTCAAGGCTTGGCACATCTCCCTCTTCCATGTTGGTTCCTAGTGTCCCATCCTTTGCCACTAAATTGTGTAGCCTTTGGTTGGGTAACTCATATTTGTCCTGGAATTGAGTGAGCAGCAGTAGGAAAAGGGGATTTATATGGCTGGCTCACCAAGTGGAGGCCTCTGGCAGGAATGATACTGGAAGGCCCTGGCTCTACAGGGACTCCCACTCAGCCTGCTTGTCACAGCTCATGTGTTCCTATAGAGATGGCCAAGTGCCTGAACACTTGGCTACTGCTCCTTTCCTTTCTGGTCCATCAGACTTCCTTGGTGGACCGTGGACCCTGGGGGTAAGGTTTGGACTAGCTCATAGCCTATGTAGCTTGGCCTTTCCTGAGAACTGTAGCACCCTGATAACCCAAGCTCTTGGCAACTTGAAAGTCTCAATCTAAGAGGTGAGGTAGCCCAGGGGAAGAAATGGTGCCTTCTGCCATACTTTGAGTTACTTCTGTGGGAAATCTCAGGTGAGAGCAAACCCTGTCCTGATTCACTGGACTGTTCAGAATCACTTGTCAGTCCCTGATCCTGTCTACTGCTCTGGGATGCCCCAGAGTCACTTTCCTTTGTGGAAGCTCTGCAGCAGAGCTTGATTGCTTGATCCTAACCACTTTCCAAGAGATCGAGTATCTCCCAGTAGACGGGAACAGAGCTGGCCTTTTCCAGGTCTGCATATTCTCACAAACACATAAACTTTGGTAATCGTTTGTGTTCCCATTAAGAAACCATAATCGGCAAAGAAACCCATAGATCTTCTTCAAGATGAAAACCCCGGAGTAAGTCTCAGATCCCTACAGACAATGCCTGTATTCATAAGTTCAGAACAAACATTTTCCTACTTCAACTCCTAAACATTAAATTTTTCAAAATCTTGTCTAGAAAGGAGCATATTAGTGATGTTGCAGGCGTACTACTCATCTTACCCTTATGATAACCTCAAACTAAAAGCTTGCTTCATATCCAGACTGCCAGTAACTTGCTTTATAGTTGAATTTCACTTGAGGAAGGCTTCCTTTTGGTTAATAGAATGAAACCTCTAGGACAAGTTTAAGCTTCCATCATAAAGGGAAATTTAATCTCCTAAGTTTCAATGATAACTTGCTGAACTATCAACCTTACTGACTTGATGCTCTTACTCGAAATTAACCTAACTGGACTTCCATTTTTGTGCCCTGACATGTAGAGAGCTTATAAGTTCACTTCTGACCTTCAAGAAAATCGAATCTTCCTGGATCCATCAGAACTTGGGTTATAGTTTGGGTAGAGGTTATAAACCCCTCTCTCCTGAAAACTGGAGGGACAGGGCTTTACAGGGTTATAGCTTTTCAGAAACAAAAAGCCTGGCTGGGACCAGCAACCAACCAGTAGAAGGGTCCAGGGGCCCCCCAAGAGAAGCCACCAGCCCAAGAGGGACAAGAACATTTTCTGGGACATCTATCTTGCCTAGGTAGGAAGACAAAACCCAAGCCTTGCTTGCCGGGAAAAATAAGGAAGTGTCAGCTTGAGGACCCACGAACCTTATCTGGCCTTGTTCTGTCATCACTGCATATGGCTGGAGTGTAGGATAGGGAACAGGATCAATGGGAGGGGGCACAACAAGAATTTGTTCTGAAATATAGCACTTGGAGTGCACTTATGACAGACTACTTTCTACTGTGCTTTGGGCAGTCAGTTTCTGATTTCCAACCAGTTGTCTTCCATGTTCTTTTTACATAAGAAAAGTAGAGTTGAAGTTCCTAATCTTCAAGTGTAGTTGCCTTGTGTTGCTGGAGTAATCTTGGATTTCTATTCACCAGTTGCTAGTGTTTTGGATAGGTGAAAGCTGAGCACAAATCTTCAGCGTGATTAGAAGTTTGTCAGAGCTCTTCAGGACTAAGTTCTCACTTCTGGCTCACTGTTTAAAGTGCTTTGTCCACTGGAAGTTGTGTTGCATTACCTGACCTGGTCACTTAGACTTGAGTCCTCTGAGGAGACATGGCCTCTTCAAATAGATGACCGATACCTTGCCATAGGCAAACTTTCATTCCAATTCCTATGTTTCAGAATGAAATTCGACTGACTCCTATCTTAAATGCTCGGCCTCAGCTTGCTGTTCAGATAGTTCACTATAAATGGTTTTCATTGGGAAGATTCCATTAAGGGGCAAGATTTACCCTAACCTGCCCAATTCACCTAAGTCAAACTTCTAGTGCCATTTGCTTAATGGATAGTTATGGTAGGAAGGGGAAGGACAACAAGGTCATATTCTGTAGTGATCCTGTTAACTTTGAACAGCCACCTCTTGTTCCTGAGCTCCTACCTAAGGCCCGTTTATACCTTTGACACATATGACCCCCTCTTCCTGGTCAAGAATGCTTATACCATTATCGAGGCAGGGCTTTGAAAATCAGACAGCTAAGACTGAGGAGCCAATCTATCGTCTGTCTAGTGACTGTCCTAATGATAGGCCTGTCATGGTGCCATGTTCCTCATGACTTAAACTTCAGAATAAACCTAAAAGACCCTAAAGGTGATATGACTGCTTCCATTCCTAACAATGGGAAGACTCAATTATAGGGACACCTATGCGAAGACAGGCCAGATAGCAAACCCATCTCTGAACTTTCATGGATAAGGGGATCTTGTAATCCTACAGTATAAGGAGTTACAGAAATTACCCTAAGGTCCATATTTCTCAGCTAAGACTTGAAAAACCAGGATGATTCTAGCCTATCTTCACGAATAAACTTCTTACGAAGGCTCTGTGGCAGGTCATGTTTGGGGGTTAATTGGAGCAGGGGATGGAGAGCTTTGACTTACGCTCTTCAGAGTCTGACACATCTCCTGAAACTAAATTTTCTTCCTCCTACAGAATTCACTGACTTAATCCTTACCCTCACTAGAGAAGAGGAATCTTCCTGACACTTGGGAGTAAATGTAGCCCTTGGTTCAAGGTTCAATGCGCTTAATCCATGCAAGGCTTCAGTTTTTTTCTACTTCCATTTTCTTGCCATAGGCAAATATTCTAGTTTGTATATTCTCATGTAAAATGTAATGTTGGCTGCATGTTTGACATAAGTGGACTTGGATCTTGTCCGGCTAGCTTTGCACATCTCCCTACTTATATGTTCCTTGGGTTATGGACATCTAGGCCGATTCCTACTGCCACAGGTGGTAATACAATAATGAAGTAGAATGGAGAAACTTACTTTCTCGGGCAACTATAGTATCCTTATGGAGGGGGGCCTAGCTTTTCTCACTTCTCTGGAGCTGCTCCGTTCGACATAAGTCTCTTGAGCCATCATTGCCTTAGGACCTCATGTGCACATACATACAAGGGTTTGCTTACCGTCATTCACTACTAGTGCCCAGCATTAGGCACTAAAATAACTTTGTGACAACTATTGAACTACCTTGGGATAAATTGACTCCTGTGTGCTCACTACGTATACACCCCCCCCCCCCCCCCCCCCCCCCCCCCCCCCGCCAATTCTAGGAATTCCTTTTCTCTATGCTTTGTTTTCATACTTGGCCAGAAAAATTAACTATTTCAGCCATCTCTTCCAGCTTAGCTACCCACATCTTTTACACAATCTAGAAATGAAGATGCAGTTTTGTCTTTAAGAGGCAAACGTTTGCACTGACAAGTGTGACAAACTCACCTGTTGGGGTAACTGCCTAAATGGGCAAATTAGTGGCCTTTGCACATGACAAGTCTTCCAAGCATGCTTGGAAGTAGAGCCAGTGCCCCTTCTTGAGGGACCATATGTGGGTGGAACCTGCCCTGATTTATTGGACTGGGAGACACTGGTTGCTAGAGACCTAGTTCTACATCTAAACTTTGACTCCTTAGATACAGGGTACATGTGCAGATTTGTATGTGGTACTGTTATGATAGATCAAATCTCAGCATGATAGTCCTGTAGAAGTATGAGTCCTGTCATCCAGGCAGCAAAGATAGTACCAGGGTTTTTCAACTCATCCTTCTATCCTCTAGTCCAGCATCTGTTCCCACACTTATGTCAACGTGTGCTCAAGTCTAGCTCTGGCTTATGAGCAAGAACATGCAGTATCTGGTTCTGTTCCTCTGTTAACTGGCCTAGGATTATGGCCTCCAGCTCCATGTTGCTGCAGAGAAGCACTACATTCTGTCATGGCTGCATAATATTCAATGGTATATATACCACATCTTTATCCAATCTACCATTGATGATGGAACGTGGGTTGATTCCACGTCTTCACTACTGTGAATGACACACTGATGAACATTTAAGTGCATGTGTCTCTTCGGCAGAATTTCTTGGTATATACCAAGTAATAGGAATGGGTCAAATGATAGCTGTTCCTCAACCTCTGGACTGCTTTCCACAGTGGATGGACTAATTTATCTTCCCCAAGTGTTAAGCATTCCCTTTCTCTGCAGCCTTTCCAGCATCTGTTCTTCTGTGGGATTCATTAAAGATCCTCAGACTATGAACAACGCTATGCACACAAATCGGAAAATCCAGAGGAAGTTCTTTGGAAGCACACAATCTCCCAATAAATCAGGAGACAAACCCTGAATAGACCAATATCAACTACTGAATTGAATCAGTAACAACCTACCGACCAAAAAATCCTGGACTAGCTGGACTCGACCAAATTCTACCAGATATGCCCTCCCTTGCCTCCAAAAAAAAAAAAAGTACTAATCATGAAACTTGCAAAAAAAAATCAAGTCTTGGCTCCTCCAACTCATTCTACAAAGCTAGCATCAGACTGACACCAACATCTGGTAGACAGTAAAACTTCAGACCAGTATTCCTTAACACAGATGCAAAAATCCTCAAAATACTAAGCAAACTGAATCCAGCAGCACACTAAAAAGCTAATCTACCAAAGTTAATTCACCAAACAGTTAATTGACTGTGATCATGTAGGCTTGATTCGTGGGATGCAAGACTGGTTCAACATATGCAAATCAAATGTGATTCATCACAAACAGAATCAAAAGCAAAAACCATGATCACTTCAATAGAAACAGAAAAAGCAATCAGTATCCAACATCCTTCATAACCTTCAGAGTAGGCATCAAAGGACCATACCTCAAATCAAGCTGACAAAGCCCCACAGCCAACATTGTACAAAATGGGCGAAAGCTCGAATTATTTCCCTTGAACTAGAACAGACAAGGATGCTCACTGTCACCACTCTTAACATAGTACTGGAAGTCCTAGGCAAAACAATGGGGCAAGAGAAATAGGAAAAGTCAAACTACCTCTTTGACATGATTTCATAACTAGAAAGTCGTAAAGACTTTTTAGAGATTTTTAATTCAAGAAGCCCTTTGTTCTAAAGTTTCAGGATACCAGATGTGCAGAAATCATTTCTGTATGCCAACAGTGTCCAGGCTGAGAGTGAAACCAAGAATACAATCCCACTTACAAGTCACAAAAATGAAATACTTAATGCTGGTAACCAGTGAGGTAAAAGACCTCCACAAGAACTACGAAACACTAAAAGAAATCAGATGACACAAGTGGGAAAACTATTCTGTGCTCATGAATTGGAAGAACCAATATCATAAAAATGGCCATACTGTCCAAAGCAACTTGGATTCAGTGCCATTCCTATCAAACTACCAATACCATTCTTCAGATTTATAAAACTTTTCTAAAACACATGGAGTTGGAGTCCAAATTGCCAAGGCAATTCTAAACAAAAAGCTAGGGGCATCACGATACCCAACTTCACACTCGATACTTAGGACTACAATAACAGAACAGTTTGATATTAGAACAAAATGGACACAGACCAATAAAGAGAACTCGAAGCTGCACACCTACCATCTGATCTTCGAGGCTGACAAATGAGCAATGGGAAAGACTTCCTATTCAATAAATGGTGCTGGGGATAACTGGCTAGCCATGTGCAAAATGTTAAAGCTGGAAACCCCCCTTTCACCATATACGGAAACGAAAAATTGATTAAAGGCCAGGCACGGTGTCTCACACCTGTAATCCCAGCACTTTGGGAGGCCAAGGCAGGCAGATTGCATGAGGGATAGGAGTTTGAAACGAGCCTGGCCAACACTCTGTAACCCTGTCTCTACCAAAAATTCAAAAAAATTGGCCGAGCCTGGTGGGGCACGCCTTATAGTTCTTCTCAGGAGGCTGAGGCAGGAGAATTGCTTGAATCTGGGAGGCAGAGGTTGCAGTGAGCCAAGATCTTGCCACCACACTCCAGCCTAGGTGACAGTGAGACTCCCTCCTCTCCCCCCCCCACCAAAAAATGGATCGAAGGTTTAAGTGTTAGACCTCTGAACCATAATTAGAAGACAACCTAGGAAATACTTTGAAAAGAGGTGGTTATATAAACTAAAAGTACAGATGGGGAGAAGTGCTAAAGGGTCTTCCATCTTGGCTGTGCAACCTTAGAATTTGGTTCTTAAATTCAGAATGAAGGTCAGGCTTGTTGGCATTGTCTTAGCTCCAACTGCTGTGCAAACAACTATACCACTTGTAAGGCTTGGGACAAGCAACAGGGAAGGTAGCCATATAGGTACATCCGAGATTAAAAGGATGATATGAACTGCCTGTTTGAAGGGAATATTCTCCAAAGAAATGGCACCAGGCACCGGTAGGCAGAGGCAAGCCAAAGCTATAAGTGGAAGAGTGAATTGGATCAGAAACTAGGGGCCTAGGAAGGTTGGAATGGTGGTGGAGGGAAAGATTAGGATAAATGCTTCAGTGGAATATGTAATAACGGTGCTCAGAGGGGCTCCCTACTGTGGTATTGGTTGTGCAATGATGTACTAGGTTAAAAGGATCTTACTGAATATGGAATGTAAGAGATGCACAAGTGAAACCTTTTTAGATCAACAAAACCACTTGGATGTTTTGAATCAAAGCTCAGACCTGTGTCCTCTGAGCAAACCTGGGGGCCCTCTCTGTACCTATTGTGTCAGCCCTGGGCTGCTAAGTGGAGCCTGGGCAGGAATGGCCCAGGCTTCTTAATTAACCATAGACTTGTCTGTGTACTCAGCTCTTGCTTGGTCAGACTCATTGCCCCGCTGATATGAGCCCCTACTTACATTCTATCTTCTTCCCCCATCTATCTTCCTCTACCCAACTTTCTCTTCTGTTGACTAATGGATCTGAGCAAAGGGTACACTTATTTCAAGCTTGAAAGACTGGAAAGGTGACTGTCAGGACTAGAAAGTAACATTAACACTTAAAGATGGCTTATGAGATTTCTGCGGGGAAATAGATTCCTTGAAACTGGCAGTGTCTGGATATACTTTCATAGGATGTTTCTTAGCTCCCTCAAATGAATATGCCTTGGACTTAACCTTTTGGCACATGCTTCCTTTAAAGCTGCTCAAGCCTGAAGCTCAATCCCGTGAGAACACTTCTAGAAACTTCAATTTCACTTTTTCTGACGTCACCGAGTATGTGCTCAGTGCTCTACCAAAAGAAGCACCATGCGCGTGTCTAATGGTATTCACCAGCAGCTCCATAAGTAACTTAGCACAGATACAGATGCTCTATGAATAAAACTTGTGACTTAAGTTTTAACTCTTTGAGGGGGAAGGATTGAATATCGCCACAGTGCATTCAAAGTCTCGAATTGCATAGGAGTTGGGTAACTTTGAGTTATTAATTCTACTCACGTAAACTAAGGTTCTGCACAGAATTCCATAAAGCGAAAACTTTAACAAAATATTCATCAGCTGCTTAGTTATGCGAGATTCCATGTTTATGGCTGTCAATGAAATTCTGAAGTGTAGGAACAGTAATGATGGCAGTGTGTAAGCTGAAGAGTTCAGGATTGAAACATTTCATGTTGAAAATGGCCATCACACGCTGACACTAAGGAAGTTAATGGGTAGTTAATGAAGATAGGAAAAACGTATTTCCTAGCCTCACAACTGAATACTTCTGGCACTAGATATATGTAAGGTGTTTCTCAACACCAAGCAGCTCTCCATCGGATACCAGCTGAGTCTCAATTCCATTCTGATGTTATCTGGAGATAATATCTTACAGATCAAGCACTCAGCCCCACAAGACTCCCTCCTGCTTCAGATGCCAGTTGCACATAAAGACTGTCACGTATGCTTCTGACTAATCAGCTATAAACTGGGGTTCCCACTACACCCTCGAGTTCAACTTTGCTAGAAAGGTTCACAGAACCCAAATTTTACCTATGGCAATGGGTAGGGCAAGACCTGTGGGAAGGGGCTTCTATACCTTCTGGGTGTACCACTTCCAGGCACCTCCATGTATTCAGTAATTTGACAGCTCTGAGAACTCAGTTCTTGGTTTTGTGTAGAGCCTTCATAGGCATAACCAACATCATTGCCCCGCCCATAATCAATTCAGTCTTCAGCCTTATGCTTTCAGCTTCAGCCTGAAGCTATCTAGTGACGCCAGCCACTAGTCATCTCATTAACATACAAGACATGCCTATAACTGGAGATTCCAAGGGTTTTTAGAAGTTGCATGTCAGGAAATAAGACCAAATGCATGTCATCAGTTCCATCAGTATTCTAAGACTTCTTCCTTGTGTCTAATTAGATGGCCTTAGGCCCTCTTTCATATTTGCCCACCACCAATCCTATCTACTTCAAGACAAACCTGAAGTTTGTGAGGCAGTTATGTCGGATGGCTGCCTCTCACAGGTTAGTCTTTCCTTTTTAACCATTGCATTTCTGTTGTTGAGCTCCAAAAAGGCTTCCTAAATTGCTTTCAAAAAGCCTCAGGCCTATGAAGATTATGATATGGGGAAAGCTTAACCATATGGGTCAGTAACCAAGTAAGGAAGAAACTTAGACTAGAGAGATCAATTCAGAATTGATCTCTCAATGTGAGAGTCCCCTTGAGTGTTGAAGTGCTGAAACTAAGGCTAACCTGTCTAGCTCCTCCAGTATTAGAATATGGGCAACTGACTTATGGTGATGTCCTCCTAGGACCTTCTACCAAAGGACTTCCAAACTAGACGTGATTAGACACTTAACATGTGCCTGTGTAATGTTGGGAAACTATTAGTTCACTGAAAGTTTCTCGTGGATATTAAGTGACTTTTAATGTCATACTTGATTATAGACATCCCTCAGATTCGGGCTGAGATGAGGGGCTTTGTACCCCATCTGGCTGGGTATGAAAGGTTCCCTTAGAAGTAACCTGACAGGAGTTTGGGTAGTTAATATGGATGTGGTACTGAGAAGCAGGGGGAGACAGGTAAAGTGTTCAGTGTTTCTGCTGGGAGTGGAGGGGGGGAGGGACACTTCTGCTGAGACCCCCCCCGGATGTACTCAATTAAACCCAGGAATTATCTGCTTGAGGAACATCTATCAGTTTCAAGTTGCTTTAAAGCGCCTAGTAAGCTCAAAGTTAAATACATTAAGGTTAACTTGTTTAGATGGCCATAACTGAATTCTAGAAACAGTGGAATCCGATTACAAGGCAGCTTGACAACATCTAAATTGAGTACAAATATTGAAGAATGGAAGATACAGAAAATAGCATTGATGCATGCACAATGTCATGAGTCTTAGTCAAGACATACGTAATCAGGATCCTAGAACTAGGATAGTTGGGTAGGGAGTGGTGGACAGAAGGACAAAAGATGCAGGGTGACAATGGCCAAGAAGCTTATAAAACAGATTCAAGGAGCTCTGCAAACCCCACAAAACAAGAACTACATCTAGGCACATCCTACCGAGACTGCTGTAGACCAAATATGAACTTAAAAGCAGTTGGAGGTAGGGAAAAGCATGTTACCTTGAATGACAACTATGGACAGAAGCCAATAGACAAGAATGGACATCTCCAGTGTGCTGAGAACAACTTCCAACCTAAAACATAACTAGCAGAAAACATCCTTCAAAAACAAAGATGGAAAGTTCCTAGAGGATTACATCCCCAACAAATACCAAAGGATCCTCTGGGTAGAAAAGTCTTGCAGGAAATCACCGAACTGAAAAAGCAAAACCAGCAAACATATCAACATAAATACACCCTGACATTAACTGTATAAAACAATCTTGTAGGGTTTAAATATAGGAAGTCAAAATGGCAGCAAAACTGCCAAATGCAGGAGGGTCAGTGGACTTTGTTTAAAATGTGGAACACTACCTCAAGTAGAAAACTTGGACCACCAATATATCAAATATCCTCTAAAGTACTAAAGAAAGAATACTGAAGTCTGACTTTTCTCAAGCCAGTGAGGCAAAATATTGAACAAGTGAGTAAACTAGAAAACACAAAACGGACAGACACAAAGGTAACTACATCAAATGTAAATGGGTGAATGTTCCAAGTATAGATGCTTAGACCAGATGTACACAAAACCTAACTACTTCCCCTGCTTAAGACGACTTTTTAAGCATAGGGACACAAGTGCTGAAAGTAAAACATACTATGCGCAAACACCAATAAAACTAGCACACTACCAGAGTTCCACCGAAATACTGCAAAAGTGACACTTCATAACAAAAAAGCAATCTTAAGGGTTCAGTGCACACAACCTACCCTCAAAACAAGTGAAACATTAAGTGAACTAGGAACACAAAACAGACTAATGTTCTAAATGTAATATGAATAACACTTGTAAACTTTACAATATCATACTTTGTATTCTTAATGTCACTGTACACACTTTTCAAAGCTTAGTAAGCTGCCTGCCTGCATCCATATCGGAGCCCTGGAGCAGAAAGCAAATGTAGGGAGGGGCTCACTCTAGGCAAAGTGCCGTCAGCCTGAAGTGAGTTGATGGGTTAACGATCCAGAAGATGACAGAAATCGGAAGTATGGTGGAGCACGAGAGTTGGGACACCAGGTATGCTAACTACAAACTCTAAGGTTTGTTTACATATGATGTGAGATGTCAAGTGGCCAGGGAATGTGGCCTAGTGACCTAGTTACATTGGAAACTTCCAGGGAATTTGTCACTTATGCAAAATGGGCTAATTGTATAGGGCTAGAGTTCTTACAACACATTCGCACAATGTCCCCTTCAAGCCATATTCCTTTCCTTCCCTATTGCCAGATACCTTTCTGATGCTAACATACTTGTGTGCCATTAACTGGTTTCAAACCTCAAACCAAGTTGAAGAGGCATTGTCTTGTAATCTTAATACTCAAGTATAAAAGTCACTAGAGTGACTTTCTTTTCTCAAATAATCCCTAGCAGTCTTCCTAAGCCGAGACATCGGCACCTCCTAACAGGAGGATAATGCCTTCTTAATCAGGATTGATTTATTATCCAATCTAACATCAGAAAACAGAAGTCGCTAACCTCCCTGGTAACAGGACTAAGAAAACAATGTTGATCTCATTTGGGGAGCAAGGATGTGTGGGAACTTGTACCAAGCCTTGGAGGCAGCACGCATGGGACATCTAGGCAAACGCTGACAATGGTGAATCCCACAGCTGGAGAGGTCTCTACTTCTAGCTCCATGTGACTGGGATTTCAATCCATATTTTTGGATGACTGTTAGAATTCTATCTTCAAACCAGTAATTCTGCTATGAATCCCCACTTAGTTATTGAGAAACTCAACTTGTTCTTTTTGTCCTCTGTTCCAGTCCAGGCTTGTTCCAGCCTGTGTGGGACTTAAGATTGGGTACAGACCCCTATACCTTGTCCTCCAGGAGTATTGTACAGTTTATCCCCTTCAGATTCTCACTTTCCACATTTGTCCCCAAGTGAGCTGGTTATTCTCTGACCCTCCTTAACATCTGTTCTCCAGTTCTGTGCCCCAATAGGATAACTCTTGTGGAATACATCACCCAGTCTCCCTTGGAAACTGATATCCAGGTGGCTTTGGCTGCTGGGAGACACTAAGAAGATTGGTGGCAAGAGGTTTGGTTTCTAATTCCTGACTGCCTCTTGGCTTCAAAGCCATGTCTTAGATAGTAACTGTGTCTGCAGATCCATTGCTACCAGATGGAACCCTCCTCCGTAGTTCCGGCCCTCACTGGGCATTGAGTATCCTTTTCTATCCTTTGGTCCATGGTTGTCAGTAGCTTCTTGTTGCTGGACCTGTATACCTCATCCTTTCTCTTGATCCTTGATGTTCCAAGAAGGTTTCCCTTCACCAAATTCTTCACCATTTGAGTTTAGGACTGATACGTGGAAAAGACTAAGCTTGGAAGGCAGCAAAGTTGTATGTAATTAGGTGAGAAGTGGGATTCTTCCCTTATCTAGAAGTGGGTGGGGTTCTTCCCTTATCTGGTAGATACTATGTCTTGGCATCTTGGCAGATGTACTTGACAGTCTGAAAGAATAGGGTGTTTACGTGAAAGAAATCAGAAGACCCTTGATCCATGACATAAGTGGAGAAAAGGGATGGACTAGGGGTCATCTTAAATCATAGCTGAGGCCGGGCGCGGTGGCTCAAGCCTGTAATCCCAGCACTTTGGGAGGCGGAGACGGGCGGATCACGAGGTCAGGAGATCGAAACCATCCTGGCTAACACAGTGAAACCCCGTCTCTACTAAAAAATACAAAAAACTAGCC
>NC_045438.1:128611867-128826423 GCF_002776525.5 Piliocolobus tephrosceles
AAAAAAAAAAAAAAAAAAAAAAAAAAAAAAAAAAAAAAAAAAAAATCATAGCTGATACAGGATCTGACTGTCATACATAAAAATGCATGTCCTTAGCTCTGAGGAGGAATCGCTCTACTGCTTTCCACAACAGTGAATTTACACTCCCACCAACAGTGTATGTGTTTCCTCTTCTCTGCAACTTCACCAGCATCTGTTTTTTGACCTTGATAGCCACTCTGGCATGAGATGGTATCTCGTTGTGGTTTTGACTTGCATTTGCCTAATAAGTGACACTGGGCTTTTTGTTTGACCACATGTAGGTCTTCAGAAAAGTGGGTTCATGTCCTTTGATTTTTTTCTTGTAGGTTTCTTATAGATGTCCAATAGTATACGTTTGTCAGATAGCTTGGCAAATATTTTCTCCTGTTATGTAGTATAGGTTGTCTGACGTGAAATCCATACTGATAGTTTTTGACTATGCAGAAGCTCTTAAGTTTAATTAGATCCTACTTGTCAATTTTTGCTTTTGTTGCAAATGTTTTTGGTCTTTGTCATAAAATCTTTGCCTGTTCCTATGTCCTGGATGGTATTGCCTGGGTTGTCTTCCAAGGTTTTTAGTCTTGGGTTTTACACAAGTCCCTAATCCATGTTGAGCTTGCTTTTGTATAATACATGGTATAAGGAAGGGGTCAAGAAATATAAATCATTCTACCATAGACATAGGCACACAAATGTTCATTACAGCACTAGTCACAAATGAAGACATGGAATCAACCTAAGTTCACCAGTTGACAAACCGGATAAAGTGTGGAATATATACACCATGGAATACGCAGACATAAAGAATGGTCATGTCTTTTTTAGGAACATGGATGGTGCTGGAGGTCATTATCCACAGCAAACTAATACAGGAACAGAAAACCAAACACTGCATGTTCTCACTTATAAATGGAGAGCTAACTAACTCATGAACACAAGGGAATAACAGACATTGGGACTTCCTTGAGAGTAGAGGATTGGGAGAATGGAGGGGGGGAAAAAAAAACCTAGGTACTTAAGCCTGCTACCTGAGTGAAAATCCATACAACAAACCCCTGTGATATACCTATATAACCTGCATATGTACCTCGAATCTCAAAGAAAATATATGTCTATACTTAAAACTATGAATCTGCAATCCAGATATCACAACTACTTGTAGAAAGCATACCATAAGTTTGCTCCTAGTAACACTTGTGGTCAAGCTTCAGCTCCCCAGTTGTCTAACCGGGATATCTGGTTCAGAATCAAGTATCTGTTCACTGCTTTCAGAGGGACTACAGGGGCCAAGCACAAGGTTAATATTCAATAAGATTGAGCTTCAAAAGCATGAAGGAACAAGATCTGTACACTGCAAACTCCCATAGGTTTATCCACTTTCTCCCAGGGATTCTTATCTCTGGTTTTTACAATCGTGTTCCTTCTAAGCCCATGACAACCTGTATAAGCCACTAGTCACTGTCTAGTATCTATGTTCTTGTCTACTTCTCCACCAAGCAGGTGACCAAGTATAATGCTTGAATCCCTACCACTGTGAGGACACCCTTTCACCACTTTCAGGGTCATGAATGAGGCTGCACTGTAGCAGCAGTCCATCTCTGGCTCACTTGTCAATATCTAGCCAACTATCTTGAACTAGACAGCCTGTCCTTCCAGCTGACTAAGGAAACACAAGGTCTAGGTGTGTGAAAGTTATTGTAGGTGATGTGGGGCTCTGGGTCTGTTGAACTGTCACCTCCATGGTGGAATGAATTCCTGAGGGTTCCCAGCCTTGGGTCTGAAATACCATGCACAAAATGGTAGCTCTAGTTATGTGGTCATATAATAGCTGACATCTTGCCTCATTAGGGTCCGGGAATGAGGTGTAGGAGCTGCTTAACAGCTAATAGTTCTGTTCTGTAGAATCTGTTTCAGAGCCCTGTAGGATGTCTACCTGCCACAAAATACCTCCAGCACCACTGGGATGTGGAGTCATAGTGCCCAAACTACAGAGAGGTTCAGATGGAATCCTGGACTTGCTGCTAAAGGGCATCAGGTTAAACATTTTGCCATTGATATAGGCTAGTGTGGTGATCTTCACAATCTCCAGACTATGAAATTTACTTTAGACAAGTAGCAGAGCAGGAAAAACTTCCAGAACCTGGGTGTATGATGTATTGCTGCTTTATTTGTGGCGAATGTGAATGGCTTTCAGCCTCCTTTGATAATGGTAAAGAATCAGTTTGCCAGGCCAACAGCTTCAAAGGGCCCAAGGCAGCTGCTGCTCAGTAGTAGACACCACCTCTGGCACAGCAGGTTTGACTAAGCCACCACTTCGAGCTTATGGTAGTTCAACGTATGCCAAGACTTGCCTCATTCTTTTAGGAGCCATCCTAGTGAATAAAACAGGTGATGAGAATCCCCCCATCCCTGGCTATTCCCACTCTGAAGATGTGGTGTAGCTTCTGACTTAACTCTTGGCTATGTAGGGGTGGGAGGGGCAGTTTTAGAGGACTCTACTTGGCCTTTCCTGCCATGATAGCTTTTTTTCCCATGGGTCAGGAAACATGTGAGGGCTAGCTAGATCAGCTGCTGTATTTCTATCCTAATTAGGTACTTAAATCAGGAAAACGTCCAGAGGTGGTCCACAGATCTATTGGAGCAATTAGAAGATGGCATTGGTTTAATTTTGTCACCTAGACTGAACACACCCCTCCCCATTCTACTATGAGGACTGATCTGGCTGTGGAGGTCCCTATCACAGGTCTGAATCTTCCTCTCCCCATTTGTCTAATTACGCAGGTAAATGGGCACAGGTTTCCATTGGAGGGGTGGGAATACTGTGTATCGGCTGTGACACCACAGGGCATCCTTCAAGGGAACTGTACATGTAGCCCCTTCAATGGACTGAGTCTAATAACTTAAACACAGAAACTGGGTGAGGGATTATATCAGGCAGGGTTCAACTAGAGAATTGGGAGCTGCAGGATGTGTATGGATATAGATATATATATATCAATAGGCCAGTTCCTTTTAGTACATTCATTCTATGATTGTGGAGGCTGATGCAAGTCCAAAATTCATAAATCAATCTATCAAGGGAAAGATCACAGGTAATCTGGAACTCAGATATGGGCCCAGGCTATCTATCCTCAGGGAAAAGGAGGGTCATGAGCAGAACTGAACTTCCAACTGATCAAATAAAGACTATCGTGTATAATCAGCAGGGGACCAAGTCAAAGTTATGACTAAGTTTTAATTCCATCTCGTTATACTTTCACACACCTCTAGATTATATTTGGAAGTACTGGACCAGAACACAAGCCTAGCCACGCTGACATCAAAAGCTATAAGGATCATGACTGACTGTGCAGTAGCTGATCACGTTCTCACCTGTTCTTGATCTGATTATACTGAGTAAACAGTATCTCTGCCTGCCCATCTCACCCTTAGGCATACCATGGTTGATCAGCTATTGCTGGATTCCTCTGGGTCAAGGCCATTCTGTCTTGCTACCTGCTATGGTTGCCATGCCTCAGTTAAGTGCAGCCCCTTGGTCCCTGCTCTAGACTCCCATCATCCCCACCGATACCAAGGAGTGCCATTCTATGGCAGCATGTCCTGTCAGCTCTGACTCATGTAGGACAGCCATCACTAGGCTTCTTGGAGAAGCTAGTGACCCTCACTCATGCTTTTTCTCTCTTTAAAGGAGGGATGTTCCAGAGAATATGGTCAGGTGTTAAGTTCTTTGATCTCATTGTCCATGCTACCATGATCACCTTTGAGTCTATATTCCTTTTGCAATACTGAGAATCCTCCTCACTTACCACAGGCCACTACTGTGTGCAAGCACTGGGGAGGCATCTCAGCAGTGTTGGTAGTTCTAGGAATGCTTGCTGAGCCACACAAAGGTACTCATAATCAACTTTTCTTTGTATAGCCTCACTCTGTCCTTCCAGAAGGGTTCTAGTTCCTGCTTATGTTCTACAGTTCTTCTGGGGGAATCTCTTTGCAGAGACATTACTATGCATTCTATGCTGTGACCTGACCCTGTTAACTAAAACTTCTACCTGACTTTAATCCTGGGTGTTAAGGTAGTACAAAATAACACATCTTGTCTAGCTTCCTGGACTGGCCCCTGGCTGTCTCCTGGACATGAAATGAAGGCCTGGACTTAAGACTACCTCTCTTAACTAGAATCAAGCCTGCAGGGACATGCATTTCTTGCATCACTGTATGAGCTTTCACAGAACACCTTCAACATGGTCCATGAAAGGTCTCGGGAGCTTTCTACCAGCATCTATCTCAGCAGTTTAGTTGCTATTCATGATAGTGAGCTTGGTTTAGAATCTTGTCCTCTATGAAGTTCAAATAATTTGATACAAGAACTGTTCAAAGCAAGAATGTACAAAGTAGCTGACTTTCATACTGTTCATCTGTTGGCATAAACCATTGAAGGTCAATTCTTGTTAAGCCCTAAAAGTAAAGGCATGGGTAGGGAGAATACTATGGTGAACTTTCTCTACTGGAGCAGACAACCATCCAAACTCTTAACTGGAATAGCCATAGTTCAACTGGAATAGGGCAAGAACTCTTCAAAACAAGGTACAATACCAAAATTAGCAGGAGCAAATAGAGGTGTGTTCTCACAATGGGATGTCTTGGAACAACGTACTGAACAGGGGGACCATCAGAACACAAACATGACTTATTGTGATTCAGCTTGATGACTTAACTCACGTTATCCATCTATCAAGTAATTGCCAAATGCTTGCTGTGCTGAACACTGCGGATAAGTTCTAGTGTGGCCCCTCTCAGGTGAGGTGCTCACTTGATAGAATATTTGCTGGGGATAGAACTTTGACCTAACCCAATGGCCCAGGTGGATTTAAGTGTGGCTTTTGCATCTAACTTAATCTGCTTGACTAACTTGTGGATCATATTCTCTAATTTCTTTCAGGTAGAAGGTCCTGGAACAGGATCTTAGACTAGAGAGATCTGACCTGAGGAACTAATTTCTCACTGAAGCCTGTCTTTAAGATCCTTAAGATCCTTATGCTGGATTCAAAATAGTAAATCCTAGCAGGTTTTAGGCTGTCCATGGCTATATGAGCCAAGTTTTATTCTAGGTGAATTTGGATGGTTTATTTTCTGACAGCCTTGTTCAGCAAACTGTTTCAGGCCATCCTCTTGAATGTTCTTTATTTGCCCTAGTTAATGCCATGTGTATTCAGTCTGTTTTCAGGTAGAATACCCCGTCCATAGCTTTCTGCTTTCTTTCATATATGCCAAGCCATAACAAGTCAAGGGGACCCCTTGATTGCCCTGGCCTACTAACCAGGTTCACCGAATCTGCAACCCTACTGTCATTATGAAAACATTTTCAACTCGATTCTGATCTCCAGGGAGGGTAGGACATGATGACTCAGACCCCAGTCCTCTTGATGAACATAGTGCATGATACACTGATGTGGCTTACTCCTAGGACTTCCCAAATAAAACTGGTCACTGAATAAAGTAACTTCCTTAATCCATAAGTGGCCCATTGTAGGATCACTCTGCCTACTTGAATAATGCTCAGCAAGTGGGTACTAAGTCCTCTGGATTTGTGAAATTCCTTGGTCTCCTTGATATATGTAAGCCTAGGTGCTCCTGAGTATTAAGGAATAGGGATGGCTGAAGCTAAGAAGTGATCTTAACTATGGAGTAGCTCTTCGAATAACTTAAGGGAAAGAGGTTTCCCTGTGGAACAGAAGTTGCCACATCCTTAATGAGCTTTTCCAAGGGTGATTCTAGTCAGCTGGAATACCACTGTACACTGACTATCCAAGAAGCAAAGTGGAGCACCAATTTTAGAATTCAAACATCTTGGATTTATGATAAAACTGTCTTGTTTTTTGACTCGGTTCATAGCCCTGTTGGAATACTTGCTGGGAGTCAAGACAGTTTTATGAATTAAAGATGAACTAATGGATGTCAGGACAGAAGAAAACATTAAGTGACACAGAACAAACTCAGACAGATCTAACTTCCAGTCCCTGCTGGCTCTGAAGCCTTGAGAGCCAGCTGACTCACTTAGCTTGAGGGACAGAACTTCAAAAGATATCCTTGGCCCATTGACACTTGTGAACATGCCCTATTCCTACCAGAAAAGCAAGATGACAGACCACCTGTACTCTTGTGTGGATAGTCTACTTGTATACTTTCACTTATCAACTTGTAATCTGTTCTATTGATCTACCCTTGTCTTAAAACATGAAGCCAGAGACGATCCCTCTATGTAATGTGTATTGTGAAGGGAAGTATTGCTACCAAATGGATAAAGGATTAAGTAGTGGCATGAAAGATTGGTTGACAACCACAGAAGTTTTATCTGCCTCTTGTTATACTTTCTGATAGTTTAAAGAAGGAATTCTTAATGTCGGACCAGAATAGCTTCCAAGATCTCAGACACATATATTATTTCCCTGTCTTTGCTTGGGAAGCAAAATCGCAATCTTAACTCTTGTGCCCTAAAATAGTAGTGTTAAAACTCCTCCAGGATTGATCTAAGATCCTGTATAGGATAGGCATAAACCCAGTGGACATGTGGCCAAAGATAATGAGACTCACCTATACAGCTTGGAAGGCTACAAAAGAGTATTCAAACTCGTAAGATAGTTCAAGCAAGTAGAGGGGGGCCACCCATGCTCAGTGAAAGATGTACAAAGGTCAACTCAACTTGGAATTCAATTGGTCCTCTTCAACTTCGGTGGCATAAATTTATCTAAATGCTTTTGGTAGAGGTTATGGTACCTACAAATAGTCCTTTGACCCACCTTAATCTCTCCTAAAGGGAGGTGATGGGGTTGGAAAAAAAATAGGTAAAACTCTAACGAAGCATGCACTGTGATAAGGTGGCCCTACCAAACAACTGATGGTGGCATCTATTAGACTTACCTAAAATAAACTCACAATAGAGATGTGTGTACACTTGACTAGGAACAAAAACATGTGAAAAATACTGGTGTCAATTACACTAGAATTATTGAACTCCTTTGAAAATTTTTGTAACCTAATCTAGGCTGGCTGACAGTGCTATCTAAACAGAACGGCACCAACTAATGGTCCTGATAATGTGGGGCATGAATTATTAGGTCTAAGACTTAGGAAAACCTTGGCTTGCTGTTGGATATTCAGATGGATTCTGTTGCCAAGATACCAAGTAGTTGCCCATCCACCACTGGGGATTCTTGTCAGTTCCAGCATCTGCTCCCTTTGGGTTTTAACCACACTTTCACTATACTGCCTTTTTCATGTAACCCTCACTTATGGCACACCTACATGTTGGTATGCAGTCTGTTTCTAAGTTGTAGCTACTATTCTAAGGCCTTGAATCCCTGGACCAGAGTCCTGAGCAAATTCTTACCTTAGGCTTCTCAAAACAATGCTCTGATCAGTTTGTGTGTCTAGGTTTATACTTGGCTCTTGAGGGTTATTTTGTGTGCAGTAGGCCCTGAGGGAATTAATACAATTGCATTGCAAGTCAAGCCCAGAAACCCCATAGATAAGGGTGCCTGGGGAAAGATTTGGGTGTTGCCTATCTACCTGGCAAAATCTCACTTAAAGGTGGTTTTATGTGTATTTAAAAACCTATGTTTTAATCTGTTTCTAGAATGTACTTTGGTTTCTAGTCTTGGTTCTTTAAGCCTGAATTTTGAAAGGTAAGGGGTAAAGGAAGTGACTTCATGAGCTTGCCATAAAAATAGGTGACCAAGTGTCCCTATCCTGGGAACAGGGTACTTTCACAAAGAGTCTCAAACTGGGACAACTTTAGTCACCCTACATATAAACAGCAGCTACAGATAAGGCATTTCTTGCAAAAGCAGAATATCACTTGCTTGACTGTCTTGATGGAAGCTGTACAGATGTGCAATTGGCTTTCAAACTCATGGTACAAATGAACAAATGTTGGCACTGCCAGCTAAGATTCTCCCTTGGCATCCGTCGCTAAACAGTAGATGCTTTGGACTGACTCCTGATATCAGTCTTGAGCTTCTCCAGATACTGACTCATACCTGGGCTGGTATTTGGTTTCCAGTGGACTGGGGGGAGTTTCATAAGTTGCTCACATGTTGATGGGTGGGATAGTGTCCAGGTGCCTCTACAGGTAGCCATGATCTGGGCTGAGCTTCATAGACCTAAGGCAAGTCAAGGAGTTGCTTAGTAAGTGGAGCTAAAAAGGGGAAAAAGTCGACAGAACAAAATAAAAGCCTATAAGCTTTAGGGAAAATCTCCTGGAAAGGCCAGAAATCACTTGGTTGACAGAAGAGGTTTTAAAAAGGCAAAAAGCATAAAGGAGTAACTGTCTAATTGATCGAACTATTGCAACAGGTCTAAAGTTCCATGGGTAAGCAGGCTTATAATGGGCTTGTCTTAGCCAGATTTAAGGATGAGAAATTGAGGTGACATGAATGGGAATCTCAGTATACCATTCAATGGAAATGTAAGTTTCCCAGGCATTTTGGGCTCAAGCTCTGCATATAAGCACCTCTCCTGACAAAGACATCAAAATGGCGATGGGATATGACAGGATATGGGCAGGCACTGACAGCTTTTGCTACAGCCTTCAAGGTAGGTGATAGTCACAAACCTTTCCTTGTCTGAATACTTCAGGCCACTCCTATCACTGAGAACCCTATGTACAACATGCAGTCAGTTTGAGCCTGTGTTAGGCATATGAGATAAGGTAAATCAAGAGGTTTGTGCTTAGAGCTGAGGGCAGCCATCAGTCTTCTGAAGAATGGGAAATGATAAGGTATGTCATCTATCTTTCAGGGATGGGTGTTTGACCCTAGTTGCAAATATATAAGCCATCTCACTATTGTTTCTGTCCACATGAGCAATTCAAAAGGTCGTAGTTACTGTCAAACTACATTCTAAGTAGAACTACAATTTGGGGAGCTACGGTACTCAAGGCTGGTTTGTATTGGTCAAACACCTGAATGTACTACACTCAAGGGATGGTCGTCTCTGGCAGAATTATGCTTGGCATTATATGGGATGAAGGAGTAATGGATTTCATACACATCTCACTTTCATCTTAGGTGAGTGGTAATGGGCTCTTATTACTTTAAACAGACCGAAAAGCATTAGTCTTATCTATCACCTGAGTTTTTTCTTAACACCTTTTTGCCCAAAAGAGAATGAATATGTTCAATTCATACATCCTAAACTAGTTTTATGGTTTCCATCTTAAATTCCAGCTACTATGGAAATAGGCCTCATTCGGGGGCTGGGGGCGTGGGTAAGATGAACCTAAAGCAGAAGTCATCTACTAATCTTCCAGAAAATTATTTAGAGTTCATCTTAGAAGTATTCTAAGGTTTTCTCCCTGAATTCTGCGCTTTACTGTCTACATAGCCTAATGTAATCCCCATCGTGCAGGCAGAACTGGCCTCTGGAGCCTGTATACCCTATGGAGAGTTCTCGCTACTAGGATTAATATTCATTCCCCTGCTCCAGTAGCAGGACGAGTCGCAGACAAAACCCCTCAGACACCGGGTTAAAGAAGGTAGAGGTTTTGTTCAGCTGGGAGCGTCAGCGGACTTGTGTCCCAAGAACTGAGCTCCCCAAAGAAAGGTCCTGGCCCTGCTAAGAGCTTACAACTCCTAAGGGGGTCCACGTGACAGCGTCGTGATAGATTGAGCAAGAATGGGGGTATGTGACTAGGTGGAGGTGGAAAGCAAGGCAAGTATTTGTCCATACCGTTGTCTGATCTATAGATAGTATAAGCGGTTAGGGTGGGGGTTAATCTTTAACCTACAGGCCTGGCCAGTAGTGCTGATCAGTCTTATTTTTGTTTTTAATTCCTCTTCTTTGGAGATGGGACAGTAGGAGAAATGGCCTCTCTCCTCACTCCTAGGAGGAGTTGTCAAATTTCCTGTAAGACTACACAAATGGGGAAAATCAGAGGCAATAATTATTGTGTGAATGTTTTCTTAGTCCAGTGTTTGGAAGCCCCTGTTACTTCCGAAGCTGATCATTGTTACTAAAAGTCAGGCGATGTCAACATGACTTGAAACCCAAAAGAATATCCATGATCTATCAATCCTGGCAGAGCTATACTGTGAGCACAGATAGGCTCACCAAAGCTCGTCAGGTGCTGGCAGGTGCTGGTGGGGTCGAGGGTGTTCTAGATGAAGAAACTTCAGTCCTAAGCAAGGCTGATATCTAAGGGCAAAACCAGCGTTGTCTATGAGATTCATGAATGAAATGATTTTAGGTCTTGTGCTGGCAGAAGCAAAGATCAAAAACCTGAAAAAGAATCCCCTCCAACTTAATTTCAATGGCAAAATTCCACATTGGCAAAAAGATGGACAAAGGCTCATAATCAAAAGCCATATCAATAGTGTGGAGACAAGAATGCATCTTTGTAAGGTGTGAATTTGTGTATCCACTACATTGAGCCTAGTGAATTATTCCCTTCAAGCCTCTTATAGCTTACATTTCTGAGGCTCTTAAGGAAGTTTCTAGGAATTCTTACTTTATACCCTAAGCAGTCTATAATCCACTAAGATACACTTCTAAAAATGATACCATTCTCTGCCACAGCTTAATGCTTTTGGTCTTATTTCACTTTGATCAA
Organism: Piliocolobus tephrosceles; assembly: GCF_002776525.5. Taxonomy (NCBI): domain Eukaryota; kingdom Metazoa; phylum Chordata; class Mammalia; order Primates; family Cercopithecidae; genus Piliocolobus; species Piliocolobus tephrosceles. Next base: position 128,622,495 of record NC_045438.1, read on the forward strand.
TTTTTTTAACCCCTCTTAGTACTTACCAGGTATGTTTTGGCTAATCCTGTTATTTCCAGCCCTTCTGTCACTATTTAGACATGTTTCTTTAAAAAAAGAGTAAGTAAAATCCAGCTGAAACCTGTGAATAGAAAATGTCTTTATTCTGGTAGCTGGGTGATTTGACTTGCATGTCTTACATTATTACATTCCTTTCTCATGCTGTCTGGTATGCTTGTACCTCTTATGTGCCATTTCAAATTTCTTCCTCACTGCCTCTTCCCATTTGCAGCTGCTGGTGTAACCCAACAGCACTTCAACTCAGTTTCATACAAGCTACCTCCCAGTTCCTGTCCCAGGATTTTCCTCCAATTTGGAGACATGGAATGTTCTTGGGAATCCACTGGGCTTTCACTTCCCCCTGGAAGTATGAGGGGAGTTAGCACCTGGGGACAAACCTTGATGGATGGGAGCTGGGAACTAATGGATAATGCATCCCTCTATCCTCCCAATCTGAGATGTTTCCTAAGGCTGTAACTTCTTAGGTGACTCTGGCATTGCTAGTAGTGGTGGCCAACTCCATAATGCAGACTTACACTGGCCTTCCCTCTGTCCTAATTAATTTTCCTTAGGATTATGTCCTCAGACTGTTTAACTCCAAGCTTTTGCTGATTTCTCTGAAAGAGTGAGATGCAGTGGCTAGATCAGCTTTCTATCCTGTCTCCTCTCCCTGTTACTTTGAAGCTTTCATTTTCTCCCTTCCTTTGGTTAGGGTTACCTTCCCACTTCTCATGGTTGTATCCGATCTTGTACCTACTTTAGCCATCAGCTATATCTTCAGGTATGAGTATCAACTCCAAAACATGGCATGAAGTGGAAACTGAAGAGAAAGCATTCTTATAGGATAGTCCTGGGATAGGAGGTGGATGTTTCAATCACAGGACCTGGTGCTATTAGCAGGCTCAAGTACCTTAATGGAGCTCGCATTAAGGCCACAGTGAACTTCCTAGTGAGGTCAAAATTTTCAGTTGAATCCTAGCTACTCAGGAGACTGAGGCAGAGAATCGCTGCACTCGGGGTGGAGGTTGCAGTAAGCAAAGATCGCACCACTGCACTCTAGCCTGGGTGATAGAACAAGACTGTCTCAAAAAAATAAAAATAAAAATTCTAAGCTGACTTGTGAACCATTGGCTGGATGATCTGGGGAAGCCAAACTTGAGCTTGTTCTGATTGTTACCGTGTTCTCTAGAAAGTGAGACACTCTTATGTTGGACCCCTACTAACTTCAGTAGGGATGATACAAGGTTTAGTATTAGTCTGTTTTCATGCTAAGACATACCTAAGACTGGGTAATTTATAAAGAAAAGCTTAATGGACTCAGTTCCATGTGACTGGAGAGGCCTCAAAATCATGGCAGAAGGCAAGGAAAGAACAAAGGCATGTCTTATGTGGTGGCAGACAAAGATAATGAGAACCAAGCAAAAGGGGAGACCCCTTAAAACCATCAGATCTCCTGATACTACCACGAGAACAATATGGAGGAAACCACCCCCCATGATTCAACTATCTCCCACCAGGGCCCTCCCACAACACAGGAATCATGGGAGCTACAATTAAAGATGACAGTTGGGTGGCACACAGTCAAACCAAGGTTCAAGAGGCCAAAGAGACCAAGAGCCAGCAAACATAGGGTTTGAGGGAACTTACAGGGCAGTCCAGTGGCAGTTCAGTGGCAGTTGACTAGAAGGAAAACTTCAACCACATGCAAGGCAGTTTATAGCATTTAGCACACTCCCTTCAGCTTCCACATGGCACCCCTCATTGCTGTCAGTTGTGTCTGCAATAAGGATCAGTCTCGGGTGGGTAGGCTGGTTGCTGTCGGGTGTCTACCATGCACCTCCACCCCCCAGCATACCCTTGAATGGCCCTCATGACATTCTTCCGTGACTTTCCTGGGGCCAGGTATCTGAAAGAGCATTGTGGCCAGATGTCTCAGCAATACAATGAATGTAATCAGACTTTACAGAAAGTCTTTCCAAGTATTTGGGAGTTGATTAAACCATGCAGTTCTACGGTGACTCACATCTGTAATCCCAGCACTTTGGGAGACTGAGGCGGGTGAATCATGAGGTCAGGAGTATGAGACCAGCCTGACCAACACAGTTGAAACCCTGTCTCTACTAAAAATACAAAAAAAAATTAGCTGGGTTTGGTGGTGGGCACCTGTAATCCCAGCTACCTGGGAGGCTGAGGTAGGAGAGAATGGCTTGAACCACAGAGGTGGAGGTTGCAGTGAGTCAAATGGTGCCACTCCACTCCAGCCTGGGTAATGATGCAAGACTGTCTCAACAAAAAAACCATGCAGTTCTAGGGCTGTAAGATTCTAGGGCCCACATGGCCCAGGTTATATTGTGAGAGCAATCAGGGATATATATATACACATAACAGTCAACGTCAGTGCATACACAGCCCTCATCCTGGGCAGGTTGAAGTCCAGGGCTATGTGACTTTACAAAGAAGGGTACATGACCCACTATCCATACCTTGCAGTATCATCCACCCTAACCCACCATATGTAGCATACCCACAGTGGGAATAACACTAACTTGCTTCCATACTAGGTGGAAAATGTCATCCCATCTTGATGGCAGACTGTTTTGTTCTGGAGACCACCTGTGTGCCCAAAGGTTGGCTGCTGCATACCATTTATGGGTGGAAGGCAAGATCTTTAGTCAAAGGGCAAGTCATAACCAGCTACCAAAACACAAGTTGTGCTGAGAGCACCACCTCTGGCAGCAGCCTGGTGCCCAGTCTACAACACCAGATGGATTGACCCGCCTCTGACATGCTGGGGGAGGCCAGAGGAAGACAATGCGGATATGCCATAATGAGGATCTTCCTCTCACACAAAACAGGACCAAAAATCACTTTTGAAGTATGAGGAGGGTGGGTACGGTATAAAATAGGCGTGACCTGTATATCTTGTTCTAGGCCCTTCCCTGCCACCCGAGTGAAAAACGAACCCTGAAGGGGGGCTGGCTTACCATTTCCTAGAGCCATGTAATGTGCTCATTATTACATGGGCTGGTTTACTGTTTCCAGGGCTATGTAATAATCGTGCTCCCTTGAGGGTGGGTCCTGTGGCAAGGGCAATAACAGCGTACGTTGAGTCCCAGCTTGGGGCTAAAGGCATGCTGTCCCTCTGGATCCTGATAGTGGTATCAGGTCCTTGCGTCAGTCTACGTACCACAGAGATGAGAATACACATATCTAGGGCACAGATGGCCACTGGTAAACAGTGTCCAGAGCCAGTATCTCCTGGAGTTGCTTCCACAATTCATTCAGTTGGCTCTACTGTTGTAGCGTACAGCTGGTGGAAATGCCAGTGTATATCCAGGGACTCCTCTTGTTTCTGCACTTTGTCAGAGTACATGCCCTGGTTACTATTGGGACATTGTAGGCTGTACGTAGCTGCTCATCCTTTTATGATAGTTCTTTCTGGCATGCTTGCTGGAACATGCCTGCAGTGGCCCCATGTAGATGTCTGCAAAAGTCAAGGCATGATGGCAACCTCAAGAGGCAAAGGTTCTATGTAGCCTACCTCCCACCATTACACTGGGATCCGGCCCTAGGAGGCCTGTATAGTATGTGATATGAGCTCAGTGTTCCTGTGCTAGGGTAAGACACTAAGGCATATGTCTTCACATCATAGTGGCAGACCTCAACTCTGTATGGCCCAGAGGATATGTTGCCCCCAATGTCCTGTCCTACACAGCCAGAGGGTTACATCTTCTGTGACTTCCTCAGTTAATGATGGCAAACTCCTGCTGGTTTCCAGGTGGTGTAGATGTGGTGTAGGCATGTAGGCATCCACATGATAGATCATTGTGTCCCCCAGATGCGATGGAAAACATCCTTCTATGTGTCAGCACTTCAAAGGGGATGATCTACTACCATCCAGTCCTGTACTTCACATTGTAATAGCCACATGCGGAGGCCCTGGAAGATTCAGCTATCGGTACACAAGACCACTAGGTCTGCCTCAGGAGCAATCCAGGTAGCTTGCAGCTTAGCCCTTTGGCTACTATGTCCTTTACCAGTATTGAAGCCAGATACTATCAGTGGACGGCTGGGTGGCCATGACTGTCCAAGTGTAAGGATTATCTTGTGATGAGCCATCTATGTACCAAGTCTGGTCAGGCATTGGGCCCTGTACCTTTTGTACAAAAGGGGGCATCTTGGAGGGTCAGTAGGCCTGTCAACAATCTTCAGTTGTCACATAAGTGACAAGACCAAGTCCCAAATGGCACTCAGCACTCAAGGGACTATTAGCCAATGTGCTCCTGTTGCAGGTATGCATGCCACTTGGTCAGTCTGGGCATTCCCATGCTTTGGTTTCTGGAAGGTCCTTTAGCCAACCTACTACAGGGTACCTGGGTGCATACTAGCACTGGGCGCCCTTTGTAACATCCTCCACTTATTGTAAGGCATGACATAGTGCAGAATTGTTACTGACGCTATGTATGACTTCAGCCTACTTCTGTAGTTGGGACCAGAATCCTAAAGGCACAAACTTTTGTCCTTGCATTTGCCATAGTCTATACCCAAACCCCTCAGAGTATCTGGCTACATCCAATTCATAAGGCTGTCCCTGCACTAGAACTCCCAAAGGTTGTATTTACTTCAGAGACATATTCAAAGACTTCATTCTCCCTCGTGGACCAGTCTCAGTAGGCCCTCTTGATTAAGCTGTATTAGGGGCCTAAGGAATTAGACCAAATGGGGGAATAAAAGGACTCCAGTACCCTAGGAGGCCTGAGGTTTGCAACTGCTTCATTGGTAGGACATGGGTAGGCCTGCACCCTATCTGTAATGGCAGACAGAATGACTTGAGTCTTATCTGACAAAATGAAAGCCAAGTATTTGACCCATAAGCATCGAACCTGGACTCTGTGTTGACTCTCCATCCTGTTTGCCAAGTAAGAGCCAGGTGAGGGCTGCGGTTTGTAAGCTCGAAAAAGACTTGGAAGTTAGCATGATGTTTTCCATGTAATAGAAAACATGTTACTCCCTCCAGAGTGGTCCATTCACTGAGGTCTGGGGCCACTAGACTGACAGGCTATGTAACCATGCTTGGGGAAAGACGGCAAGGGTCCATTTATTTCCTTCCCAAGTGAATGCAGTGGGGGCACTGGGGATGCTGAAGGAAGGCATTGGCTAAATAACAAAATGGTAGGAGCCCAAGCACCTCTCCTAGCCCCTTCAGAAGGGTGGTAATATTGGGAATAGCTGCATATATGGTGTGTGTGGTGGGGGGTGAGAGTGGCTTATTTAATTCCTAGTAATCTGTCATTCTGTGTCTCATCAGGCTTCTACATTGCCCATACAGGGCCGTTGTGTGGGCTGTGTACTGGCCTTATGCCTCTCCGGGCTAACTCAAGTCTCTGGGATTTCATCATGCCTCCCCAGTAGGTGGTATTGCTGCAGCACTACTCACTGTAGGGCTGGCAACTGTACCATTTAAACCTATTTCATGTTTACCCTGATATATGCTTTTACCACCCTAACTCCTGGTCAGAATTTCCCAGCTGCCATTTAGAGGGTCAAGCCTAATAAGAGATCCATTCCCCAGATGTATTCTCAGATGGAATCAGTGTATGCTAAACAAGATTTTGGTGGCAGTCTCCCAACGTGTAATATTTAATTCAGCCTGTCTTTCACTGCCCCTGTATAACCATCTATTGCTATTACAGGCCCTTGGAACCAATGAGTGTTATGAGTACATTCAGTTCCAGTAGCCAGTAGGGCAAGCACAGCCTGAGTGAGCAATATGTACTTCTACATGTGGCCACCGGCCCCCAGACACCCTAGCCACCTTTGCTGTTATTGGGATTCTGGGGAAGGCCCGTATATCCTAGCCTAAAAGGGTTGGTGCTGGCCATAACCTCTGCAGGAAGGGCAGTGGGCTGAACTTGAGGCTCCTTTTAGTGAGGTGCTGTTTCTGGCTTGAGCTGCTGCCACAGTCCCACAAGAACAGCATTAAAGCTATTTTTGCAGTAGGTGTCCCTGCCAATATCAAGTCATATGACATTTGTTGGTGGGTCACCTTGATGGGCCCCTTGGCTGTTCCCTTTCCTTTGGCTCCCTTATCTTTTACCCCAGTAGCACACACCCCTCAGTTTCTCCATTTCCCCAGAGTTGGCAGCTGCTTGGGCTGCCTGAAATACTGGCTATCCTAAGAAGCCCAGGATAGACGCCAGCATGCCATACTATTGGGTTGGGTGCTGTACTACAAGGTGGTATCTTTTGTACTGGCAGTGAAAAGCTCATTGTTGGGGCCTCTAATGCTCAGCAGAGTGCGTGCTCCATCCTCTAATTCTGAAAATGTTCTGCAGTTTCTCCAGCCTGTCATCACAAAGGAAACATGAGGATATGTCTCCCTCATTTGGCCAGGCCACCTTGCAGCCCACAGCCACCTGTTAGGATGCCCACATCCTCATTATTGGTACCATAGAGGTGCCTGCCTCAGGGCCAGGTAGTTCGTGATGGATGCCATTGTACGAGTCCAGAGTGTAATACCCTCTGCCCCCGCGTTTATAGATGGATACCACCCCGTGACTGATTCTCTCCTGCCTGAATATTTCCCAGCTCTGATTCCACAGTAGTGCAGCTCCACACCGGTGTGCTTGCCACCTTTCAGGTGCAGGCTAGTCTTGCAGTGCTACCTTATATGGGTACAGATGGCCCACTTTTATTTTGCTGAAAACCAGATGCACAGATAAGATCTATGGCTACATCCCAGTCCTTACTCTTCTCACTAGAGCTCTCCATGGGGTCTGAGGGCTTAGGGTCTTAGGACAACTTAATCATGGTAGCCCTTGACCCATCAATATGGCAGTCAGTGGCCCTTCACATGATTACATGGTCTACCCACCAAACTAGGATCTCCATTCTGTTATCCTGTTCCTGCCTGTGGGAAGAGTAGTCTCTATTTCAGCTTGAGCTAAACTGGCTTCTTGCTAGTTGCAGTTCACTTTGTAACTGATGCATCCTTGCCTGTACTAGAATCTCCACCTCAGTGGCTACTTAAATTGCAGTTAAGAATATCCAGCCAACCATAACTTGCCACAGTTAAGGCATCTTTCACTTAGACCCACCCCCTACAACAGCTTTCAGACCCTTCAACATTTTGTGGGGTCATCCCCATACTCACATTGGGCCCGATTAAGGATAGTGGCTCTCAGGTCCCACACAGATGTGGATGGCCAGCCCAGGACTTGCCCCAGATTTCCCCTTCCCTGATCCCATTGTCTTGGTACTCACAGGATTTTCTTACCTCCTGCAAACAATATGTAGGGCATATTTGGAGGACCTTACTAGGAGGTCTAGTGGCAGCAGGCTGGACAAAACTGCCACTGCTTGTTTAAAAACAGCATGCAATTTGTACAGCACTTTCACTTAGCACCCTTTCCCTGGCAACATCCACATGGCAACCCTTAACTTGTTGTCAGGTGCATTGCCATAAGTCATTTTTTGGTTTTGCCAAAGTTATTACTGTCAGGTGTCTACTATAAGACCCCAAGGTTCATTATTGTTATGGCTAAATAAAATAAGATGGCTTATCCTGTGGAGACATCTTATTCAGATTCTCTAGTAGGGGAGGCGAGCATCCAATTGTAGAGGGGTGAAGTATAACGGCCTACTTGGGACTTTGATGTGCTGGTTCTAATATGCGGTGGTATCTCAGTACTGGTTGGATTTCTTGGCACTCCTCATAGTGAGCTTTGGATGGTTCTTAGGAATCTTGAGTCACAAGGTGTCCACCCAACTAGGTTTTATTGCAAATCACTGAATCACCCAAATTCGAGCAGCCCGTTAGTACCAGCTCTTGGGAGCCTGTCTGTTCAGAGTTTTGCCCCTGGAAGGGGGGGAGAGTGAGAGGGTTCCACATTTTCCTCAATTCCTGGAAGACAGACTTGCTATAGCAGCCAAGATGGTATACTAATAGACAAACCTATAGCAGCTTAGAGGGATAACTTTCTTTTCTGACAGTCCAAACGTGAGCAATGCAGTCTGATACAGAGAATCTGAGGTATTGATCCAGAAATTTTCTACCCTGATAGTCCAAGATAACTTTTCTTGCTTTTTATCTGTTACAAGTCTACCAAACCAGGAGGGAAGAAAGGAAAAACATACATTCAGGGGAATGACTCAACTTGTGATTAGAGATACGTTAACCAGTGCCTAGTCATATGGCTATGGCTAGCTGCATGTAGCTAGTAATAAGGTAGTCTTTAGCTATTACGAATCCAAATTTTCGTGTTGACAAGGATGCAAAGATATAGGAGTATCTTGTTCTGCTTTTGAACTTAGTTCCATCATTGGCCCATTTATCTACTGGGTTCTACCAAGATTTATATATCTTATAGACAAGGGTTTGACTTTAAGTGTGGAAGGGAAGTCAAGTCTTGCTAGTGACTATCTCACCACTAGTTAATTGGAGATGTGCTGATGGCCTAGTTAGAACTTCATAATCAAAGGCATGAAAGGATCAAATGTCTAGACTTGGTGTGACAACTAAATCTCTACATCCTTTGAACCAGCAGTTGAACTTCTAGAAACTCAAATGAATCTTACATAAAGAATGGCTTTAATAGAACCCCCACCCAAGTGAGCAAAACCTGATCCTGTTGCCAAACCGTGGTGGTAGCTTTTCTAGAGAATCATTACTCAACATGAATTTGAACCATGTCACAAACTACTTTGCATTTTTTTCTTTTCATATATAGTATTAAAGTATACATATTTAAATAGTATTGAATAAAAACGTAGTATTAAATAACTTCATACTAGTACTTTCCCAGTTCTTGCCATTAAAAATGTAAAAACTGCAATTACTCTTGCACCAACCTAAGTTGTAACCAAGCAGACTTAGGAAGGAGATTCTGACTTAACTTTAAAGGTGGCCATGAAAATAAGTCTGTGGACCTGAAATCTGTTTGACATTGACACCCTAGTCTGAGACTCGACAGGCTGCCCCTGTCACTTACATCTTTAAAACTGGTAAACTACTGAGAAGCATAGATGCTTAACAAAATTACAACAGGATGAATGCGATGAGCTGTAGTCCCTGTTTTTCCAAGTTTGTTCTGAGGTCATGACTAATACTAATCTCTCTCCGTTACCCTCACCCACTTCACATTCTATTTACTTCCTGTCTGTACTTCTGCTGGTCTGTGTTGCTTGCTTGTTGGGATAACCCAAAGACTACTGTTCAAAGGAACTGGGCCCTGACACGTCTTCCTTACAGTTGCTGCAAATATCTATTGAGTTATCCAAAACAGGTGCACCAAGAAGCATCCTGCGTTTTCCAGACACTTATCCCCAGTATGCAGCAGCAACCTTATATGTCAGCTATTCCTCCCAACATGCTAAGTCCTCCTTTGCCCACTGGTTTACCGTCAGTTCAGATTTAGTAGACACCTCACTGCCTCCTGTAGAGACCTTCCTTTCACTTCCCTTCCAGGGAACCAGAAGTTTAAGTCCAACAGAACTTAAAGGTGTATATGGTAAAGAAATACAAATACTTCAGATTGGTCTAGTGTGGTAGAAAGGGGATATTTCTTCTACACCTTGCCTCCCAGCCCCACAAACTGTAGTTATTGGGGACAGGCCTTCATAATAGCCATTGATTTAAAGTATATACTTCACTTGTACTTCAGTGTTGCAGAATTATGTCCAAGTTGGCTCTTTGGTCTCTTAAACAGGTAAGACACCAATCTAATATCCCGCTGGGCTTTCAGATTTTTAGTTTGGTAGGACCAGTAGCTCCCTTCATCATGTGCCTGTTCTATAGCTATTCACTCTAGAACTGATTCCTTAGACGATGCTACCTAAGTGATATTTCATGTAACTTTAGTAAATCTGAGTCCTCACAGTGTGCTGCTGGTCAAAACACTGGGAAGAAGTGAGCCCATACTCCAAATATTTCCAATAAAGATAAATCACTGCTGCTCCTAGGGTAGAAGGAATCCAGTATTCAACTTCAAGAGGCTGATCAATCTTACTGAGTAATGGTGCCGTAGGGTTCCCTATAAAGAGATAAACTTTTCTGCTTATAGGTTATTCAGCAGTGGCAGTAGCTGAAAGTGTCTTGGTTAAAGTTCATGTTGTCAGGTCCATGCATAGCTTCCATTTCTGCCACCATTAATATTTCATTTATGGGTCACTTGAAGCACTAGGGTAGTCAAGGGCAGAGGCTGACTGGCTTCAAAAGGACAGGTGTCAACCTGTTTGTATCTTTGGATGACTTCTGAGTGACATGAAAAGGATGATTGTGGCCCTTATAGTTCCAACTACTTGTTCCTTCCCAGACCTTAGTTAGAATCCATTCATTCCATCTCATTCCTTCCAGGCACCTGAAGCAAAGCCCTCTGCCTGGAAGTCTCTACATATCCTCACTTCGGGTCACCTCTCTACAAAACCTAGATACTGTTTGAAGCTCTGTCTAATAAAACCTTCCCCTTATCACTGTTCTTTTCAGGGATTGTTTCCCTTGCAGAGCTGTAATGTAGCAACAGCACCTTCAATGGGCTGAGACATCTGAAATTAGAGTTGGATTTTTCCCTCCTGTTTTGACTGTAGGAAACTTTCCCCTGAGACAATAGTTATGAACTAGTGGGGTGGGTAAAAAGGCAGGTGGCATGAGGTCTGGATGCCTGCTTTTGTATAATGTGTGCCCTCAAGACCTCATACTCCACTCAATGTAATGCATCCATCTGAGTGACTTCTGTTGTGCCCACCCAACCTTATGATTTGAGTCTGTCCAAATCTAGCTCAAAATGGACAGCTCTAGATAGTCACTTGACCCAAAGCCAGTTTTCTCTCTGCTAGGACCCTGGAGTGTATTAGGAGGTGTCTTATGACTAAGTCTGCTACAGGTGTTATGACTTTCTTCCAGAAACTTGAGGGGTTATACTGTGGCTTACTAATCTCCATATGCCACCATGAGTACCGAAGATCTCTGCAACATCGAACTGGTTGTGTTATATGGACAAAGTGAAAGAACAGATGGCACGATCTGAATCTTACAGAGCTTGCTTGCTTTGGGCCCCATTTGAAACCAAAAGCCTTCACCGTAACCTGATATCTGAATCTTGTACTTTCTTCAATGGCAGAGGAGGGTACAAGATGCAGTTAACCAGTTGCTAACCTTTAGGGATATTATGAAATGTATCATGTGACTAGAATCAGTCTCAAATGTGAGAACATCCTGAATTTTTGTAGGGTTCCTCTCCCTTGGTGCATGTGTCTTTCTGAGGCAGGCAGAGAACTTTGCCACTCCTTTTTATGAGATCGAATTAGTATGACATTTTCAATATGGAGGATCAGTATAGTGTCTTGTACCAATGTGGTCAAGATTCCCATAGTTGACTGGCATGGTGGCTCACACCTATAATCCCAACAGTTTAGGAGGCCAAGGTGGGTGGATCACCTGAGGTCAGGAGTTCGAGACCAACCTGGACAACATGGTAAAACCCTGTATCTACTAAAAACATAAATCAGCCTGGCATAGTGGTAGGCACCTGTAACCCCAGCTACTCGGGGGGCTGAGGCAAGAGAATCATTTTTGAACCCAGGAGACAGGTGGTGGGGAGCCGAGGATAGTGCCACTGTACTCCAGCCTGGGCAACAAGAGTGAAACTCAATCTCATAAACGAAAAAAAAATTTAAAAAGTCCCATAGTCTACATAGTGAAAGCAGAATTAAGACTCGTAAGGCTATGAAGTTTGTGCTATTGTTATTCCCATGTAAGTATAAACTACCTTTAATCAAAGACTGGAAAGAACATGTTTGCCAGATTTCTTTCGTGTACTTTAAGCTCTATGAAGTGAACATCAAATTGGTATTGAAGATGCTGCATCTAGCAAAGCAGATGCAGTTGGGGATATCAGATCTACATTATCTGTCAATATTTGCCATGATGCATATTCATACAGAGGTGGTAAATGATAAAGGATTCAGTGCTAGAAGTTCCCATCCTAAGTGGTATAAGAATTTAATATTTGGAACCAGTTATTTTAGGAAACGCTAAGTCCAAACCCGTAAAATTGCTCCTCATGCCCTAAACTGAGGCCAGGAAACCAAGTCCTTCCAGATTCGGTATCCTAAGTGGAACTGAGGAACCTGAAACAGACTTCATGGGGGCAGGGAGCAGGTCTGTCTCTGGACCCACTGGACTCGGACTGCCTTAAGCTATGTAACACTTACCTGGCCCCTGTTCTTAGAGAATCAAGATCACATTGAGTCTCTCCAGGCTTCAGCTTGGACCTAAATCTGTAGCTTCTTATAGCTCCCCAGTATACATTTCTAGTAAATGAACACAGAATTCCTTGGGTTGAAGAATTGGTGGAATACTTGTACACTTGTGGTGGCGTTCCAGAGCCAACTTTCAATGGAATCTAGTTTCTTCAAGCAGTGGGCTCTGGATCTGAGAACTGATTTTAGATCTAGAAACTGGTGTGAAGAATTTGATTTCACATAGGGCTGGCCAACATTAGCCTTCTTACTGGCTCTTTTGTTTACAAGTCAAGTGCTTGAGTCCGCTGCCCATCTTCCTCACCCCCTATGAATATGGTGTTACTAGCTATGGTCAAAGGATCCCTGTAGGTCAAGATAAATTTGACTACACCAGACTTGGTGCCTATTACAAATATAATCACCTAACCCCTAAATAAGTGATAATTCTTGTCTCATCTCCATCTAGGAGCCCTGTCTTGTGGCAGCATCTCCTATTGTCACTCTTGGTCTGCAGAAGACAGCTGATGCTGAGCTTAAATGATTCTCATTCTCCTCAAATGCATTTCTTACTGCCTTAGTGAAGGATGTGTCCTCTAAGCTCCCCAACCCAAAAGGAACACAGCTGGTGAGTTCTCTAAGAATGTGCCTATTTAAGATCACTGCCACCCTATTGAGCATCTGAACTCCACAGTTATGCTCTGCTGATAGAGCTCTAAAATTTATACCTTGCTTGTAAAAGCCATTATAACATCCAAGCTTTGTAGTGGTGTTGGAGGGGGTAGAAATCCCAGCAGTGTAAAACCAGTCATCACTTCTGGGATGTTAAATCCTTAACCATAGGAGAGTGCCATTCCATTAAACTTCCCCTATTCAGACTTACATTTAGGCTACCCCCAATCTAACACCATCAAGAGCTACCTCCCAGTTCCTGCTGGTATATATTAGGTCATGCAAGTCTTTTCAGCAACAAGTTGTTCCTGAAGCAGATATATTTTCCTCCTCAGGCTTTGCTGAGCTGGCCCTAGTTATTTGCCTTGATGCAATGAAAGATTTTGTGACAAGCATCATCTTGTGTCTACCTCAGGGTTTAGTGTGATCCTCAATGGGCAGTGGCTTTCCACTTGCAGGAGGGAAAGTCCTGCTGCTTCCATCCTGAATGCCTCAAGGGAATCCACATCAACATTCTTGGGCTCATCTACTTAGGACTCTGAGACCTGGGGTCCGGGTTATCCTGTTTTGTTGGGTACTTGGCTTTAGTATAGAAGATATGTTAATACTATGCCTTGTCTTAGGCCTAGCTATCATGGCATATGCCTTGTTTTGGTTGATAGTTGGCTACTCTAAGTCTGTCATCCTCTTCCAGACTCCAAAAGCAGTTAGCAAGTATCGGCCAACTCCACAAAACCATAACTACCATTGAACTCAGGGCAGAACTATCGCATAGCCCATGGCCAAAATGTTTTCCCTTCAGACTGTGCTGTATCCAAATACACCAAAGGGTGAGTCTTAGTAACTGACAGTGCAGCAAGCTGGGGCTTACCACCAGTCTATTTCCCACCAGCACTGGGATATCTGTTCTCAAACTGGTTTAGGTTCTAGGTTACCATCCTGAGAGTGTGTTCTAAGGCCTCATCTACTAACCATTATAGCTTAGCCTCTTTGAAAGCATAATACAAAGTGGCTTCATTGAGAAACCCAAAAATGCAGAAACCAGGAAGCTGGAAAAAATGACAGAAAGCATTATGGAGAATTCCATGGGCTAGGGGAGCTTGATTCCAATGAAACTTCCTGAGGCATACAGGATGCCTTGCAGGACTGTCAGTGGTAAGCTTGGCAAGCTGGGGCATCTATCTAATGGACTTTTGTATTCAGTTGGTAGATTAAGTATCAGCCTGACAGCTACTAGGCTGCTCTTACTGGAACTAAATCTAGAACAAACATGGAAAACTACCCCAATCATGTTCCCCTGCGTATCTCAGCTTCTATGGAACTACAGCTGAAACTGAACAGAGGGTATATACAGATACTAGAAGCATCTTTTACAGCAAAGCATTTAAAAAATACTTTAAAGACTACCTCTAAGTATAACTTTGTTACTTTCTCATGATCTTTATTAGGCTAACATTGAATAAGGATGTTCTCAACCACTAAAAATATGTAAGCCATTCACAGAAGAAATTGGTTATTACGATGCTGTGAACATTACAGTGGGAAGTATTTAAAGCCAAGGACTTCAGTTTTAGCAAAGTAGAGTCATGAGGGACTCTACCAAAACTGGTTCAAGACAGGGCAGCCTTATTAAAAATTGAAGCAGCCCCATTTGCATGTTCCCAACTTCTACATGAACATGTCAATTCAACAAATGTAGAAACTAGACAATTTGCTGTTTTTGCACCAGGAGTAGGAACTCCCTAGACAACTCAGGGAACTGGAAGTACACTGAGGGCCAGTGTGTAAGGGGGAAGATTTAACAGATCAAGGAGGGATGCTTGGCTCCTTGCAGGCTTATTTAGAGGATGGGAGAAGCTATAAGCCTTTGGGTTTCCTTAGCTTCTGCTCTTATGGTCACATATAAATGATTCATCTGGTTTAAGACTGCAGTTAGAGGGCTTACAAATTAACTGGGGGAGAAACAGCTAAGAGATCCTTAGTGATCCTAGTGTTGGCCCTTCCGAGAGCCTTTGCTCACTTCCCTGGGGGATTGAGGGCAGTGGCGGGAGAGGTGAAAGATATGAAAAGGACCTTGGTGGTAGCAACCAAGACAGAGGTCTCTTGCTCTGCTTCCCAAGCTGTATATGAGGTAGGGGTGGGCTCGTTATGGGATGTGGAGAGGCCAGAGGGCTAGAGTTAAGATCCTCCTGACTCTCACCTGTTCAGTTTCAGCTCCAAGCTCTGTTCATTCTGAGCCTTGCTGAGCTACCACAGACTACTTAGGATATCAGTGGAAGGGCTGTCCTTGAATATAATATCCCTATCTGGCCAATGCCCCTGCTTATCTGGGACCATATTTCTTCCTTGGAATTTGTTGTTTGTTCTGTCAGGGTCTTGAGGGTCTTCCCAGAAGCTTATGGAGAGGCTACAATTGAAGCCCCCACCCTGTCCCTAGGCTCTGAAGTGATAGAAGCACAGTAAAGTGGTTTGGGGACCTCCAACTGCATTTCTTGCCCTCAGTCCACTAGGGCAGAGGCTGTGGGTAGAACTCAAGTCAGCCCTGCCTGCCTGCTCACCTCCATAAAGGAGATAACTTTTGTACATTAGCTACGACGTCTAATATGGTCTCAGGAAGAATGCAACAATCTTATTTCTATCTAGAAGTAATATTTCATAATCAAGGGCAATAAATGATAGTTATAACTTCAGGTCATTTTCTTCTATTCCCAGTTTGAGTTATATAAACAGGTATTAAACTATTTACCATGCTACTTCTGTATCTGTTGATGACTTTCCATTTTGCTAATGTAACAAATTAATGATTTAATATTTATCCTGGCATTCCTGGAATAAATTCCACATGGTCTTAGTATTGCTTTCACATTTCCTGAGTGACTTTTTTCTGAAAGTGTAAAGACTTATGATATCCAGGTTTGAGACAGATGCACCTATAGTCTTCTGCAGCTAATAACAGGGTTATTCCAGCCTCAAAACAACCTGGGAAATGTTCTCTTCTGAAATCTTTTATGTAAGATCACTTAAGTGTCGGATAATAGTGAATTCTATAAGTTCAGGAAGTATGGTAGACCAGGTCCTTCAAGCAAGATGGCAAAACTGTATTAAACATGCAACACACTGAGATACACCTGCAAAAATGGTGAGGGCCCAGAGAGGTTGAGGGGAGCTGTCAGATTACAATGTAGCTCTAAAACGGGAGGAACGAAAGTTGGGTGGAAGTATCTTGGCTTACAATGCAGCTGTAAGGAGAATCTTCTAGCCAAAAATACATATTGGGAGTCTCACACCTCCCAAAGAACAGACCTGCATTAGTCTTATAGCCAATGACTGATCATGGCAGGGAGTAGCTGTGAGACATGGTCTTGGTACGATAGAATAATTTTAAAGTATAACAATGGGACAATGCTTGATCATACTCCCTGCAGTCACATCTGTTCCCGTGGTTCCCACAGACTATACTACCTATGTCATACCTGTCTGTCATGGCCTAGGAGTTGAGCAAATCAGAATAGTGTATTAATTCTCTAGACCACCTCTCCCTGCCCTCCACTACTGAACTGGAGCAGATGCTTGGGCAGTGAGACAGAATTGAATGAGTACAGCAGGCTGCCTAGCACCAACTTGCAAAACGATGCCACGGCCCTGAAACACCAGATATCTCCAGGGTTTCTACGTAGTTCCACCATCAGACCTGGGTGATTGTACTGATCTGACAGCAACAAAAGGGAAGTGGAAAAGTGGTGGTGACTTAGGACACTGGAGTCTTGGCACTGAGGTAGGCTCAGGCAAAGTTCCCACTGATGGCAAGCCCACTCTGGGTTTCCCTATACCTGAAACCGATAATCTGCTGTAGTTTATCTGGCAGATAGGTATGGGATTTTTGGACCTTGAAGCCAGTTCATTGTTTCTGGTCCTGAGGAATGTGAACTAGACAGCAGCTGTCTACAGCTCAGATGGTAGGTCTGGTTCATGTGGCTCCAGGTGCCCAAAAGACCTGTATGATAAATAGAAAGGCAGCAGCCAGACTCTACATGCAACCCCTACCCTCCTGACTGGTTGCTGGTTCTTGTTTCATCTGTCATGGATGCAGTTTATCACAAAAGCTGTTCTTTCCTTGGTCTGACTTCCTCTGGTGTTATCCTATGGATCTTCTGGCATAGACTACCCAAGGCCTCTTGCCAGCTCTACTTGCAGACATTAGACTTGAACCTAGTGAAGTACTTGCCACAATTCTCAGCCAGGAGTTGGCTTGGCTTGTAGACTCCTACCTTGAAAGATAAGTAGAATCCTTCATAATAGTTGGAAGTCAATTTCAAAGATAAGACATATTCATCCTCCTTCGGACACTGGTTCATACTGACTTATAGATGACATGTCGATGTGACGATGTGAAGGGTACCTGATGTTGAAACACATACTGGGTATATCCTTGTGTATCTAGTCCATCTTCCTGCATGTGCCAGGATTATAAGTGCCCTGATTTATCCTTCTTGGTCAGATGGTGGAAGGTGACAGAAGCACTTAAATGTGTCTTGTCTATGCACTGCTAGGTGCTGCTGTGTTTCCAAAGAAGCTATTCTCCATGGCCATGTAGTTGCATTTTGACTCTTATAGCTAAAATCAGTGGACAGCAGGCTGTACTTTGTTCTGGAAGAAGGCTGTCACTGCCAGGATATATTTGGGATAAGAGTTTTCTTTTTTTTGGTCTGGTCTTTGCCTGGTATAAATAGACGTAGTCCCTGTTCCAGGAGCTATTTCTTAGTTACACTAGTTCAGATCACAGGACTTATGCCATATTGGTTTAAGGCCCTCTAAACTCTCGGAGCACTTAGCAATTTGTGCCAGCCACTTTAGAAACTGGAGAACTGTACTCATGGCTGAAACCTGGTCCCATTGGCTTACCCAGCCACAGTGAGTAGCTTGGAAGCATCCCAAGGCAGATCAAGCTTGGAGGTTGACTGAACTCTGGGGATTGTAGGATGATGACCACGAGTTGCTTCCTGCTTGTGCACTGCCTTTTGTTTTCAAGTTGTGATGGCAAAGCCCTGCTTGGGCATAGAATGGTACCTTTCGTCCTGGTTATTTGTGGTGGGGAGTGATGGGAGAGACTGTCAGCCTGACCTAGAACTACATGGGACCTCAAGAACTCCAGTTACTGAATAGAGTGGCACTGGAGCTGAGATGCTAAGTCTGAAGCTTTAGCCACTAATTTGGTCCTCTAGACCATATCTTTGTCAAAAGGCATAAAACCTTCGTATGTCATTCTACATCAGGGGCTGCAAAAGCCATGTTTTCTTTGTCCCACATATTCTGCCTTTCTAAAACTAAGACAAAATCCCAAATAAACCCCAGTACAGTAGCAATGGAAGTTAATTCAGTCTGAGGATGGACTAGGCTGACATAATTGAATCTCAAGTTTGAAGGATGCCTCCCTCTAGCTCCCAAGTATTAGGAAAAACATCTTGGCTAATGGGACTAAGCGAGTGTCCATGTTTGAGAGGACTCTATCAAAGGTGAGTCACTGTCTAACCTGAATTTATGCAGCAGTGTTTCTGTATCTTAACTCTTGTAATTCTAGAAGGCCAATGAGAAGCAGTAGGTATCAATTACCCTTTCTTAAGGGACCAGAATCGACTTTAACAGGTACTAGTCTATATGACAATGACTTGGTTCTAGGGAGTCAAGGGCAGGGAGAAGTCTGAGAGTCAAAAACAACTGGAAACCATAGGGGAAAATGCTGTGAGATGACAACCTTATCTAGAGGGGTTAGAAGTGAAACTTCAGAGGTACTATTAAGTCAATTTTGGCCTTTCCAGCTCATCTATGGACTGTAAGTTGTCTAAGAGGCCAGTAATATGTTAGATATCTTGCTCTTATGGTTGGGATTTCCCTGGATTCAGATTATAACAAACTCTGCATCCTTAAGAGTAGAATTCATAGAATTGTTCTGACCAATGCTCAAGATTCTAGGGGTGGAAAATGGTTTAGGACCTATTTTTCTGTATTTCTTCACCCTTCTAGAATCTTACCAGGGCAGAATACCATTGTTTCCAATACTGACAAGTCAACTCATCTTCCAGTCCCTGCAACATCTAACACGTACCCTGCACTCCCAACATTTGTATCTAGCCTTAGTAGCCTGAGTAGCTTTCTACCAACCCTTGCCAAAACACACAAAATGAGAGCTGCTGAAGTAGTCCGTCTTAGCACTAAGAGCCATTTGTTCAAGTACTTATATACCCAGTGCAGGTTTAGTATTTGCCAACTAAGTTGCTGAAATCCTGTGGACTTGAAAGTATGAGAGACTTCTTGGGGTTATGGGGTTATGGTTTTGAAAGCCCAGGCAGGAAAGGGAGCCAGAAATAGGCAGAGAATGCCTTCAAACTAAATGCAGTCCTGATGCCTATCACAGGAGAAGATTGAGTGGGAATTGGCTCAGACCGCAGGGGAACATCACCTCAAGTGGGTTCTCCCACACTGAGCAGAGGTAGCTTGGCTCTAAGGCCCCTGTTGTTCTTCTGGGGAATTAATGGGGAGAAGATGGTCTTAGCTCAAATGCTGGAGTGGCTCCCAAAGGTGTATAACTAGAAGCTGTCAGATGACTGCACTCCCCACAGGTATTGGACCCTTCCTGGGAGGGAGACCTAGATGGCATGCTGCTATGACTGTCACAGACCACTCCTTGAACCACGTGGATCTGGCTCTCCAGCATGCTCAGAGGGTCGGTCCTCCAGGGTTGCAGTAGGCCTCTGGTACTAACAGCTTGGAGAAAACTTAGTGAAATGAACTAGATCCCTTATTACCATAGTCCTAAGGGCCACAACTAATGCTCATCTCCTCATTACTCGATATTCTCATTGCCCTCAGATACCACCTAGTAATATGACTGAAACTGACTTCTGATAAGTCTGAGCCTATAGTAGCCATACTTTTCAAACTTGAGTGGCTGTATTTTATTGTTTCAATTTGTCAGTGGCACCAAGAAGTGCCTGAATGGGTCATGTAAGTTCCATACTTTTCTTCCTGCCCCCACTGTGCAACCAGGGCTCCACCACCTCCTGATTACCTAGGTGTCTTTTCTCACCTGCTAGTCCCTAGGCAGAGTCCAGAGTGTCCTGGAAACACCAGTAGCTTCACTGAGACTCTTGCTGCCTCTCCTGTAAAAGGTACCCTATGTGGGGCCCAGGGCCCATAACACTACAGAGTCCAGATTTTTAAAGATATAAAGTCCCCCAGTTCATCACTGGGAATAAAGGTAAGTGGGGCCATTTCTTCTTGTACCTCTTGTTCCCAGGTCCAAGATCTTCCTTATGGTAGCATAGGTCTGACTTAGGCATACAATACATGCTTATAGATGGTTTCCTGTTCTTAGAGTAATGCTTCTGACCTAATGCATCAGATGTGTGCCATTCCTACTCCATCAGGCAGGCAGCCCTTGGATGGGTGTGGTACATGATATGAGTCGTCACAGTCATGAACTGTCTTCCATACCTTCAATACATAGTAGGTCCTCTAGTCAGACGCCATATGGCACGGGATCCTATGGCTGTAGATAAAGCAGTCTCTAAGTCCCCAGAGACAAAAGACCTGGCTGAGGCTCTGAGCAGGGCAGTCAAACTCATACCTGAAATATGTATCTATGCCATTAGAATCTATTCCTGACACTTCTAAGATGGAAGGGGCCTAACAGAGTTAACTTTCTACCAAGTAACTGGCCTTCTTGAGTTATGCCATAGCAGAGGCTCACTCTTAGTCTCTATTGCTGGCAGATTAAACATTCATAAGTGGTATCTAGATCGGCCTTGGTATGTGGGAACCCATGCTTTTAGGCCCTTGCATAGCCAGCGTTTTTGCTATTCTGCCCAGTCCACATATTTGACCACAGCAGTTCTTAGATGGTAATATCAACTGGTCAAATTGTTTTGCCTACTTACTTACATGCCTATTCCATGGTGTGAAGCACTCTGGTAGGCATAAACATATGATATGTTAACACTTCATTACTACCCCCAAACATTTTTCCACAAGGATCGACCCCAGACTTCCTTATGTTCCAGTCCGTTTCCTTCCAAGTTCCTGATATGCTGGCCAGGGCACTTACTGCTCTGCACTTCTTGGCATGGATTCTGACTTTGGGTTACTTTTCCCATGATGTACTCTCATTTTCTCACTGGGAAAACCTTGCCTTGCCAGTGCATTTCAAAGCCATCCTGAATGCATCTATTAAAGAGTTACCATTTACCTTAGCTTTCACACACTGGACCAACACATCTATAAGTCAAACTGCCTTCTATTCCTTCAGTTGGTCATAATGGGCTTCTATATCCATAGATGTAAGGCTAGGAAGAGGTTCTGAGGCAAACCAATATGGGGTGTCTGGGAGGCTTGGGCCATCCACATACCCACCTTGCTGGTGCCCTCTGGTATTACTTGGGCTCAATCCTGGGCTGAACCATTTTAATCTCTTGATGAATTGACCCTGATGTGGCCAAACTTGATCTGATGGGTCTTAACTGACCTCCCCCCTCCCAGCACATAATGGGCAGTTCCAGGTTATACGGTCACACGGTAGCTCGTGGTTAAGGTTTCCTTCTCTACCAGAGCCTGGTAGCACATGAACCATTTTTAAAATGACATAACTGTCTGCTACAGATAATATGGCCTTGCTCTTGAACTGTAGGGGACTGTATTGTTCCACTGGGGCTTGACATAAATTCCATACTACTTCCCACTAATCGTTCTTTTAGTTCATGATCTGTTTTAACGGTTTAAAGATGTTAAGTAAATAGCTTCATATAATACAAGTCAAATTAAACATGTATTGCATACATGCATGAAAACCAGTGTAATCAAGGTAATAAGACATATGTCACCTTGCTGGATTGTGGCCCAAGGGGCAAGACTGATTACATCACAGCCTAGATCTATAGAGCCCTTTCTTACTCTGGGTCCATCTTAGGACTGATAGCCTTTTGTTCTGTGGGCTAAAGCAGTACTCCCAGGGTTTGAAGGTGTTTCTAGATCACAATGCCTATCGGGCATTGTGCTTTCCCCTTTCCTACATCTTACATCCCCTACCACAACTTGTCATGGTCTGGAGGGGTTTGTCACATTCTCCTTAACCCTAGACTGCTAAGATCTTTCTGGAAGTGGCAGATCTGACTCTTCACTGGCTACAACTTCCATCCTCTAAAAGTGCCCAGTGCTCTGAAAGAGTGCTCCTAAGTTTTGTAGTCTGGCTTTTGAGAGGAGCACCCTCAAATTCAAAGCCTGGAGATATTCTCTGGGCTCCTGGTGCCACTTGCTGCCTAGTTCTTTCAGCTTCTTGGGATGTTATCACTTTTCTCGTATTCAGGACTAGCACTGGCATGGAATCTTAGTTATCAGCCTGGCATCCAGGAAAGGATGTCTCCTTATAGGACAGCTGGTTGCATTGTAGGGTAGAAGCCTTGGCAGCGTCTTCCTGCATGGGGGAAGTCTAGCTTCTAATAGAGGTGGATCACCTCTTAGGCTGATGGTTCAGGGCTGACAAGCTACAGTTCTTGGCTGTGTTCACTTAGATGTCCCAGGTTTTTGCAAGAGGGGCTTAAACACAGTAAGCAGATCTGCCTTGACTGGAGCATTTCACTGTCTTTTGAGCTTGGCAAGTCTACCCAATCCCAAATTTGCTTCTTGGCTGTATCCACTGTCCTACTGCAGGAGATAAGGACCTCTCATAAGCTGGCTGCCAGAGACCCTTCAGCACTCTAACATAGCTAAAACTTGTTTTTTATCCTCCTCCAGTAAGGCATTACGGCAGTGTAACTAATTCTACTTCCCCTATACTTAAAGGTCCAAATCATGGCATTGGCCAGGGAATTTTCCCTCAATAGAACATTCAAGTCACTATTAAAACTTTAGCAATTATGTTGCCACATTGTATATCAAACTATTTATGCTACATATCAATTGAAGTTGAGTTTGGATCTGCTCTGGACACTTGGAGTAAGGGGATTCAGTCCCCAAATCCTATTGTATCGTTTTATCTCAAGCTACTACTGTGATCTCGTGTTCTGGCCCTCTGGAAAACTGCTCCCAAGCACGTTTGGAAGCTTGATGCATTGGGTAATGCCTATGAAAAAGGGAAGGAGCAGAAATAGGCAAGGTAAGTCTTTACATCATGATGCTCATCTGACACCCATGAAAGGAGAAGGGAAAGAAATTGGATAGGAACCTCAGACTGCTGTGTGCCTGAGAAATCCTTGACAATTCTAAAACTCTGGTGCAGTTAATGCCTGCAGAGGAGTCACTCAGAAGCTTCCCGGTACCCTCCTGCCATGCCATATTAAAGTGCTTCACATTCCAGGAAGAATATGACCTTAGCTCAAGTGCTATGGTGGATCCCAAAGGTTCTGCAGATAGAGGCTATCAGCTGATATACTCCCTGATGCCTGTTTTTCTTGGAGAAATCAGCCAGCATTCTTGTGTACTGGAACATGAGTCCAGTCAGATGAAGTATAGAGACTCTTGTGCCCCTATAGGAGAGATAAGAGTCAAGGTACTTTTGATTAATAACAGGTATTCTACAAAGGAAATGGATTGAAGGATGATTTAGCAGGAATGGTGGAGACAATGATAAACTGGTCCAGAGTTCTGAGATGACACTTACATTGGCTCTATTTTCTCTAGGCTTTAAACAGGTTAGGGTCTTTCTAAACATTTTAAGAGAAAAAGGGTATGGAAATAAAATCCCTGAGGTAGGAAGCACTGGCATATTTGAAGGACTGAAATGAAGCACTGTGGCTATAGTACTTACTGAAGGGGGAAAGTCCCATCAGAGGCAGGAACAGATACCATGCGGAACTTTGCTAAGGAAGGGTGGGTTTTTACACTCTAGCTAATGGAAAGCCACTAGGAAACCTTGAAGCAGTGGAGTAACGTAAGTGACTTCTCTAATCGCTATCCTCAACGATCTGCTCACAAAGGAGACAATGTATATAGCTAGGCCTGAGACGGGGCAGTAGAAATGGAAGAGTGAATAGATTCAGAATGTCTTAAATATAATGAATGGGTGGTTCTGACAAATTGGTATAGGGAATGAAGGGCAAGAAGAAACCAGGATGATCCATGACTTTTCTGGCCAGATTGGTAGTTTTTTGGTGCTTCAGAATGGGGAAGTCTAAAGTCTTAAGCAAATAAGTTGTCTTGTGCATGCTAAACTTGATATCTAAGACATCCACATAGAAATGCTGTATAGACACTTGGATATGAGCCAGGTGCCCAGGTAAGTATTCAAAGCAAGTGAAGTTCTTAAGTTATATGCTTGAGTCACATTTGATTAATAACAAATTTATTTTGTTATTAATCACATTTAATTCTTAGTCACATTTAATATTCTCCATGTAGATCTGCAGACTGATGTCAAATCTCTAGATGTTGAGTAGCCGCTGACTCCAATAGCAGGGCTTGAAAATAATAGGTGGCAATTATCATTAAAAATTGATTGAGAGCAAAAACTCACTGCCAGTTACCATCCCAAGATGTGATATTTTGAGTGTGAGGCAAGGGAGAATGCTCAGAGCTTGAAGCATACAAAACCTCTAGACAACATGTGAATTATGTAAAACAAAACTCAAATGTTCTCATCCAAATAGCTAAATGTGTACCCATGGACATAGTAGGGTATACACACTGGAGACCAGGTGGGGTAGGGGAGTAAAGAATGAGAAACTACGTAATGGGTAGAATGTACATTATTCGGTGAGTACACCAAAAGCCCAGACCTGACATGACAACTACACAATATATCCATGTAACAACCTGTATTCTTTCAAGTTTATACAAAAATAAGTGTATACCAGGGTGAGCACCCTTGTTCTCACTGAACCCTCTAGACTTGTGGCTTGACTTAGGGGTGACCAAGGATCTGATATAAGCAAAAAATTCTTTAAGATAGTTTCATAGGTAGGCTTTCTCTTAGACAACTCCACTGTCAAGTCTCTTACAAAAAACCAGAGTCAGCACAGATGCCCAAACATGGATAGCCTAGGAAGTCCTCAAGGAAGAACTATCCTGAGAATGATTGGTAGGAAAGCAGGTGTTGGGTCAGGAAATTGTACACAGGGCCAGACTGGAAGAAGGTGCTATGACTTGAGAAAAGTGGTGTTTTTGTCTGGTGGCTTCTTCCCTATGGGAACGGTGGGACATGTTTGACCCAATTCCCCTGAGGATGCTCTACTTGTAGGTAGCATGACTGTGTGACTCGCAGTTTGTAGAAAAAGGGAGAGGCTATATCCTTTAAGCATCAGTGTCTCAATTCCTGGTCTCAAGCAAAGACAACCTTGGAGCATCTTGGAAACTCCCATAACCAGAATTCTGGATTTCCCCATTTACTATTGTGTACCTAGGGTTATAGGGCAGCATTGAGTTATGCAGCGAGTAGTGAAGTCAGTGCAATGGGTAAAACTAGGGGACTTAAGGATTAGAGTTCATAATCTTATAACATAATGTCATCTGGTTTCCTAGAGGGACAATCAGAAATATTGGTTACAGTTATGCCTTAGCTTTCTGGAGCATGGCTTCCATGGAGACCTGCTGGCAGCTTATACTAAAGCCTGGAGTTCTACAGGGAGGTTTGAGGATTAATCTAGTATATTCAGAGCTTAACTAAATGTGTCCCTCAAACTGGAAATTAAACTGTTCAGCATTTTTGAAAGGCTTCTGGAGAAAGCTACTGATTTCTAAAAGAATCTTGTGCCTTCTATATGCTGATTTTTGACTCCTTCAATGCCTTTGTGCCAAGTGGTACTTTGTCAAGGGATACTCCTGTTGTATGGTACAACTAATAGTGACAGATCAACTTGCTCAGTTTGCTTCTAGATACACTACTTGCTGCTTGATTAATGGGTCATGTATTTAAGATGCTTCTAAATATTTCATGCCCTAAACATTAACCCATGCCAACCAAGAGAGCAATTTAATGGCTTATTTTTGAAAGAAATCAAGTGTAACAATCCAGGTCCACTAAGAACCAGAGTGCAAGCTAGATAGTTCAATGGAAAGAATTTAATGTGGGCGACGTTATAAAAATATCCTAAGAGTTGAAAGCAAAACAGGGACTGCTGAAGAAATCCAGACTAACAGAAGCCACTTCTCCCTTTAGACCTGAAAGTACAGTGGAAAGAGTGTTACTGTAGCCTTGTAGAGAATGCCCAGAGGGGGCTACAGCCACAGTAAGGAATGCTTAGAGAAAGCTGGGAGGTGGGAGGGGCTGCTGACTCTAAAGACTAGAAATGAAATAGCCACTCCCACGGATTCTACTGAAGTGGAGGGGAGAAGGGTGTAAAATACCCTGGCTTCTTTTACATTCTTTCAATCTCATCAGGGCTTTCCATTGGCCAAAACCTAGTTTGCACAATCAATTGAATGGACACTGGGGCTGGCATTGTCCTGACTGTTCTGGCTCCTTCCTCAACCATCAACCCTGAAGAAAAGCAAACATGGAATCCAGGAATAAGAGGCTTTGGACATGCTTAAGAGGGGCTTGATCTGTTGTATGGAACAGATACAGATCCAGATGACGGTCAGTCGAAGCCTTATCAGGAAGACACCCAAACTGCAGTGCAGCTCTAGTGTCTCAGCTCCCTTAACAAGGATCCTTAGCATAAACAATGCTTGGTCCTCCATTGGGCAGGACTGGCCAGGGCCTGGTGTGCCCTGCCCTGCCCAGTTGTTGGCAGGGATCTACCTGGGTAAAATGCATCCTTAGTTCTAACACTGGCAGATCCTAGGGATACTGCAGCTGGAGGCTAAGTGCACTCCAAGGCATATTCTTCAGAGGGAGATTGGAATAGTACATCTCCATGGCTGCCACAAGGACTACATGACTGTCTAAACTTGGACACTTTAAGAGTAAAGAGCCTTGTTAATCACACTAGGGCAACAGGCAAAAACTCCAACTGGCTGGACAAGTTGGTGTATGTGGTCCCTGAGTGTAATGGCTGTGATCTGGAACAAAGGGCAACTGACAGTGCTGCGAGGGTAATTAAGGTGAATTTATTTCTGCTTTTTGCCTCTTCAGCATAATTGTTTATTGAGGCATTGTCTGACTGAAACTGGTAATCCTGCATGTTAATTCACTGGACAAAATCAGGTTAGCATAAAAACCCTGTGAGGTGTAAGGAGTTGATGAAGGCAAGTAGAGGTTGAACTTTGGGCATTTATACCTCCATCATGCCCCATGTGGGGCTGGTGGATTCCAGTCTGGGGAGCCTGCCTCCTACCAATGCTGCTCCTCTCAAGAAGGAAGACCCTAGCCTAATAGGATTCTTTTTGGAAACTACAGTAACTTAGGGTTTTTCTTTCTGTAAATGTACAAGGATTTGAAACAAGTTAAAACTGCCTTTGCTCTTGAACCAACAATGCATTACTAGATAAATCGTATTCCTCTGGTACTAGATATTCTCAGACTAAAATAAGACACAAGAAGAATAGACCTATTGCAAAATGGAAACAAACACTGAAAGCCTAAATATTAGGACACTCAGACTGAGACTATCAAGTACAATAGACACCTAAGATTGAGACACTAACATTCAAAAATAAGAAAAATGAAGTGTAAGAAAGCTGATACAACACAAGTGGATATAGCTGAAGAACAAATTGGTGAATTGGAAGATCAGATTGAACCATCACAGGAAATGGAAAATGAGATGGAAGGTGTTAATTGTAAACATGTAGATAATAGTCTATCTACAATAATAAAGAGAAGTCCTGAAATGACCATATTTTGAAAGGCTTCATGAAGTGTATGGAGAAACTCTACAACTAGATTCAATATGATAAACTGTAAAATTCAGCTGTGAAAACTTCCAAAGGATCATCTACAAAACGATCAGAATCATTATACTCAAGAAAAATCGTGGATGAAATAATCTAAACAGTTAAACTTGTCCTTGTAGAAGTCCTCAAGTATACTTAAGTAGAAAATCATAATCATGTACCTGTTACTCAGACTAAACTCAGTATTTCCATCTTCATTTATCCCACTAGGTGTATCTGCCTTATTCTGCTTTGCTGGAATTCTTTAAACGCTAGGCAGCCTATCCTTCTAGTCACAATACTGATTGACAAGGTCCCTCTTTAAAATCACTGTCACACATAGCACAATCAACACTCCTTAATGTCCAATAGTCCCATCAAATTTCACAGCTTGCTTTAAATGTCCTATATCTGGCTTATTCGAATCAAGCTCCAAATAAGCTTACTATTGTATTGTTTGGCTTAACCTGGGGTCACTAGAAGACAGAATTGAAGCAAGACTTCATTGACTAATGCTTACTTGAGGGGTACAATCCTGGAGCAACAACAAAATGAATTTAAGATGGAAGGCTGGGAAATATACACAAGCTTATAGTACCAAGTCAGCCATTGATTCACAAAGATCACAGACGATTATGAGGCCTGGAGAGTGACCAGTAAAGATGGTAGAAGTCACTTGTTGGCTCCCATCTTCTAGTATTTGCTGGTCAGTTTCTTTGAGTAAACTTCTGGGTGTGTCTGGTTAGCCTGTCTGGCAGCTGGAGGGAAATACAAATCCATCCAAGCAATGTGGCACTTCATCTGAGCCCAGAAGCCCCAGAAAGAGCTGGAAGCTGTGACATGCAGCTAAGCAGCATGATGTATAGGTCAGCATGTTGTTGGCCAGTGTCCACCGCATCTGAAAAACAAGTGACACTGAGAATCTGAAAGGATTTCTAAAATGTCTGCTAGTACTTAAGCTTGTCTTCCCATAACGGTCCCCTCCCCACCTAGTATCATTGAAACACTGGAGGAATTTTGTCATGTCTCACAGAATGTCCTGTATTTAGGTTTGACTAACTACTTTTATGTCTAAGTTGTTCCTTTCCCCTGTATTACTAAAAATTGATAGTCCTACAGGTTGACTAGATTACTGATAGTCTTGCCAACAGAGGCTATCTATAATTTCTATTGCATCACATTCAAGGGCACTACACTTGGCTGTTCCTTTTACAGTGGTGCTAAGTTTAGTGAATGGCTCAGCCTGGTGCCATCTGAAACCATGATTTCTCATCCTTTCACTGAATTTTAGTTCATACTGATTACAAAAAAAAATTCTGTACTTCTCCCCCTGTTGATACCCTTTACAATGTGACTTCACCATTCTTCCAATCAAGAAATGAACCATTTGCCCACCCCCTTGAATCTGAGCTGGCCTTGTGGCTTGCTTGGAAAATAGCAGGTGGTAGAAATGGAACTGCCATTTCAAGCCTGTGCCTTAAGGACCCTTGTGTCTTCCTCTTTATTGCCACTGTAAGGAAAATGAGCCTAGGCTAGGATGAGTCTGATCAGACTGAGGTGAAAGTCCTATTGTCCCAGCTGAGGTCGTCCTAGACCAGTCTGAGCTCACCTCTAAATGTGAGCATAGCCTCCTACCCACAGTTTGCTACATACTTTGACTTACTGTAAAGGATACTTGTAACTGGAAGGTAGTTCAGGGGGCCAGAAGGTGCCCCTTTAAGGTACTGTTATAACTTGACAAACTGACTGTCCGCATATACCTGACAACTTCCTATTCCTACTTATCCTCAAATAGGAAAATATAGGGGAAAGGGTATATGGAGAAGGGGTGGCTGCCTTTATAAAATGAGGCCAGAACTGTTACAAACATCAAGGAGTAGTGGGGTCTTAGGGCTATTGGAATCTTTACCAATGTTCAAAATACACTCCCTAGCCATGTTTGCTAGGCCTTTCTACTAGGCAGGGATGCTAACCCTAAGATTCCATGCAGAATAAGGTTAGAATATATGCTTAGATGCTGTAGAAGAAAGTGTGCCAGTGATTGGTACAGGACATACATCCTCAGCCTCTAAGTTTTTGCAAATATTATCAAAAGAAGTTCCAATAGAAATCTGGTTTTTGAGGTACATGCATATAATACTTGAAGGGAACATGTTATAGCAACTTGCCACTTTATCCATCATTGTTCCAACAATCACAACGTTGTAGAGAACACTATTGAGAGAATCTAATTTTAAACCACAACATTCCATGATACCTCTCACCAAAATTTTCAGAGCATGAATAGGTGCTGCAACTGGTCTTCTGCTAGCCCTGTCAATTCCATGATGTCTGACATGGGTGTTGTACAAGAATTGGGATAGGGTTTAGAGGTCCCAAAGCATAATGGGTTTAGTTAACATGTACACATCCTGATCCACGTTTGCACATATTGGCCTTGGTAGAGCCAGTCCCACTTCAGGTACTGTCACTTGGTGGCCAGGGCCCCTAATAACCAGCCAGACTTCTTCCAAGGCAGCTTCCTTTTGGTGTTAAGGATGGTATTTCAGAAATCAATACCCTTAAATTGGCTCAATAGGTTTATAATATCCCATTCCCACCCAAATGCTGGGTCAAGTCCCCCTGATGACAAATTGGCAAGAATTCCAGGAGAAATAGAATCACCTGTTTTTCTGTCTGACTTCTTGGAAGCTACTGAGGTAGTAAGTAGAGTTAGGCCTGAGATAAGTGATAGCTCAAACACAAGCTGAGGTTCCTGGAACTCGATTCTGTAGTTAAAAGGAAGCGTGTTATCTCGGAAGGAAGGCAAGGGGAGTTCTTTGTTACACTTCCAAGGGATGAGCATAGCAATCTGGAATCCTATTGTGTATGGATGCTATAAGCCTGTGAGGGTCAGGGAAAGAAGTTCATTGGGTTGGTTCAGCAAAAGTCCTCTCCTAAATGTCTCCTTTCTTTTAAAGGAAGTGTTTAGATTGGCAAGAAACGTGCATTATTGGAAGAAGTGAAGGTTCTGAAATCAGGCCCAGGTTTTAACACCCATCTCAGCTTCCTTACTGTATGACCTTTAACTTACTCTCTGAGCCTCTCCAACACATTTTGTAGATGCTTTCATCCTGAATTGAATCTTTATCTTCAAATGGTATTAAGATAACATACAAAATCCCAAGAAGACTAATTGTAAATATAAACCATACTGGAATTGTGTGGATTCACTTATAAAGGGTAATTATGCTGAAAATTAGTTGTAAAGGACAAACCCTATCCTGGGACTATTCTAAGGGTTTCAACCTCACAAAGATCAATAAAACAGTAGGCCAGAAACTACTCTTGCCATCTAAATTGTGATGTGAGAGGTACCACAGATCAATGGGCAATACAAGAATAAGTGATAGGTACAACTGGTGAACAACTTAGAAAATGTTTAGCAGATTGTTTCATCTCAAAACTACAGAATTGGAATGATGTAGAAAAATCGGACTAGAGACACAAACTGAATAGTAATGCTTATCACACTCTTGGAGGTAGTTTTTGTTCTGTCTTCTGAACTTTAACAAAGATGATAGAGGATATTGACATTCATGTCAATCAAAAATCTTGATGTCAAAAGACATCAAGAAATACAGCAAATATACTGTGGACAGGCCATGACCTGTCTACAGTATTAACATTTCTCTGGGAACGGGGCCTTGAAGCAGCTCTAATCCCGTTCTGCCCACTCTGATTGCCAGAGTAGTTACAAATATTCCCCGAATCTCAGTAACTTAGCACAAGTGTGTTTTGCTCAT
The DNA here is from genome assembly GCF_002776525.5 of Piliocolobus tephrosceles. Classification (NCBI taxonomy): domain Eukaryota; kingdom Metazoa; phylum Chordata; class Mammalia; order Primates; family Cercopithecidae; genus Piliocolobus; species Piliocolobus tephrosceles. Next base: position 128,654,027 of record NC_045438.1, read on the forward strand.
GCTGGAGTGTTACGTGGCTCACCTATAAGCAATGGCTTACAGAGCTGAGATGAAAGGAGCATGAACTCCTATATATAATGTCTCTTCAAAGTCTTCATAGCCATAGAAAAATGAATGACCTTCATGGGGTTGGTGACCAGACCTGGAAAATTGTCTAGCACCTTTAACAGTAGGTACAAATGTCCACTTGCCACTGAAATTTTCACTGAAATAGAAATCAACCACATCACTAGGCACTATTCAGTTGGGATTATATCCTTAAGACTTCTCCATGGAAGACGACATAGATTTATTGTCTAGTATAAGGTTATTTAATCATTATGTACTGACAGTAGTTCGGATTTGTACCAGTGTGGCCTAGACTCGGTAGCTCTGATACACGGTCTTTCCACAGTATGAACAGAATCCAGTCCCACTCCAACTTCAAGAGAACCTAGAAAACAGAATTGTCAGACAATGCTATGTGCTCCCAAATTTGTTTTCCCCTTTGTGGACACAAGGAAAACTATGCTGGGTCAATGTTAAGTTCTGACTGGTTATCTAAAAGCCACTAGGTAACTGGGGGTGACATCAGCGAAAGTGGCAGAATAAGGACCTCTGAAAACACTATCTTCATAAAAAGCAGTGAGAACACTAGGTAAAATCAAGTTGAACACTTTTAAAACTTAACCAATCCTATAGCAATCCAGAGAAAACAACCAAATCCAGGTAATAGCAAGCTTTTGTGGTATTTTAAAATTCCCTGTTCCCTCCATCACCACCCCAGCTCTGTGGTAGCCTTAAAAACCAACACCTTGCAAACAGTGAAAAACAGCAGCCTGGCAGAGAGGGCAGAATGGGATTAGAGCTGATTCAAGGCTGCATTCCTGGAGAAATGTTAACACTTTAACCTGTCTGGCCTCATTGGAAGACTCCATTTGCAAGGTTGTTCGCATGACTGGGAGATCACCTAATGAGAAAAGCCTCTTCCATAGGGGCATTTATCAAGAACAATTAAAAGCAACTGTTTAACACTGCAGCTGCCTAAGGGCATAGTGGGTAATACTTGGAGCAAAAACAATAAGCTAAATGAAAAGCTGGAAAATTGTCTACAGGGACTCTGAAAAGCTCCAATATATTCCTATGAATCTGGATGGCCAAGTGCATATGTAGGACTGTATGTGGTGGGAAAGGACGCTAGAAGGCGCTGTGTGCTCACCTCTGGCTGACCTTGAGGCTCTGCATAAAGGGGAAAGAAAGGCCAAGGTAGTTTCAACTGCCTGGCTGAGTGTTGAAGGCATATCCTAATACATACAGGAAAGCCCTCAGTAAGGACTGGGAAACTTGGTAGTTTCAGGCATTTAAGGAAATCTGTCTAAGCAGTAGTAGCTGACCTCTTAACCAAATAAACTCCAGTAGTCCCACATAAGACTTATAGACCTTGCAGAACTGTTACTAAATAAGCAAAGAACAATCAACAACCCCTGGGAGAACTTGATATCCAGAGTTGCCATAGTAAGATTTCCAGTTTCCAACAAAGATAAATTATAGCTGATATACAAAAAAGCAATTAGTCTCTGAGAAAGTCCAGATTTTAGACTTATTAGATGAAGACTTTAAATCCACCATTTAAAATCTTCAAATAAAATCTTCAAATAAAGTATGAGAAATGTCTAGTCAGACTACCAATAGAGAAACTTTTTTAAAGAGCCAAATAAAAATTCTCAAGTTGAAGCATAATAACTTGAATTAAAAACTCTACTAGGAGAATGACACAATGGACTTTGGGTACTCAGAGAAAGAGGGTAGGAAGAGGGGGTGAATGAAGGATAAGACTACATATTGGGTGCATTGTATACAGCTCACATGATAGGTGCATCAAATTCTCACAAATCACCACTAAAGAACTTATGTAACCAAACACCACCTGTTCCCCAATAACCTACGGAAATAAACACCACTAGAGATGTTCGAGACTTGATAAGAAGAATCGGTGAACTTGAAGATAAGTCAATCAACTTTTGAAGATAGATCAAAATGTCCTAAAGTTAGACAGGGGGTGTGGTCATACAACCTTGTGAATATACTAAAAAGTACCAAATTAGTTTCAAAAAGTGAACTTGATTGTATGTAGATTAAACTCGTAAGAAGAGAACCATGGGCCTGGAACCACTACCTCAAACTACAACCAATCCTCAGCTGCATGAGAACAGGTGAAAACTGAAGTGTGGTTTTCCTACTAGAGTGCTTGTATTTCATGTTAGGGTATACTGTAATTGTGATCACCCAACAGGTTCTTGCTGCCCACTACACAAGCAACTGATTAACCAGGAAAATGGCATTGCAATAAAGAACTTAATTAACATGAGGCCAGCTGCTCTGAGAGACAGTCACTACTCTATCACCCCCAAAATTTTGAGATTAGGATTTTTAAGGATAACTCGGGTGTGTAGGGGCTTGGGAAATCAGCAGTGCTGATAGGTTGGGTTGGAGATGAAATCAGTCGAAGTTGTCCTCTTGCCACTGAATCAGTTCCTGGGTGGGATGAGGGACACAAGACCAGATGAGCAAGTTTATCCATCTGGGTGGTGCCAGCTGATCCATCGAGTGCAGGGTCTGCAGAATATCTCAAGCACTGATCTTAGGTTTTACAATAGTGATGTTATCCCTGGGAGCAATTTGAGGAGATTCAGAATCTTGCAGCCTCTAGCTGTATGACTCCTAAACCACAATTTCTAATTTTGTGGCTAATTGGTTAGTCCTGCAAGAGCAGTCAAGTGCCAGACAGGAAGGGTTTGTTTTGGGCAAGGGTTGTTAGCATCTTTATTTCGACTATAAATTCCTCCCAAAATTCAGCGTATATCCAGCAATGAACAAGGACAGCTTGGAGGTTAGCAGGATGGAGTCAGGTCGGATATTTCATTGTCACAATTTTGTTATAACTTTTGCAAAGGTAGTTTCATAATTGGTCTCACCACATGCAATGGGTGTTAACTGTGTGGATAGGATGTTTGAGAGGCAGTATCAACCACTAGCAGGCTTGTTCTCAGTTGATTCAGTAACTTGACCTTTTGTTTAAAAAGACCAAATATAAGCTATTAAGTTGTACATATAGCTTAGAAAAACGATACCAAATATTCTTCTATTGAATAAATAACAGTATAGCCTGTAAGTAGAACACTAAGTAAACATAAAAAAACGTGGTTGAAAAGCATAATGTGAAGAGGTATATACCAATTATAATTTACACAATTAGAACAGAACGCAAATGCTGACTTATAAAATGTGGATAGTATATAACATAACTTTCCATATCTTTCATGCAAGTACTTGGACTTTAAAATGAAGAAAATAAAAACGGGGTTTAAGCATAATCTAGTCATGCCACATTACTAAATCAACTTTCACTGTCAGGCTGGCTGTCCTGTTACCTAAATACAAAATACTTTTATATTAAAAGTTCCTGGATGAACCTGACATACATGTTCTTACGCTGCTATGAAACTCTCTGGAAAGCCATGCTTGTTCTAAAACAGAGGATGAACTTAAGATGTGATGCCTTGGATTGCCTTCCTCATGAAAGGGCCTTGCAAAAGCAGGTTTCACACATGGCAAATTGGTTCTCCACGTGGTAGATACAGCACCACCAAAACCCAAGACAAAGGGACTAATGGTTGAGGCATTTGGAGTCTAGAATATTCTGCTTGGCCCTACAGGTAAAGAAAAGCCTAACATGGAAGCTGCATCAAAATAAGCTTCCATTTCAGCTTTCACTATCAAGATGGCCTAGGTCTTGCAAGAAGTTAACATGCTTGGACTTTCGGAGTAAATGCATTTGTTCAACTGAGTCCCAGGTGGAAGTCCAAGTTGGTAAATACAGCCTGTCACACTTGCCTTTCATCAGGCTGTCCTGTGTTTGAAGGTCCACATTTTATGCTGTGGGGAATCTAGGGTCTGGTGTTACCATCTTTAAAGAAGGCTATAAATACCACTAATTTTCATTATACTTGAAGTTCTGGGATACATGTGCAGAATGTGCAGGTTTGTTACATAGGTATACATGTGCCATGGTGGTTTGCTGCACCCATCAACCCATCATCTACATTAGGTATTTCTCCTAATGCTATCCCTCCCCTTGCCCCTGACCCTCTGACAGGCCCTGGTGTGTGATGTTTCCCTCCCTGTGCCCATACATTCTCATTGTTCAACTCCCACTTATGAGTGAGAACATAGTGGTTTTCTGTTCCTGTGTTAGAGAATGGTTTCTAGCTTGATCCATGTCCCTGCAAAAGACATGAACTTTTATGGCTGTACAACATTCCATGGTATATATGTGCCACATTTTCTTAATCCAGTCTATCATTGACGGACATTTGAGTTGGTTCCAAGTCTTTGCTATTGTGAATAGTGCCACAGTAAACACACATGTGCATGTGCCTTTATAGTAGAATGATGTATAATCCTTTGGGTATATACCCAGTAATGGGATTGCTGGGTCAAATGGAAATACTGCTAACTTTTTTGACTGCCTTCAGTGACTAGAAGAGCCATTTAGGGATAGGACTACTTGAATTGGCTTCTTGCCGTAAAGACACTTACATATACTTTCCTTCCAACCTTTTTTTAGGACCCCTTTCTAGCCTGTTAATGCTCTGCATAGAATGGAATCTAGTGAGAGGTTGATGTCTTTAAGTATTGCATTGATATCCTTGATGTGCTGATTTACAGGAGAAAACTGCAGCTCAAGCCACCAAACTCCATATCCCCTTCTAGAGTTGGAATGGTGGCAATGTATCCTGCCTCTAAGGAGTTTGAGGCTTTCAGAACAGGAAGGTTGGCTATAGGAGGGACTTGCCATTGGAGGATAGGCTTGCTTCTCAAGGGTAAGACCTCTTAGGTCTGCTATAGGAAGATAACAATGCCCTAGAAACTTGGTCTTTAGTGACAAGTAGACCCAGAGATAAACAACTGGAAGTCCCAGATAGCTATTAAATCTAGTTGAGCTCCACAATGTGGGGAGAACAGACTTAAACTACTCTCCCCCTACCTCTCCCCACCTTGGAGATTAAAAGGAATAACATGCCCTCCAGATTTGCTTGGGTGCTGTCAAGTGGTCCGTTCCCAGTATAAGATAGAATGCTGCTACCGTCACCCAGCTTCATGGTTCCATGGATGTGACCAAGCCCTTGCCTACCAAGTAGTTCCGGTCTTTTAATACCCTATCAGTACTCAGATTATGTAAGGGACCCAGTAGCACCCCAGGGACTGCTTTTCTGTTGCAGATGGTATAATCTTGCTCAGAACCTTAGAGATCTGTGCTGCAAGTCTATTATTGGGGCTTACCAAATACCAAAAAAAAGTATGCTTATCTGCCCTTGATACCTCTGACTTGTTAATATGGCCTGAGTTTGTAATACAGCATGGACCTTACTAGAGTATTCTATTTCTTTGGGCCTCACTTGAAACTGATTTTCAAGGACCCAAGAAATTCATTAAAGCAACATTCCTGCCAGGTATGGTGGCTCACGCCTGTAATCCCAGCACTTTGGGAGCCCGAGACGGGTGGATCCCTTGGTCAGGAGTTCTAGACCAGCCTGGTCAACATGGCGAAACCCTGTTTCTACTGAAAATACAAAAATTAGCCAGGCATGGTGGCAGGCGCCTGTAATCCCAGTTACTCAGGAGGGTGAGTCACGAGAACTGCTTGAACCCAGGATAGGGTGGTGGTGGGGAGGTTGCAGTGAGCTGAGATCATGCCACTGCACTCTAGCCTGGGCAACAGAGTGAAACTCAGTCTGGAAAAAAAAAAAATTTCCTGAGGCTGGTACGTGCAATCTTACACTCACAAAAAAACAGAAGAAAAAAAGCCAAGAATAGTGTATGCTGTCTCCCAAGTCAACATGCTCTTTCTTTTAGTGGTAGTCAATTATGCCTTAGAAGGGGATGTTTTCATATGCCCCAGACCAGACGTCCCACTTGGGAGACTACTGCAATGAAGGTAAATTACCACAAAGAAGGTAATTCATGCATGCATAGTTTTTTAACTTAGACTTTCAGAAAACTAGCCACTCTTATTCAGTGGGTACAATTAGCATGATGCCACTGAGATAGACCACAGTGGTGTTCAGAGCGTCAAGATGATTTGTGTCCTCCCAGACTATAACAGCAAAAAGAAAGACATTGCCTTGTGGCAAAATGAAAGTTTCGGTAGTCCTTATTGATAGTACTCAAACGTTTTCCCTATAGCTACGTAGTAGTCTCAGAGCAATGTCAATATGTTCCAATAAAAAAGCGTCTGGCACAGCAGCTGTGATTAGGGCTACTGAGTGGAGTTGGAGATGGTCCATTTAGTCCCATCTATCTTAGGGATTAGACCAGTGAAGTGTCAGCTACAACCACCACCACCCCTGGATCTTTTAAGTGTTTTGTACTAATTTCTGCAATCCCTCCAAGGCAGCTGTATTGCCTTTGATATACGGTTGGGGATTGGAGTAAACGACATTAGGGCCAAGTTAGAATCACCTGAAACTGCATCAGCCTATTCTACCCAAGCCAATGAGCCAATGTGACCTAACAAATTGCTAAGTATATCAAACTTACTCCCAGAACTAGAGGGAAACCACAGGATGGATTCCCTGAACCACTGGATTCACTGTGGCATGAACTTCAACCAGGACTCCACTTATTACCTGGTCTCAGGAACCTGATTCTAGCATTACACTCACAATAGCATGGTGGGTTTTCTGACAGATATTGCTTTAGGATCCATATATCCAGCAGACCTCAAATCTAAGTTCCTAACCTAGTATAATTACTCTAAAATGATTTTCTGCCAATGGATGGGGGAAATACTCCAGGTATTACAGGCTCTTGAGGAAATCCATTCCCCTTCAATAAGACAACTGGCTCAGATCTGGAAACTTCAGATACTGTGTTCATTGCAATTACATCAGGCTTTTCGGTCAGTCCTTGTATCTCTTCTAGTTGTACAAGTTAAGAAATCCTAACTAGCTGCCCATCTATCTCAACCCTAGAACAGGATGATATGTTAGCCAATGCCACAAGTCTCTGAAGGTCAGCTTACCCTGGTGGCCATACAGATCCTTGATGCCTCTTATAGTAACTATTAAGATATAAGATGAAGGGCTACCAGTTGACCCTGCATATACATTCCTTCCTGATCGGCTATGGGAACCTAATCTCATGAGTATCTCCTAGTGTCAAATCTGGCCTGTAAAGGACAGTTCCTTAATGTTGCTGCCCTCATGAATGCATTATTCATCACTTTTGTCCCCTAGAAGGACCCAGAAGATAATTTCCTTATGTGTCACATCCTCTGGTATTAGGAAAAAATCTACTGTAACATCCTCCCTGCACCTTCTGACCCCTTCAATACTCTATTGGATCAGCTCAAGCATCTCTCGCTTAAGGGTCATTATGATATCCAAGCTTCAAAGAAGTTTTTCCAGCGGTGTCTGGCTAAGCTCATCTCCAGGTGTCCTAGCCAGGAAATTAGATCCTGGGTCCCTGGGGAGGTGCTAAATGCTTAACCTCATGATCGAACACCTTCAAGATACATGGCCATGCATGTTCCCAGAGGTGACACAGTATTTGTTTACCAAGTATTGCAACCCTTTCAGTGTGGAAGCTTTTTCCCAGGAAATTCCCAGGAAAGATAATTTCTGACTTGGGGTATCTGAGGTCAGTTATATTATGGAGATAAGTGGAAAGGCAGGGTTTTTTTTTTTTTTTTTTTTTTTTTTTTGAGGAAGGAATATAACATCTTTTGACACATCTGCCTGAGATACAATCTTGTCATGGTCTTCAGGCAATAGGAAGCTCTCTTATTTGGGTTTTTCTTTTTAAACACAGGGAAGATGGACCACTTCTCCAAACCCAGAAGGTTTAGGGGGAATCTGAGATTTCAAGGCACTCAAATGTTTACTCAACTGTACCTATCCTGAGTCTCAGGGTCTCACTTTCTCCCTATCGAGATGATAGTATCTCCTAATGTCAAATATGCAGTCTGAATATACAGCCTTGACAAGTCTCTCATGCTAGATACAATGTCTTTTGTATTTCTGCCATCTTTACAGTCAAGTCTTCAGCCTGATGCTTCAGTCTGATCTGTCACTTAGTCATGGGCAATGAAAGTCTCCTTAAAGTGGCTGAGAATTTCTGGCTTTCATTGCAGGTCCTAAGTTGGTAGTTGGCTAACCTGAGCCTGCTGTTCTTTCAAGGTTTCTAAATCAGTTTAAGAAGTCAAGCTCTTCTATGCTTTTCATTGCTCCCTATCATTCAGGTGCTAGAGCCACTGTGTTATCTAGTGCTTCCCTTTATACCTATACCTCAATCCAGAAAGAGTGAGAGTCTAGGAAGTAGTAATACAAGGTCTTGCTTCTGGGATCTTTGAGAAATGGAAGAGATGTCTCAATATTTCATGTGAAGAATGAACATCTGTGTATTTATCCATCAACTCCCACTCCTCACTGGTAGAGATGCCCTGAGGGTATTAAGACTCCTCACTTCCAGGCTGTGAGTGTGTATGTGCTGATCTGATCTCTGGCTTCAGAGGACCCTGAAGTAGAAAGCACAGACATACATAGCTTACTTGAGGCCAGACACTGTCAGCATGAGTCTACATCTGTATACACCTGTCCAAAGCACCTGCTGCTGGAACTGGCAGTGAGTAAGTGGGATGGGATTTGGTCAGACTGAAACATGCCTGTAACAGTCAGGGAAAGAAGTAATAATGCAACTGGCTCAATATTGCCAAGTCCTTCCCTGAAACACTCTCTAATCCGTGCCTCTGACACTTGATTCCAGAAGAAGGAAGAAATGATCTGCCAGTTCCCCTCTCCCATAAATCGGACACTAACTCCATGAAAAATTGCCTTTCCTATACATCCCACTTACACAGACATGAACACTGAGCAGGGATCTGGAGAATCCTATGCCCTAGTCTGAATTAGAGAAACCCAGGGCAGGAGTTGAGACACCAGCATAAGTACAATGCAACCTGCTACTCAGAAAGGGATCTGAAATGTCACAGGTGTTGGATACATGCTGTGTGTATGGGTGTACATTAAGGGGCAAACATAGAATATTGAAGACTTGAACAAAAACAGGCATGACCTAAGAGATGCACATGGATCACTGAGCCCAATAACTTAGCCTCTCTAGCTTCCAGTATACATAGAACACAAAATGACCAGAAACGAGTCTCGAAGCCTGAAGCTTTATGACCATTGCCATCATCCTGTCTGGGTCTGATTTTCCCAGAAATCAGCCTAAGGAAAAATAAGAATGCAGGAGGCTTATTTGGGAGGCGATCCCTGGGTGTAGCCGTGAGTGGAGTGAGACAAGAGCCAGTAAAGGGAACCTGATTTAGCCAGTTATTGCAGGGGCTATCTGGGTCTCTGAGATTTGCTCCCACTGCGGACCTCTGAGGAGCACTGGAGAATGTGCTTCAGGTGTGCATCTGCAGGATGGGAGACTATACCAGGTATCTTCCATCCCCTATTGATTGAGGGTTATCCCTAGGAGTTGGAATTCCCCCACTCTGAACTACCCTGCACACAGGTTGAATGAGTCCTTGGGTTCCAGAAGCCCTTGCAGAATAAAACAAGTGGTGGACCCTTGTGGGTATGATGCTGTGAGCATGCAGACTGTCAACAGCCATACTAAAACCAGAGGCATGCTGGGGGGATGGAGGTGAGACACCAAACTAGTGACTTACACTTATCTCCTTTGACCAAGATATAACTTATTGTTATCTAACCTCAGCCCACATGTTTAGAATTTAGAAAACACTGATTAAGTTCTAAGATCAAATCATGCAAATGAGAAGGTACTAGAAACTAATGCCATCGGTCAAAACTCAAGACACAGAAGACAAAACTTAAGATGCTAATAGTGGGTCTAGATTTCCTTTTATGTGAGTGAGCAAATCTTCTACCTTTTTTGATTCTATGTGATACAAAACTTAAGATAACAGAACCCAGTGAAATCGATAAGGAGTTGACAAAACATTTTCTGGAAAGTCCAAGAAGATACACCTAGTAAGATTAGTGTGGCAGGCTCTGGTACCCACCCCTTTTCCTTGTACCATACTCCATCTGTAAGTACAGGCTGACCTCCAGCTGCCAGTGTCATACCTCTGAGGACTCTTCCCCAAAGCCATAGAAAATAGTTTCGCCTTCAGATAGGGCAGGCTGACTTACTGAATGAACACATCTCTGGAGCAGGCTTTAACCAGAATCTGTTTAGAATTAGTATGTAAATACCCCAGCACCTTCACCCCTTAGATGGACTAAATCCAGGATTTCCCCATGAGATCAAGCTTCAGCCACTGCCAGTGGTGAGTGGCTCACAGTATCCTGTAGTGGCTGCTGCCTCCTCTTCCTGTCTCGCCTCACAACATTTGACTCCTGGTGTTTCCCAAATCCACTTGCATTCAGGTTGTTAGGATCTGCTTTTATGGAAACTCAAGCCAAAATAAAAAAGATGCCCCAAGGAAACAATACTCATACTTAGGAAATATAACCAGAGGTATAGAATGAGAATGTCGTAAGTTGCTTTATGCCAGTAATTTTGAAAACATAGATGAAATGAATATACCTCTAGAAAAACAATTTACCAAAAGGAAATCAAGAAATGACTCATCTGAGGAGATCTATAACTAGAAGAGAAACTAAAGCAAGCCCACATCATTGCATAATTAAGATTTTTCAATTAACCCCAATCATACAAAGTCTTCCAAAGAAAAAAATATCGTCTCAACTTAGTTTCATAGACGAGATCATCTGCGCTTCAAAAGGACAGCACAAGAGAATTTTTGGCCTGGTATTTATAAACATAGGATGCAAAAAAACCTAAAATACTAAAGGCACTCTGATCTTTTATATAAAAAGACATAAATGGAAAACCAAACATTGTATGTTCTCAGAGTAGGAGCCAAACTGAGAAATTGAGGCTGCAAAGGCACAAAAATGATATACGGACTTTGAAGACTCAGAAGGATGAGAGAAGGGTTGAGGGATGAGACTACACTGAGTACAGTGTACACTGCACAGGTGACAGGTACACCAAAATCTCAAATTACCACTACTTATCCATGTAACCAAAAACCTCTTATCCAAAAACTATTGAAATAAATGTGGTATATACAACATAAGGAAATTCTGACACATGATACAACATACATGAAACTTGAAGATGTGCTAAATGAAACAAGACAGTTACAAAAGGACAAATATATTGTTCCAATTATAGGAAGCATCTAGAATAGTCAAATTTATAAAGATAGAAAATAGAATGGTGATTGCCAGGGGGGTGGGCATAGGAAAAACAGCATTATTTAATAGGTGTGACATTTCAGTCTGAGTAGACAAAGCTCTGGCTGCACAACTATGTAAATGTACTCAGCGCCACTGAATTATACACTTACAGATGGTTAGAATGTTAAACTTTATATAGTTCACCACTCTATAATGTATCGGATTAAAAAATAAAGACTGGCTGGGCATGGTGGCTCACGCCTGTTAATCCCAGTACTTTAGGAGGCTGAGGCGGGTGGATCACCTGAGATCGGGAGTTCAAGACCAGCCTGACCAACGTGACAAAACACTGTCTCTACTAAAAATACAAAAAATTAGCTGGGCCTGGTGGCACACACTTGTAATCCCAGTTACTTGGGAGGCTGAGGCAGGAGAATTGCTTGAACCCAGGAGGCAGAGTTTGTAGTAAGCCGAGATCACACCATTGCAGTCCAGCTTAGGCAATAGACTGTTTCAACAAAAAAATTATGAAACCAGCTTCCAGACATTTAAATTTGAAGTTGATATATCAGAGTCTAATTGGGAAACTTTCACCCAAAATATCCAGAATGGTTCATAATAAAGAGAACTGAGGGTTTATGGGGCTGGTGGAAGATCGAAGAGCCTAGACAGGATAGTTAAGCAACCTAGAGGTTAAAGGGGTACATATGATTCTGTTTTATGATCCCATCTAGACAGGCAGCTAAAACAGCCAAAACTAATCTAACGAGAGAAAACTGATCATTGTTTCCAGTGGTGGGAAACTTCCTCAGGTGATAAAGGTTCTATATCTTTCCTGGGGATGTGGTTATGTAGGTATAAATACTAACTTACTGAATTGTATACTCAAAGCACTTCTCAGTGAAGACAATTCTTAAAAGTAACATTTTATTTGAAATAAGGAAAAGGCAGCAGCACTGTGGCTGCCAATCCCTTTCATTGAAGCCCAACAACTTACTACTGCTTACTTCATGAATTTCAATTGTTATCTTTGAACATGTTACAAATCTACATGTATTTGTTACCTGTATTTGTGGGTATTTTTGCATGCCTAATTTTACACTGAGCTATAATTCTGTGACTTGCTGCAGGCACTTGTGAGATTTATCCACACATGTTGCCATAGTCTACTTTTCATTACTAAATCTAATGAATGGATAGGTTCATATACTTTCCTATTGGTGAATATTTGTTTAGCTTCAGATTTTTTGAACAGTATTGCCTTAAACACTCTTGAACATTTCCTGTACAGGTATATAATATTCCTCTAGGATATATAATGGGGAGTGATGAGTTTCAGAGTAAGGCACATCTTTAACATTATCATTACCATGATGGTAAATATTCTTGATTCACAGCACCAAACTATATTCTCAGTTTGAATATATTTTCCTTGGTTCCCATCCTTGTCAACTCTTGGTACTGGTAGCTTATAAATCAGACGAAAGTATAATGGCATAACTTTGTTTCTTCCCTTGGTTACATACATAGACAAATGTGTTTCACCTCACTAGAATTTTCTGGTTCTATTCATGGTATCTCTAACCATTTCGTTTACTTACAGCTTATATTCTGGGCACTAATCCAGAATATATTGTCATAGACCCTTATCCAATTGTGCTTCATTTCATGTCCATTATGTCCTTTGAGCAGTTAAAATTTTTCTTTCATGAATAATTAAGAACTTCCATATTGAAGTCATAAGGATAGTCTACATTTTCTTCAAATAAAGTTCTGCCTTATATTTAAGGATTTGTCTCACCACTCACCAATTACAGATGAATTAAATATCTAATTCTATTGTCCTTATGGATAAACTATTGAATAATCCATCTCTTCCCTGGTAGCCAGTAATATAGCTGTCAATACTAAGTTTTTTGTATGCATGGGTTTGTGTCTAAACACTGTTGGTCTATTTGCCCATCTCTGCCCAATGCCACACTTCTGTACCTTTACAGAATTACTAGATTGTATAATCAGACTGATCTGCTAGTTGGTAAACTTTCAACATTGAACCCTTGACCGTCCCTGATTATAACAACTCTTACCCAACAGGCAAATGAAAAGCCTCTAAAACTGCTCCCTCCAGCCAAAGCAGTCAAAAACATATATCACATCCTAGGAGAGTGGCAAAGATTAATGTAACTTATAAGAGACTGGTAGCGACATCTATCATATCTCCATTTAATTCACCAGTCTGGCTGTAAAAACCCAGATGAGCCCCCAAGGAGTTTGCTAGGTCTACTGAGGAGTTGCCCCAACCGTGGCTGCTGTGACAGTTATCTTTGCTAAAATAGACTTAGTCCCAGATATCTGGTATGTAGTCATACTGTGGTAAACGTTCTTTATCAGAAAAGAGAATCAGAAGTGAGTTGCATTCACACGGAATAGACAATACTATATGCTTATGGTTTTGCCCCAGAGCTGTCTGTATATACAGAAGGACATGTTCATCTACTCGACTGATATAATTGGACTGGATGAGCAGGAAGGAGGCTAACACAATGGAGGCCTTGGTAAGGTGCTGTGCCTCATATGAGAAACAGTTCAAATATCTAGAAGCCTGCTACACTAGTAAAAGTTCTTACAAGTCCAACAGTCAAGGATATGCTGGGATATTCCATGCAAAGGATGAATTATTGCATCTTACATCTCCCACCATGAAGAAGGAAGCACAACAGCTGGTGGGGCTCTTCAGGTTTGGAGACGGCACATTCCACCCCTAAGACCACTGCTTTGACCCATTTACTGATTGACAAGGCTGAAAGCTCCAGGACCCAAAGCAAAATCAGGCCCTTCAAGTCCAGTCTATGCTGCTTGAGCCATACAACCTAGAGCAGACCCTATAGCATGGCTGAGCAAACTCCTGTCTGAAAGCAATAAATTTCATGGTATGCAGGCTGTATGGTCTGTAAAAACACTCAGCTCTGCTACTGTAGTGCAAAAGCAGCCACAGACTATTCTAGAAAAGGGAAAGAACCAGGTCAACAGTGGTTCTATATAAGACCAGAAGGTTTTGTAGTCTTAGCTCTTACATTGGTCTGTGATCCATTTTAAATTAACCTTTCTGTGTAGACTGAGGTATGAGGAAAGATTTTTTTCCATATTCATATCTAATGGTTTTAGTCCCATTTATTAGAGATTCATTCTTCATTGGATTATGTGGGTTATTTTGAAGTCTGATCATGACTACAAATATTCTCCTTTTTTTAACATTAGCATTACTTTCAACTTACTAGGATGATACTAAAGTGGCAGTAATATTGCTTTTCTAAGTTAAGTGCTTTTAATGACTCATTAAATTTTTTGTAAGCCTCTGGAGATTTCCTGAATCACTTACAATTTTAAAATCATGGGAGAGGTTCCAAGATGGCCAAATAGTAACAGCTCCACTCTACAGCTCCCAGTGTGAGTGACACAGAAGATGGGTGATTTCTGTATTTCCAACTGAGATGTACCAGTTTCATCTCACTGGGGCTTGTCAGTGGGTGCAGCCCATGGAGCAGGGTGGGGCATCGCCTCACCCGGGAAGCATAAGGGGTCAGGGAATTCCCTTTCCTAGCCAAGGGAAGCTGTGACAGATAGTACCTGGAAAATCAGGACATTCCCCTGCTAATACTATGCTTTTCCAATGGCCTTAGCAAATGGCACACCAGGAGACTCTATCCTGCACCTGGTTCCAGAGGGTCCCATGCCCATGGAGCCTTGCTCACTGCTAGCACAGCAGTCAGATGGAACTGCAAGCCGGCAGCAAGGCTCGGGGAGGGACCTCAGCCATTGCTAAGGCTTGAGTAGGTAAAGCAGCTGGGAGGCTTGAACTGGGTAGAGCTCACCACAGCTCAAGGAGGCCTGCCTGTCTCTGTAAATTCTACCCCTAGGGGCAGGGCATAGCTGAACAAAAGGCAGCAGAAACTTCTGCAGCCTTAAACGTCCCTGTCTGACAGCTTTGAAGAGAGTAGTGGTTCTCCCAGCATGGAGTTTGAGATCTGAGAACAGACAGACTGCCTCTTCAAGTGGGCCCCTGACCCCTGAGTAGCCTAATTGGGAGACACCTCCCAGTAGGGGCCAACTGACACCTCATACGGTCAGGTTGCCCCTCTGAGACGAAGCTTCCAGAGGAAGGATCAGGCAGCAACATCTGCCATTCTGCAATATTTGCCTCTGCTGGTGATACCCAGGCAAACAGGGCCTGGAGTGAACCTCCAGCAAACTCTAACAGACCTGCAGCTTGAGGGTCCTGACTGTTAGAAGGAAAACTAATAAACAGTAAAGGACATCGACACCAAAACCCCATCTGTATGTCATCATCAAAGACCAAAGGTAGATAAAACCACAAAGATGAGGAGAAACCAGAGCAGAAAAGTTGAAAATTCTAAAAATCAGAGTGCCTCTTCTCCTCCAAAGGAACGCAGCTCCTTGCTAGCAACAGAGCAAAGCTGGATGGAGAATGACTTTGGCGAGTTGAGAGAAGAAAACTTCAGACGATCAGTAATAAACTTCTCTGAGCTAAAGGAGGATATTTGAACCCATTGCAAAGAAGCTAAAAACCTTGAAAAAAGATCAGACGAATGGCTAACTAGAATAAACAGTGTAGAGAAGTCCTTAAATGACCTAATGGAGCTGAAAACCATGTTACGAGAACTACGTGACACATGCGCAAGCTTCAATAGCTGATTTGATCAAGTGGAAGAAAGGGAATCGGTGATTGAAGATCAAATGAATGAAATGAAGTGAGATGAGAAGTTTAGAGAAAAAGTAAAGAAATGAACAAAGCCCCCTAGAAATATGGGACTAGGTGAAAAGACCAAATCTGTCTGACTAGTGTACCTAAAAGTGACGGGGAGAATGGAACCAAGTTGGAAAATACTCTTCAGGATATTATCCAGGAGAACTTCCCCAACCTAGCAAGGCAGGCCAATATTCAAATTCAGTAAATGCAGGGTATGCCACAAAGATACTCCTCGAGAAGAGCAACTCCAAGACACGTAATTGTCAGATTCACCAAAGTTGAAATGAAGGAAAAAATGGTAAGGGCAGCCAGAGAGAAAGGTCAAGTTACTCACAAAGGGAAGCCCATCAGATTAACAGTGGTGCTCTCGGCAGAAACTCTACAAGCCAGAAGAGAGTGGGGGCCAATACTCAACATTCTTAAAAGAATTTTCAATCCAGAATTTCATATCAGCCAAACTAAGCTTCATGAGTGAAGGAGAAATAAAATCCTTTAGAGGCAAATGCTGAGAGATTTTTTCACCACCAGGCCTGCCTTACAAGAGCTCCTGAAGGAAGCATTAAACATGGAAAGGAACAACCGATACCAGTAACTGCAAAAGCATGCCAAATTGTAAAGACCATCAATGCTAGGAAGAAACTGCATCAACTAACGAGCAAAATAACCAGCTAACATCATGATGATAGGATCAAATTCACACATAACAATATTAACCTTAAATGTACATGGGCTATTGCCCCAATTAAAAGACACAGATTGGCAAACTGGATAGTCAAGACCCCCATCGGTGTGCTGTATTCAGGAGACTCATCTCACGTGCAGAGATGCACAGAGGCTCAAAATAAAGGGACGGAGGAAGATCTACCAAGCAAATGGAAAACAAAAAAAGCAGAGGTTGCAATCCTAGTCTCTGATAAAACAGACTTTAAATCAACAAAGATCAAAAGAGATAAGGGCATTACATAATGGTAAAGGGATCAATGCAATAAGAAGAGCTAACTATCCTAAATACATATGCACCCAATACAGGAACATCCAGATTGATAAAGCAAGTCCTTAGAGACTTACAAAGAGACTTAGACTCCCACACAATAATGGAGACTTTAATACCCCACTGTCAACATTAGACAGATCAATGAGACAAAGTTAACAAGGATATCCAGGAACTGAATTCAGCTCTGAACCAAGCAGACCTAATAGACATCTATAGAACTCTCCACCCCAAATCAACAAGAATATACATTCTTCTCAGCACCACATCACACTTATTCTAAAACTGACCACATAGTTGGAAGTAAAGCATTCCTCAGCAAATGGAAAAGAACAGAAATTATAACTGTCTCTCAGACCACAGTGCAATCAAACTAGAACTCAGGATTAAGAAACTTGCTCAAAACTGCTCATCTACATGGAAACTGAACAACCTGCTCCAGAATGACTTACTGGGTACATAATGAAATGAAGACAGAAATAAAGATGTTCTTTGAAACCAATGAGAAAAAAGACACAATAAGCCAGAATCTTAAAGCAGTGTGTAGTGGGAAATTTATAGCACTAAATGCCCACAAGAGAAAGCAGGAAATATCTAAAATTGATACCCTAACATCACAATTAACAGAACTAGAGAAACAAGAGCAAACACATTCAAAAGCTAGCAGAAGGCAAGAAATAACTAAGAGCAGAACTGAAGGAGATAGAGACACAAAAAACCCTTCAAAAAATCTATGAATCCAGGCGCTGGATTTTTGAAAAGATCAACAAAACTGATAGACCACTAGCAAGACTAATAAGAAAAGAATAATCAAATAGATGCAATAAAAAATAAGGGGGATATCACCACCGATTCCCCAGAAATATAACCTACCATCAGAGAATACTATAAGTACCTCTATGCAAATAAACTAATCTAGAAGAAATGGATAAATTCCTGGACACATACCCTCCAAGACTAAACCAGGAAGTAGTTGAATCCCTGAATAGACCAATAACACATTCTGAAATTGAAGCAATAGTAGCCTACCAACCAAAAAAAGTCCAGGACCAGATGGATTCACAGTCGAATTCTACCACAGGCACAAAGAGGAGCTGGTACTATTCCTTCTGAAACTATTGCAATAAATAGAAAAAGAGGGAATCCTCCCTAGTTTCACCTTATGAGGCCAACATCATCTGAATACCAAAGCCTGGCAGAGACATAACAAAAAAATTTTAGACCAACATCCCTGATGAGCATCGATGCAAAAATCCTCAATAAAATGCTGGCAAACCCAATCCAGCAGCACATCAAAAAGCTTATCCACCACGATCAAGCTGGCTTCATCCCTGGGATGCGAGGGTGGTTCAACATATGCAAATCAATAAATGTAATCCAGCATATAAACATAACCAAAGACAAAAGCCACATGATTATCTCAATAGATGCACAAAAGGCCTTTGACAAAATTCAACAGCCCTTCATGCTAAAAATTGTCAATAAACTAGGTATTGATGGAATGTATCTCAAAATAGCTATTTATGAAAAACCCACAGCCAATATACTGAATCGGCAAAAACTAGAAGCCTTTGAAAACTGGCACAAGACAGGGATGCCTTCTCTCACCACTCCTATTCAACATAGTGTTGGAAGTTCTGGCCAGGGCAATCAGGCAGGCAGGAGAAAGAAAGAAAGGGTATTCAATTAGGAAAATAAGTCAAATTGTCCCTGTTTGCAGATGACATGATTGTATGTTTTAGAAAACCCTATCTCAGCCCAAAATCTCCTTAAGCTGATAAGCAACTTCAGCAAAAGTCTCAGGATACAAAATCAATGTGTAAAAATCACAAGCATTCCTATACACCAATAACAGAGCCAAATCATGAGTGAACTCACATTCACAATTGCTTTAAAGATAATAAAATACCTAGGAATCCAACTTACAAGGGATGTGAAGGACCTCTTCAAGGAGAACTACAAACCACTGCTCAACAAAATAAAAGAGGACACAAACGGAAGAACATTCCATGCTCATGGATAGGAAGAATCAATATCATAAACATGGCCATACTGCCCAAGATAATTTATAGATTCATATGCCATCCCATCAAGCTACCCATGACTTTCTTCACAGTATTTGAAAATAAAGTTCATATGGAACCAAAAAGCCTGCATTGCCAAGATGGTCCTAAGCCAAAAGGACAAAGCTGGAGGCATCACGCTATAGTTGACTTCAAGCTATACTACAAGGCTACAGTAACCAAAACAGCATGGTACTGGTACCAAAACAGATATAGACGAATGGAACAGAACAGAGCCCTTGGAAATAATACCACACATCTACAACCATCTGATCTTTGACAAACCTGACTAAAACAAGAAATGGGGAAAGGATTCCCTATTTAATAAATGGTGCTGGGAAAACTGGCTAGCCATAAGTAGAAAGCTGAGACTGGATCCTTTCCTTACACTTTATACAAAAATTAATTCAAGATGGATTAAAGACTTAAATGTTAGACCTAAAACCATAAAAACCCTAGAAGAAAACCTAGGCAATACCATTCAGGCCATAGGCATGGGCAAGGTCTTCATGACTTAAACACCAAAAGCAATGGCAACAAAAGCCAAAATTGACAAATGGGATCTAATTAAGCTAAAGAGTTTCTGCACAGCAAAAGAAACTACCGTCAGAGTGAACAGACAATCTACAGAGTGGGAGAAAATTTTTACAATCTACCCATCTGACAAAGGGCTAATATCCAGAACCTACAAAGAACTTAAATTTACAAGAAAAAAACCCCATCAAAAAGTGGGTAAAGGATATGAACAGACACTTCTCAAAAGACATTTATGCAGCCTACAGACACATGAAAAATTTCTCATCACTGGCCATCAGAGAAATGCAAATCAAAACCACAATGAGATACCATCTCACACCAGTTAGAATGGCAATCATGTGTAAAAAGTCAAACAACCGGTGCTGGAGAGGATATGGAGAAATAGGAACAGTTTTACACTGTTGGTGGGACTGCAAACTAGTTCAACCATTGTGGAAGACAGTGTGATGACTGTTCAAGGATCTATAACTAGAAATACCATTTGACCCAGCCATCCCATTACTGGACACTTACCCAAAGGATTATAAATCATGCTGCTATAAGGACACATGCACACGTATGTTTATTGCAGCACTATTCACAATAGCGAAGACTTGGAACCAATCCAAATGTCCATCAATGATAGACTGGATTAAGAAAATGTGGCACATATACACCATGGAATACTATGCAACCATAAAAAAGGATGAGTTCATGTCCTTTTGTAGGGACATGGATGAAGCTAGAAACCATCATTCTGAGCAAACTATCGCAAGGACAGAAAACCAAGTAGCACATGTTCTCACTGATAGGTGGGAATTGAACAATGAGAACACTTGGACACAGGGTGGGGAACATCACACACCGGAGCCTGTCATGGCGTGGGGGGAGGGGTGAGGGGATAGCATTAGGAGATATACCTAATGCAAATGATGAGTTAATGGGTGCAGCACACCAACTTGGCACATGTATACATATGTAACAAGCCTGCACGTTGTGCACATGTACCCTAGAATTTAAGGTATAATTTTTAAAAAAGCCATTTGAATTTTCAAGTTAAAATCTTCTAGAACTTGATACAGGAAAACATTTACAAATGCTTTTTTGAGATCTGAGAGAACCTGGCTTTTCTCTAACACATTAATGCAGAGTTTTGATTCCCATTTCCCATATTGATCCTTGCATTTGAGACAAATCCTACTTCGTCTCTTAATAAGCTGCTGTATTTGACTTTATCTTTAGGTCTACAGATGCAAGGATACTAACGAAAACTGAGCAAATATATAAGTAGAGCTTATTTGGGCGAAGACTGAGGATTTTTGCAACACAGGAACATAGATTGAAGTAGCCCTGAATATACACTCTAATCAGCAGCAGTTACAAGTGGATTTTCAAAGAAAAAGAGGTAGTTCCTAAGTTTACCAATAATTTAGATTAAAATAATGTAAGCTATTGATTATACATTTTTCTCTATACCATAAATTCCAGGTACATGAAGATAGTGAGGCAGCTATTTGGGAACAAGATGCATTTACACAATTGCCCCCAGGTATTGGGGTGGGGGGAGTATGACTGAAGTCCCATACTCATGTTTCTCTGGGCCTGAAGTTTTACATACCTCCCGTAGCTCAGACTGCTCAGTTAACACATAGATTGCTTTTGTTCTATGGTATCAAAATTATGCCAGTTTCATAAAATAGGTCACCTTTTTGTTTAGGCATTTTCTCTATGCAGTGTATCCTCTTATTGTGGTATGGAAACAGAAATTAACAGCTGCAGGGAACCCACTACTGCTCCTGGGCTTGGAAGAGAGGCAGCCTTAGAAAACACAGGGTGGGGTTTGCAAGGTGACCTGAGTCCAGAGAACTGCCTGAGCAAAGTGGTAAAAGGAGTACCCTGGCCTCTCCCTTTCTCTCCACCCCTACCAGGCCTCTCCCTGAGCAAACCCAGCTGTGAGGACAAGCTGAATGAGGAACCTGGGAAGTGCAGCCTACAAGTATTGAGCATCTGCCCCTGTGGTACTGAGTAGAACAGAAGGGTAAAAACAAACTGGAAATGAGCATCAGACACTTGGATTAGCTCCAGGTTTTTGCTGTACAAACAATACTGCTCTGAGAATTCTTGAATCTGTCTCCTAGGACAGGTTTTATATTCTTCACGGTATATATCTAGGTATTTAGGCATACAGACTTCACAGTTCACTAGAAACTGCCACATTGTTTCCCCAAAACATTCGTATGTTTTACATTCCCACTAGCTATGTATACAACTTCTCATAGCTCATCGCCGTGCTAGTGTTCCGGGGGTCTTCTGTCTGCAACTCCAGACATACCCTCCTCCTTTATCTTGTTCTGTGTTCCCAGAGGTTAACCTGAGTAGACTTCATCACCCAGGCTGCCCCGGCCCTCTTGTCTCTGGTTTGATTCCTCCAACGGGGAATGCTACCAAGAGGTCTAAGATTGTTACCAGATGGAGAATCTTGACTAGGAATCATCCAGGTTATTGGCACATTGAACAAAGAATTGGACAAACACAAACCAACAGAAGAAAACGTAAATTCATTGATGCAAAAGTACATTCCAGAGTGGGAGTGGGCTCAAGCAGCTGAGAGCCCTGATTGTAATGTACCTTAGTTTTTATTAAATCTAAAGGAATTTGGTAACCCTTCTAGGTACTTATTAGAGGCCTCCAATTGGTTATACCCTATGTGAGTGACGTCTTGGCCCATGGCCAGAGGCATTTCACTTTTGTGACGTAAGGGAAAGGGAGTTTTGTAGAGTGAAGAGTCTTTGGCCCCCTTGGCATTTGGGTGTGGAGTGGGGGTGGCGTTTCTCTTCCAAATAACTTCCAAGAAGTCACCCTCAAGTTGGCCTTAGGCTCCTTTTTTCCAGACCCTCTTCTGCCTCAAGCTCTGAAGGAGGGTAACTGCTCTATCATTTGGCTGTGTCCCCACCCAAACCTCATCTTGAATTTAACTCCCACTATTCCCACATGGTGTAGAAGGAACCTGGTAGGAGATAATTGAATCATAGGGGCAGGTCTTTCCTGTGCTATTCTTGTAATAGTGAATAAATCTTATGAGATCTGATGGTTTTAAAAATGGGAGTTCCCTGCACAAGTTTGCTCTCCTTACTTGCTGCCATCCAAGTAAGATGTGACTTGTTACATTTTGCTTTCTGCCATGATTGTGAGTCCTCCCCAGCCATGTGGAACTGTAAGTCCATTAAACCTTTTTCTCTTGTAAATTGCCTAGTCTTGGGTATGTCTCTGTCAGCAATATGAAAATGGACTAATACATGCTCCTTCCCCTTGTCCCTTTGGTGTAGGTAATAGCTTCTCCCTTGCTTACTATACTACCGATGTGCTTTCCCTTCACACTAACACAACTGAAGAATCTCTTTAAATAAACCCTCTTCACACTCTCCTAATCTGAATGAACCATTTGTTTCCTGCAAGGAGGCAAACTGATAGAGCCAGATATTCTGTTGCCAATCTGTCGCTTCTGTAACCTTCAACTTCTTTCTTTATTATGGTATTGACTATCAATCTAAACACTAGAGACTGTAATAGCCTTGTTTCTCATTCAAGTAAACAATCTGGAAGGCATGGAATGGCAAGCCACCAGTGAATTTAGTGAGGAAAGGGTAGAGAAGCTTTTATTAGCAAAAAGATGTACATAAGTTGCTTAGAAACAGAGGTCCCCGGTTCCAGAGGTTCAGAGCCAGAGTTGTCAGTTTATCAGTAGAGATGCAAGTGTTCCTCAAACATTTCATTTGAATTATTGCAGTCCTAAAGAATGTCTAGTGATAAACCTAATCAAAGGAGATGTGTGAAGGATGCAAAAGGGTTTCTTGTGGGGTTTGTAGAAAGCACTTGGAAACAGGTTCTTATCTCGGACATATTAAACCTGAGCCTTTCTCCTTTGTTCCTTCCCAGTTCTATTTCTTTCTGGGTCTGATAAAAGTAGTTTGATACTTGTATCTGAGACTTTCATATTTCTCCCTTTGATCAAGATCTTTCTCCAAAAGCATTGCTGATAAGCTAGCTTTAGTCAGGTTGTAAGTGTCCCTCAGCATTGGGAAGGACCTTTCCAAGTTGGCCTAGTCCCATGCTAGAGGTGACAAACAGCTGGAAGTCAGTGATGCTTTTTTAGCCAGATTGAAGAAACAAGGAGACCAGAAGCTCTCAGGTTTACTTTGTCTGGATTTCATTGTTTAAAATTTTACTTTGTACCATAGGCATTGGCTATTAAGGCACTGGGCCAATATTTTTTTAGGAGTTGTATTTCTATAAACACTAGAGATAACAGGTACATAGCTTATAAGGGGCAAAATACAAAGCAAAAATAACAGCAATATGACAATTCCAGTTTAAACGGCTTTGAGCCATGAACCTAGACTTAAAAGGCAACCAACTGAACAGATCAAAAGACCATGGGGACCTGGATGAGACTTGTAGCCAGGTAGTTTGTTCTCACTTCATGTTAGTCTCGGCTTTCCTAGTGGCGTTTACCCTGGTATCAGCATGCGGTATTAGGAATAATACAGACATCACCTTGTTCAGCTAATAGATAATCGAGCAATTTAATCTAAAACCACCTGGGCAAGAAAAGCTAATGAATATTGCTTTTAATAGATTAGCAGACAAATCTGTCACTTGTTAGCATCTACACCATACCATGATACAAAAGAACTGCCAAAAGAAGCTAATAGTCTTATGACCCACCAGATAACTATTCTCTGCAGTGAGAGGCTTGTCCAGTGATTATTCTAGTGATCAGTTTTAGATCTCATGTATTGATAGCAGTCAAATATCGCAACTCACATGGCCTCCTGTTATCCAAATATCTAAACATCTGGAGGCCCATGTTAATATATCCTACCTATGAATGTTAAGTATATCTGATAGGAGCATAGACATTCCTTCAATCTGAATTTTCTATACATGGTAGAATTAAACCAGGGGTTAGTTCTATTACTACATATTGCTAATGACCTTCCTCTCAAAATTGGTCCCAATAATTTCTTGCCTATGTTAACGACCCAAGGAATGTTTTAAGAGGGATGACTCATTGCACATTTCTCAGGTCCAACTAAGAAACCATCTTTTTGAGTAGGTAAGGAATTGGACAAGAGTTGAAGGTAGATGAGAAAGTTTAACCTATAAGGGTCCAGGACTATAACTTGTACAGGTGGTTGGACCTGGAACATTAGTCAAAAAAAACCTGTATCAAGTTTTACTGAGCCAGCAATCACTAAGGCTTCTCCCTACTGCAACAGACTGGGAAATGCAGGTAAGAGCATTGTCCTTTCAGGGAAAAGGAGAAACAGAATTAGAAATGAGGAAATGACATATAGGCCTGGTTTGGACTCCTTGGTAAGGGGATGTCATCTCAGATACTATCTGCTTTAAATCCTAGAAACATTTAGCTTTAATTCATTGATATAAGTAGAGGTACTCAGGAGTCAGTTTTTAGATGAGATACATGCATCCAGGAGTCAATTATTCTAAGCCTAGCAACACAGGATTTGATTAACAGGATCTGATATGGACCTTTCCAGCAAGGTTGGAGAGAATCTTTGTAGGGTGTCTTTTCTAGTAGGCAAAAATTTCCTGGTTATGTTTTAGGTCTTTGCCTCCCAGGAGCACCCGATGGAAAGATTGTTCTACCAGAATGTAACTGTTATCCATAGCTTTGATTATACCATTACAGTATTGAAGCATTTCATCTTCCAAATTTTGGGCCAAAAGAACTCAGGGCCAGATGCATGGGCATCCAGTAATTAACTAAAATTGTGAGAGCTTATGTAACCCAAAGAGAGTGGCCCTTAAGCTCAGAAGCACTATAGGTGGGGCTTTTGGCCAGGGGAAGTATAAGGTTTCCACAAACTGTCAGTTGGATCTTAAGAGCACTATTGGTGCAATTAGTCCAGAGGATTGTATGGATAAGCACAATGAAAGTGCTGCCCAATTGGCCAGATAGTGCATATTTGTTTTATGGCCTGTTCTACAAAAGTTCCTTGGTAGCTCTGGAGCTGGTTAAGGGATCTCAGGGATTCTTTTCTAGTAGAACTGTAGCCACTGCTGGAGGAGGTGGCACTTCTGCAAGGGAAGGCGTCAATCCAATGAGAGAATATACATATCAAAACTAACATCCATGTGAAGGAGGATAGCTTGATGATTATCTGCCAAACCTTAAATGCCCCATCTTGGAGGTCAAAACTGCCAGAGGCTATGTGCACTGGCTTTCCAGGATTGAATTTAGGAGAGGTGTGGCAGGCTAATCATTTTTGACCACTTTATTGATGTTACCCCCCCAGTGTTTCACAAAAGTAATTGCCTTTTCTGTAGCTGAATGACTTAAATTGTGTACGATGTCAATAACAGGAATTTCATGAAGTCCAGCAGGATGGGCTTTTCACTTGGTCCAAACCAGAGTTCTTTATCAAACCAACAGCCATTATTTTATTCAGTTTTGTATTTTGGCCTGTGCTCAATTCTGTGCATTCTTAGTAACTCTAAGATCATCTTTTGGGAATCTTTCTAGCTGGGCCGACAGATTTGATCAGTAGGACCTTTAAGTGCAGCATTCTTTACTGTGTTATCAGCAAGGTGATTTTTCTCTAGCTTCCACAGAACATAGCTTCAAATGGCTTAACTCTGATAATGGCTAGAACAGATCAGAAGTAGGCACAGTTTTCCATTCTATATGGATTCTCCGGCTGAAAGTGTTCTCAAGGTCATTCACAACACAGAATTAAAGGCTACTCAAGTTGTATTGCATTTAATTCTTGTATATGCAGCCAATTATTTGGTCTCCATTGTAAGTGAGGGAAACCCTTTTGCCTCTGACATTCCAAAATCCTGAGAAAATCAAGGCATACTACTGTGTATACAAATACCAGGTTTTTCCCTTAGCAAGGAGACAGACTTGAGTGAGGACGAATAGCTCTGCCTGCTGAGCTGAAGTGGTTAAGGGCAAAGTTCTTCCACAATCTCAAGTAGTGACAGCAGAGCCTGCACAGTACCTACCAGAGTCACTTTAAAATATGAGCCATCTGTTAACCAGGACAACTCAGCCTTGTCCTGGGGACTTTTAGATCCTCCTGAAGAGTTAAAAGCTGGTCTGTCAGAGTTAAGTAGTCATGTGGTGGTCCCTCTAAAGGCGAGGGCAGGAGAAGTCACAGGGTTAAGGTATTATAGTGTGAAATAGTAGCTTATAAAGTAAGTTGGCTGGCAGGAAGATGCTGAGTGAAGTTGAGCTTCCATGGCATGAGGAATCCCATGACTCCTCTGCTGCCTCGACTAACAGGGCTGCAGCAGGGACTGCTTAGGTGGAGAGGGTAGGGCAACAGGATCCAATTGTTGACTACCGTATCCTAGAGAACAGTGTGGGCCTCCACACTTTTAGATTAAGACTCCCAAAGTGTTTCCGTCCTTTTCATATACAAAGAATATTTGATTATGACCTACAGCTGGAGGATTTATCCATTTCCCCTTTAAGAACTTGTTATTTAGATTCTGCCTAAATAAAGGAGGCGGTCTTGGTAACTTTGAGATCAGAAGTGAAATGTTAGGAATCCAACTACCACAGCAACCAGAAAGCACAAAAACCCATGAAACTGGTGTCTGGTTGTTGGCTCAGGTAATTGCAAAATGCCTTAAGTCTGTTCTGGGTCTGAAAGCAGGCCATTGTCTGAAGTTAAATGGCCCAAATATTTCACCTGAGTCTTTACTAGCTGTAGTTTTTCTTCAGAAACTTTGACCTTGAACATCCTGCTTTAATGGATGATGTATACCGTCTTCACAGGATACCTGTGGGAGAGGACAAAGAAGGTCATCTACATATTGAAGTAAAATGGAGCCTTAGGGAAAAAGCTACATCCTCCAAGTTTGCCTTTTCTATTTGAGGAAAATAGAAAGGATTTTCAGTAAAACCCCAGGTAATTACTATCCAGGTGATTAGCTTTCTCAGGTAAAGAGAAAAGGAATGCTGACTGGCCTGATCCACTGGAATAGTGAGGAATGCACTACAGATTGACTAGAAAACCTGCTACCAATGAATATTGAGTCTAATAAGGTACGGATATTTGGAACCACTGAATGCCTTAGCATAATGATATGCCTTATTGCTCAGAGGTCCTGAACAAATCTCTACCTGTGGTGGGTTTGGTCTTCTTAATAGGTAGAATTGTGATATTATAAAAACCTAGTATATAGAATGAGGCCTTGTTTCTTTCATACTTCTATAATAGGCTTAATACTCTATAATGCCATCCAATTTAGTGGGTATTGTCAAATATTATACAAAGGTTTTGACCAATCTGAGTTAATGCCAGTATCAGTGCATGATTTTGCTCATCAAAAGACAGGTATTTGATTCAGCAGTGAAGGGGTTGCATTTATTGGTCCTCTTCTGAACAAGGAGTGACATAACAAAAGAAGAAACTTGGAGTTGATGGACTCCAAGGTTGAGTCAGTACATCTTGTGTAATTCTAAAATTACACAATTCTAAAATCTCCCTTTTGGGGGGAAAAATGTTTCTAGAAAATGTCCAAGAAAGTAGACTGAAAAGAACTAAGCAAAAAAAGGGGTAGATATTTTTGAAAGGGCCAAGAAGGAAAGGATATGAAACAAAAGGGCAGACAAAGGCTTGTTAAATTGTCACTTGATTCTTACTACTCAGAGGCAGGTGCTGATTGAGGCTGGGGCGTTAAGGACTGATAGTGATGTTCCAGTAACTATGAGAACAGTTAAGACCTTGGTTCCCAATTTGAAGAGTAGTTTCACCCAGATGACTAAGTGAAAACTGGGAAGACCCACCCTGCAACCCAGCCCAACCCACAGTGTAAATCCTTGGAGCCCCTTGAGAGTGGTCCCAGGTGGAGGAGGCGGGTGGGGTGGGTAGAAAGATTCTTCTTTGGCAATCTTTCGGTGGCCTGGCCTCTCACAGTGGCACATTCCAGGAGGTCTTCCAGTGTTGCCCAGGAGCCTCCATCTGCTAAAATTGGAGATTACTAAAAAAAAAAAAAAAAAAAAAAAAATCACAAATTCTTAGTGTCCTCGAGGGTGCATCAAGCTGGTTTGCCAAACTTAATGATCAAAAGTAGGCATAGCTTTCCATTCTGTCAAGATTCTCTTGACAAGCTGGGAGAGTTCTTAGCAGTGTGATTCTTAAAAAGCCCTTTCTCCTAGATGTGAGCATGAGTTGCCTCTCCCTAGTGCCTTCCTGGTACTGTGTCTGACAAGTGTCTTCCTGTGTCTGACAAGTGACTTCGTCCTGGTACTATAAATTTCACATGATGACCTTCACACTTACTGGTTTTCTATTATGTAAAATCTGTTCACAACTTGCGTATTGGGTTGTTCTTTATAGATGTTCATATCTAAATACCAGTCACTGTTTACATGGTACAAATGCTTTCCACCAGTTCACAATTTTTCCCTCTTTCTGAAACAAATTAAGTTTAATATAGTAAAAGTACTCTGTAAATGTATGCTTTTTACATAAAATATTTCTACTTTTCACCTTAAGGGGGAAAAAGCATAATTTTTTTCTTTACTCTCATAAGTTTGTGACTAGGACAAATGTGTGTAACGAGAGATTAACA
Source organism: Piliocolobus tephrosceles (assembly GCF_002776525.5). Taxonomy (NCBI): domain Eukaryota; kingdom Metazoa; phylum Chordata; class Mammalia; order Primates; family Cercopithecidae; genus Piliocolobus; species Piliocolobus tephrosceles. The sequence continues at coordinate 128,683,235 of NC_045438.1, forward strand.
AGAAAAGCAAGTTTAACCTACGCAGTGTATATCACAGAGAAGAAACCTCAGTTGAAAAGTGACTCGAAAGTGGCTTAGAGTCCTGGCTAATTAAAATCTTTCATGAACAATAAATTTTAGGAGTGGCAAGACAATGAGAGGCAGTGCTAGGCTCCCCAAAGGCAGGAAGACTGGGAAGGAATAAAGTGTATTTTCAAATCTTGCTGGCAAAATGTGAGCTGATGAGGAATGTCTGCAGTAAACAGAGACTTCCATCCTATCTTCAGGTGGGGACAGGGGAAAGGATAGACCTTCTGACTGTGTAAATCTCTACCTGCCACCTTGTCCTAAAAGCAGGACAAAGTTCCCCATGTCTTAATTGCCTTTAGCTGAAACACTTTGTCAAAGGCATATTTTGGAAATATTTTGGCTTTCTTCACCCAAATGTAAAATAGACAAGATAGGAGAATAAGTTGACTCTACATCTAAATCTTTAATCTGGAGCTGATACACATGTTGTACACAGTGAGAAGCAGAATCATACTCGTTTCTTTCCCATATTAATAGTGGCCTGCCCTAGACTCATTTGAGCATTCCTGTCCTCACCCTCCCTCCTACCCTCCCTCCTACCCTCCCTCCTACCCTTCCCTTGCTCTGCTAGGTCAAGTATTTCAGACTTGATGTTTGAGTCTACCATGGTTCTTCATTCTGTCTTGTTATATTGATTACTACATAAGTCTTCATCTGGTAGCACATGCCTCTACCTCACTGTTCAGTGCATTAGCTGGTTTTGTCTCTACAATTTTCCTCACATAAACTTTAGAGCCAACTTGTTAATTTCTAAGAAAAAACACTTCGAATTTGGCATCATGCTAAATCTATAAGATTGGGTATCTGTGTTTGAGGTTATAGGATCAGGGAGGTTTTAGTTTTCATAGTTCTTCAGCCTTCTCTTCCTTCTTCCATAAACATCTTTTAGAGGAGTTTTGGCTTACAGCAAAACTGAGCAGAAAGTAAAACCCCCTGCCTTTGCCTGTCTTCAAATACCTCTTGCCTCTTTACTCTTTCTTTTTGGGCTCCAGTGCTAAATCATGAGATATCATTGTACATACTGTTCTATAACTCATAGGTCCTGTTTTGTAGCTTTTCTCCTCTATTTTTTCCTCTTCCTTTCAGTTTGGATTTCTATTGAACTATCTTCAAATGTACTGATTAGCTTCTCAGCTATGTCCAGTGTTCTGAGACACTTGAAGACATTTTTTTCTTCATCTCTTCTAGCTCGTCCACTTTTCTAACTTTGTTTTCATTTCTGAATTCCTATGTGTGCATGTTGTCCACCATTCCTGCTATAATTTTTATTCACTTCAAGGTCCCTGCCTGATTCCAGCATCTGAGGGATCCCTGAGTTGATCTATTATCTCTTTACAATAGGCTTTCTGTTAACTTGAGCACTGGCTATTATGAACAATATAGAATGAGATACTTACACTTGCAAGTGGGCTACCATATGTATAGATAGGGGTTGGGGTGGTGAGTCAATCTAGTCAGATGCTGAATTGGCTCATGGATGTTTGATGCTGCTGGTACTTTCATAGATTCCAGTTTTTCCCATGGGTCTGCTTTTTATCTTGTGCCTATGGTGCCAGTGGGGTTTTCCCCTTCAGTGCTCCCATTCATCTTCAGCTGGCCCTCCATGCCTATGCAGGAAGGTCTCTCCACGCTCTTTCCCTCTGTAGCAGTAGACTATTACACTAGTTACCAGTGCTGGGGTTATGGTTGGGGGCAGACGGCTCCTGTTCTCTCGTCCAGCGTTACTCTCAGGCTGCCCCTGTGTCAGGGCCTCTGAGGTGGCATTTCCTGAACAATTCTGCCCACTCTCCTCATGGCAGCTGCACTCCATGTGGCCTTAACATCAAACATATCTTGCCCCTGTCCCCAGCAGTAGCAGCACACCTGTTGGTGGAGGAAGTGGGAAGACTAGGGGTTCCCTGCTCCTCTTCTCCCCACCAGAAGCTGAGGATTTTACCTTCAGAGGCAATGGAAGAGAGAACATACTTTACTCCTTACAAGTGCAAATGCGTTCTACTTCTCTCCCTTCTCTAGGAGCTGTCTGGGACTTTTTCAGTCCTTGGAGTTTTCCACCCATCTTCCAGTGGTATAAGACTCTTGCTGCTTTTAAGAATCCAGGGAATGGAGAAGTCTGCCTGGCCCACCAGCAGCTAGTCCTATCCTGCAAGGCACTCTGGTGTCTGCCTGTTGTCTTCATGCACAGCCAGTGGGGGCTGTTGGCAAAGAGCTTGAGTGCAAACTCTTCATTTTTTGAGCCCCCGATTATTCCAAACTTTAGCCACAGGCTACCTTTAAGAATTCCGTCACATCTTCCCTGACTACTACTTAGCTACCTCTGTTGCTGCCTCTCTTCCTCCTGTGTTCTGCCAAAGGTAATATCGTGCTGTGTCTGTCTTCTCAGAGGGGTTAGAATTCTTCAGAACTTAATTCACTTGGTTGCCTTGCAACCTCAGTTCTGAGGACTCAAAAGATAGAATTGTGTGGATTACCTGGCCCTTAAGGGAGGAATGTTCTCTTCATGCTACAGACTTTCTACTTTCTAAACAGAAGCAATACCTCACTCCAAAACATTCTTTCACTGAGTTTCTTTTCGACCTGTGGATTACTTTGTAAGTGGGACTCTTAATTCCCAAGTATAGGATGATTTTTTTAATGGCTTGCATTTCTAGCCTATTTGCATTTAATCAGAGCTCACTTTGTATAACTTGCCTCATGAAGTTTTATTTGTATCTGACCTTTTTGGCAAAAGCTCCACATTCACTTGAACAGAATGTGGTATGCATTTACTGGGTGTAGTGTTCTATGTATTTGTCCATATTTATTCATTACGGTCTTCAAATCTTCAATATTGACCTTAGCGGGAGGTATATTAGTGACCCAGTATGCTTAAGAATTTCTTTCACCTTAAACTAGACATTTTGGTTTATATATCTTGAACAATATATTACATGTATCCAAACTGAACAATTTATCATTTTGAGGGAACTATCTAATTTTTTTTGGCCTCTATTTCATCTGACATGTTAATATAGCTATACTGCTTTGGTTTTGTTTTTCAACTTGTCATGTTCTGGACATCTGAGATAACGATTTTCTGAAGCCTGACAGTATCTTAACTAGCCATTTGTTTGAAGTTATTACTGATACTTGGATTTAAGACTTAATTCCACATGGTCTACCTTTTCTTCCCCTGCCTGCCTCCTTTGATTATATTTTTGTCCCATTTTCTTTTAATGGGTTTAAATATTCTAGTAATAGTGAAATTCAGTAAACACTAATGGTATCAGTACCTTAGCACTCTATCTAAACCTAACCTTTAAAGTTTACCTCATGAGGTTATAATGTCAAGATTATCTCTAGCCAGTGGGACTCTGCAAGTAGACAAGATTCTGGAATCGGATTACTCACGCATCAGCTATCTATGGCAGCAAGACCACAATGCAGATGTCAAATGGAGCAATAACTCCTAGCATACTGTAGTGATCATTCTTGAATTTTGGTGCATATCAGAATCACCTGAGGAACTTGATGAAAATATAAGTCACTGTTGCTTCATCCAGTCTGGGCCTTTGCTTTATTGGCATGCCAGGTGACTGCTCGGAGTCTGAGAAACTCTGTATTTAAAGCATCATGATTGTGATTTCTCCCCTGTGGAGAATGAGGATGACAGAGATGGAAGAGGATGTACAATTTAGCATTTGGGAGAGAAGTAATAGAATGAGGACTGAGAAGTTGGTTATCTGCCAGACTAGCACTAAAGAGAATACAGAAGCCCAGGCCAGCTACTTACAAGCTGTGATACCATTTTTAAAGGAGTTCTCATCTCCTACAGCCAAAGTGCAGATGGTGCTGAAAGTTGAGTCTAGTGTATTACTAGAAAAATAGAGGCACAAGGAATATTAAATTCTCATACCTGACAAGTCTCCTTAAAGTCAGGATCTGATGTGGAGGGAGTAGGGTGATAGACATCATAGACATCTGGGTAGATAGACTCTAGATCCTTGAGTGTCCCCCAGAATCTCATTTCTCTCCCCTTAAGGATAATACAGGTCTCATGTGAGACACGTGTTATCCTCTTGAGTTATGCCCCCATCTCCCTGTGGGGCTTCCAGGACAGTTGTGGCAAGTCACAGCATGACCCAACTGGGGCAATCTTCCTGCTATAGGACGGGAAGGGATTATTAACCAACAGATCTATGGGACCTAGATATTCTGAGTAGGAAGAGAGACCTAGGAATAAGCCTTGAGGGTGCTGGAGCAAGGAAGGCAGAATATAAGGCTTGGACAATGGATGGTTTGACATAGGGTCCCTCATGGGACTGATGGTCTAGAGAGGCTGCTGATGGGATCCCTCTTAGGCTTTCCACGTGGCTTCAGCTTCTACAACACCGCTCCATCCATCCACTCTCTCTGGCAACCTGAACTGGCACACATGGCTATTTCCACCTATCACCTAGCCTGGGACGTACAAGGTCACTAGCTTTGTTAAAATCTACAAAGATTCTAAGGAGAGGATACATGGAACTAGTCTTAAAATGCTGCTGGTATGAGAAACTTTACTCTTACTAGAGTAAAAGTGTATGGGTCAATTAAAGTCTTCACCCAAGTTAGTCTTAGTCCAGTGAGTCTCTGGGTCTACTCTGAACACTTCACTGGTCTCTGAATGCCTGAAATAGATGGACCTGCTTAGTAAAGTCTTCAATTTGTTTCCTTTTCTGAAGACTAAGGGTTATAATGGTTGCAAAGACCATAAAACTGCTCCAGGGCCAAAGTAGTAAATCAGAATTAATATCACAACTGGGTTGGATGGTAGAGATTGATGTTCCTTAATAGTCTCAAAGGATGCAGAAGTAGTGGTCCCAATCAATCATATCCCTGTTCAGTTTACCTGTACAGCCCCTGCAAAAGTCAGATGGGCTCATTGTAGATGATGATGTAAGAGAACAGTGAACAATAAATGATTAGATTACTATGGTATACTGCAGAGCTCAGAGGCAGCTGGCCTGACAACCTCTTGTCCAAAGTTGATGCATTAGTTTTAGTGCCTCTGATACTAGCTGTCTTGAAAAATGCATGTATAACTTGAACCAATAGCCATTACTTGCTGTGAACAATAGGTACAATAAAAGGGTATTCTATGATTAAGGTGCTGTAAACAGGAAGGACTACTCTCTATCCCTTTTGGGGAACACTTGGAACATGTGCATCACCTTGCCACAGTTTTATGCTCTAGACTAGACTGTGTTACTGGCAAGAGACAAACTTTCCTACCATGGGAGACACAAGAGCTCCACGCCAAACTTAGCTATGGGTGCCACAAGGTCATTTTGGACCAACAGGTAAAAGATCGATCATGGAACAAGGGCAGTTGCTCCATAACACAGCCAGGCAGTGGCTTCTATGGGATTCATTGGACATCCCTTGGTGATCCCATGACTAACAACAATAGGAATGTCAGTAACCATGGCCTGATAACGAGTTTGTAACCTTAGAGAGGGACTCAGATCCTCTAAGGATGAATGTATGAATTACCCCTCTTTGTAAGTACCCTAGACCACACAGTAAGGGTTTAGGGTGAATGATTTCTAATATAGGTGGTAGATAAAGAGTTATAATCAGCACTGACTTGTTGCAGGTTTTGGGCCTCCTAAAGCAGATACCCATCTAGTTTGGGGGATATAAGAAGTTTATGCAATCCTCAGATTGGGTGTAGATGGGCAAAGTCAAACACTGGAGCAGGCCAGAGAGCTTCAACCAACCTGAAATGGGGCAGCCGTAGTACAGGTGTTTCTCATCAATGTCGCATGCTGGGCCCAGAGGACCAGGCTTGTTTCTCCGCTTCACTCAGTTACAGAACATGGGCAGCCTCAGGAACATCACCTAGAACAAGGAGATTCTAACAAAGCTAGTGACCTTGTACATCCCAGGCTAGGTGATAGGTGGAAATAGCCATGTGTGCCAGTTCAGGTTGCCAGACAGAGTGGATGTATGGAGCAGAGCTGCAGAAGCTGAAGCCATGTGGAAAGCCTAAGAGGGGTCCCATCAGCAGCCTTGGCCATGTCCTTACACTTATTTTCCTGATTTCCTGTTTGCTTATGTGGCCTGCTCTCTCCTGGAACACCAAGATTGCCAGGTAATTGCTGTACTTTTAAAATCTGAGTGAGGTCACCTACTGCTTCTCCTCTGAAGTCAGTATTTGGTATTTTTGTCCATTCTGCAGCTCATCTCATTCGTTGGTATGGCCTGTGGTTTCCTATTGCTGTCTTCTCACCTGATAGTGGTGTTCCTATTCTTGCTACCACATGTGTTCACTCTACTGCCCAGAATTAGAATTCCTGGACCCATCTGCAGTGGGTCTTCCTGATCAGTGTGGGGGAAGGGGAATGACTGGTAGGTGGCTTGGGTAGCTTGCCTAAGTAGGGACTAGGGTACATGCTTCCTCTGCCAGGAATATTCAGAATTGAGGGATAAATATCAACCCAGCCACCCTGAGGTCTGGGAAGGCTGAGATAAGCACTGAATGAACTGTAAGCCTTGTGAACCCTGAGGAGAAACCTTAAGACAGACTTATTGGAATCCCTGTACCACAAATGAGTGATTGGTTCTAGAGAATGATCATCAGTCTCCTGACCTCAGACATCCTGGTGCTATGTGTCTGAACAAGTTCACAGCATAGCAGTTTTGGATTCAGGTATGTTCTAGATTCGCCTGTCTTGGGTTATGGCTCTGGTGGCTCTAATATTATTTTGTACCTTTCCTTCAGTCTTGGGAGAAAAGCTACTGCTTCAGCTAGTACCACAGAACAAGGGAACTGCAGGGCTTGCATGCAAAGTCCCCAGTTTGCTCATAGCATTGCCCAGTAATATTCTACTCTGTAGACATGTGGCCTTTGGAGACCCTGTAAATGCTTCCCAAATGTGTGGGGGAGTTAACCTTCTCCAGGGCAGACTGTCCCAGCGGGGGAGAGGAGCTGGTGGATGAACTAATTTTTCTGACTCATTCAGGATTATTGGAGATGACTTTGGCCTCTATAAAGACTTCCGGGCAGACTGAGCAATCAGCTTGCTAGGAAGCAATGGCTCACTCAGGATACCCTTTCTTATTTACTATTCCTCCTTAACTGCTGCCTGTTGTTTTTGTTTGGATTCTTCACTATGCTCAAATGTCAGCAAACATGTTTTTGACTCAGGATCTATATCCTAGGATACCTGGGTTGAAAGTCTCCTATTAACTATACTTGCCAAAATTTAGATTTTGAAATTAATCTGAATCTTAGGAGATAAACAATATGGGGGAATAGGAAAATGACGGATAGGAGGCAGGACTAACTTGCAGCTCCCACTTGGACAGAAGGCAGCACGTGGAGACTAGCACTGTGAACTTTTGCTCCAAGACCTATCGCAGGAATATACCAGGCAAGCTGAACATATCAGAAAAATCTGAAAGAAGCAGCTTGCCACTGCAGACTCTGAGATAGCCGAAAAACTGTGTGCCCAAAGTGCGAGGGGGAAATGTCCACCCCTGAACACACATCCTCACTGGGGAACCTGAAGGTCTAGATCATGGGAGGAGGATTTGACCTTACCTGGAGCTGAGACGAATTTAGAGACCCTAGTGAAATATAACAGTAGAGGAAGTAGCAGGAAGAGCCCTATGGGCACTCTCTATCCCCAGGGAAGCCATTTGACTATGTCTCAAAGGTGTCCTTGGGGAGGGCTGCCAGTGAAATTGGGGAAAGACCACAGAGGAAGAACTTCGAGCCGAACTGTGTAACAATTTCGACTAAAGCTGAAATTTCCTGGACATAATTCGTGGGAGGGGCAAGCAGGCAATACAGATATGAGCACAGAAGCTGTGGCAGGCGGGGAGGCATGAAACCTTGAAAGCCCTGCTTCCTTTCTCAGCTGGGAAGCTCATAGTCTGGGGAAAGTTCTCAGCCCTGCTCACCGGCTGCCTGGAAATAAACTCAGTGCTGTTAGCAGTGGGCATGGTGGGAGAGTGGGACTGGCATTTCTGGCTGTGTGGGAGCTGGGTGAGGCCTGTCACTGCTGGCTTTCCCCCACTTCCCTTGTGACCTGTATGAAGCAGCAGAGACAGCCAGAATTCCCCTAGGAACATAACTTCTTTGACCTTAGAATCCCCCCCACCCCATCCTCTGCAGCAGCAGCAGCAAGCTTCACCCAAGGAGAGTCTGAGGTCAGACACACCTAACCCTGCCCCCACCTGATGGTCTTTCTTTACCAACCCTGGTAGCTAAAGACAAAGGACTTAAACTCTTGGATCCAAATGGGTAAAGAGGAAGTCAAACTGTCACTGTTTACCAATATGATAGTATACCTAGAAAACCCTAAAAACTCATCTAAAAAGCTCCTAAAACTAATAGAGGATTTCAGTAAAGTTTCAGGACGCAAAACTGATGTACATAAATCATTAGCACTGCTGTACACCAACAACCAAGCTGAGAAATCAAGATCTCAACCCCTTATACAATAGCTGCTAAAATAAAATACTTAGGAATATAGCTAACAGTGGAAGTGAAAGACCTCTGCAAGGAAAATTACAAAACACTGTTGAAAGAAATCATAGATGATGCAAATGGAAACACATTCCATGCTCATAGGTGGGTAGAGTCATTATTGTGAAAATGACCACACTGCCAAAAGCAATCTAAAATTCCTTGCAATTCCTATCCAAATACCATCATCCTTCACAGAACAAGCTAAAACGATCCTAAAATTCATATGGAACCAAAAAAGCTTGCATAGCCAAAGGAAGACTAAGCAAAACAAACAAACCTTGAGACATCACATTAACCAACTTTAAACTAGACTGTAAGGCTATAGTCACCAAAACAGCATGATACTGGTATAAAAATACTGGTATAAAAATAAGCACACAGACCAACAGAACAGAGAACCCAGAAATAGTCAAATACTTGCAGCCAACTTAGAAAAAGTAGGGAAAGGACACCCTATCCAACAAACAGTGCTGGGAAAATTGGCAAGCCATATGTAGAGGAATGAAGCTGGATCCTCATCTCTCATCTTCTACAAAAATCAAGATGAATCAAAGACTTAAGACCTAAAACCACAAAAATTCTAGAAGATAACATCAGAAAAACCCCTCTAGACATTTGGCTTAGGCAAAGACGTCATGACCAAGAACCCAAAAGCAAATGCAACAAAAACAAATATGTGGCACTTAAACTAAAAAACTTCCGCAAAGCTAAAGAAATAATCAGAGAGTAAATGAGACTACCCACAGAGTGGGAGAAAATCTTAATCTATATATCTGGCAAAGGATATAATGTCCAGAATCTGCAAGGAACTCAAATCAGCAAGAAAACACAAATCCCATCAAAAAGTGGGCTTAAGGACATGAATAAGGCAATTCTCAAAACGTTATATACAAATGATCAAACACATTAAAAATCCTCTATCGCTAATCATCAGGGAAATGCAAATCTAAACTACAATGTAATGCCACCTTACTCCTGCATGAATGGCCATAATAATTAAAAAAAAAAAAAAAAAAAAAAAAAAAAAAAACTGGGTGCAGTGGCTCACACTTGTAATCCCAGCACTTTGGGAGGCTGAGATGGGGTGGATCACCTGAGATCAGGATTTCGAGACCAGCTTGGCCAACATAGTGAAACCCCATCTCAACCAAAAATATGAAAATTAGCTGCGCATGGTGGCAGTTGCCTATAGTCCCAGCTATTTGGGAGGCTGAGGCAGGAGAATCGCTTGAACCCAGGAGGTGGAGGTTGCAGTGACCCGAGATCATGCCACTGCACTGCAGCTTGGGTGACACAGTGAGACTCTCAAAAAATAAAAAATGGTGGTATGGATAGTGGTGAAAAGGGAACACTTCTACATTGCTGGTGGGAATGTAGACTAGTACACCCACTGTGCAAAACAGTGTGGGGATTCCTTAAAGAACTAAAAAGATTTATCATTTGATCCAGAAATCCCACTACTGGGTATCTACCCAGAGGAAAACTCATTATACAAAAAAACTTGCACATGCATGTTCATAACAGCACAATTCATGATTTCAAAAGTATAAAACCAGCCCAAATGCACATCAACAAGTGGATAAAGAAAATGGTACATATGAATATACATTCATATCGGTACATATACACCACCGAATACTACTCAGCCATAAAAAGTAATGAAATAATGGCAACTACAGCAACCTGGATGCAATTGGAGACCATTATTCTAAGTGAAGTAACTCAGGAATGGAAAACCAAATATATGTTCCCACTCACAAGTGGGAGCTTAAGCTATGAGGCTGCAAAGGCATAAGAATGATACCGTGGACTTTGGGCACTAGAGAAGGGTGGGAGGGGCATGAGGGATAAGACTCCACACTGAGTTCAGTGTACACTGCTCAAGGGAAATGGGTGCCCCAAAATCTCAAATCACTAAATAGCTTACCCATTTAATACCACTTGTTCACCATAAACCTATTAAAATCATTTTAGAAAGATAAACATGACAAACTATACCCTGGAAACAAAATCTGTAATAGTTAGATTTTCTAACCGTTTACAGAGCAGATGACCACATTTCAAGGAACTGAGTTAAAATAAACTTATGGGGGTTGAATTTTTGGATCCTGATTCAAAAGTGGGGGTTCCAAAGGTAGTAAAACCCCATTTTTAAAAACAAAAACAAAAAACCAATGAATTATTTAAACACAGGGGTTTGCTTATTCAAATGTGCTTTGAATATTTTCCATAAGAAAATTAACAGACCAAAGAAATAATTGGATAAACAAAATCAGATGGGGCAGTACTTGGGGTCTTACAGTATATCCTTAGGAAGATTCAAAGTAAGAGTCCAGTGGTTGGGAGAAATACACGAAACTGGTAAGTAGTTAAGTGACCTGTGGAATATTGGAGAAAATGGTTATTTCAAGAGACTCCAAGGTCCACAGAAGTATCATCAGATGATGATACTTATTAAAATAAAGGGGCAAGATGAAAGGAAGAAAGTTAATTATGTTGGAGCTCGAGATCCCAACAGGGGGAAGTAGATACTGGCAATTAGAGGCTGCATAGAAATATAAAGATAGGGCATATGTAGGTAAGGAGGTATATAAAGTGGTTCATGATTGAGATGACCCCATGTCTTCAGACTTTGCGTTGTAGGAAAGTGAGGCTGAGGCTAGCATGCGGGTAGTCTATTAGGAACACAGCAAGAGTGAGGGAGCAAGAAGTAAGGACAGAAAAAGGTGCTTTATTGAGTTAGTCTCCACTGTGACAACTGCCTGCCTCATCCCACAGAAACTCCAGGAAAGGTCTCAAAGCTATGCAACAGGAAGAAAAGAGGAAGCATTTACCCAGAGGCTTTATTGCCCCCTGGATCAAGTGTTTTCAAGTGTGACTCCTTGGGCTTTCTGGTTTATACATGGGAGTGCAGCGCAGGTTTCCACGGTCATCTATGCAGCAATGTCAGAAGGTCCAGGAGAATGTGCCGCATGGGGAAGAGATTGGATTTCTCCTGGGTGAAACTGGTCCCAGCATGGCTCAAAGGAAAGGTTAGGTCAAAGGGTTTGTTTGAAGTATTACTGAAACGTTTCCAATACATTTGAGCGGAATATAGAAAATACAGTTGCGCCCCTGGGGAACAAGTTGCCACAAGCCTCAAAGGAGAAAAGAGCTCTCAAAAAGGAAGGATTCGAAAATAAACATAGCAAAATCAAGAGGTCAATTGTGACCAATAGATTTGAGAGTCACTAGATAGTCAGGTCCCTAGGATGAGAAAAACAAGTTTGCAAAATACTAAGTAGTAAATGAATTGTGATCTGGGTAGACCAGTGACATTAGTATTTGTATACTTCTGCCACATGTATATACAACATTGCAGTATATGTCAAACATTCTCAAACAAATGTCACAAAATACTTAATGTTTGCAAACCTTTTTCTTCACTAATTTTAGTGCTGTGAATAAAAATGCTGTTCTAAAGTTTAACATCCTGTGAAACAGCATTTTTGAAGATCAACTAAGTTTGTTTTGATTCTTGGTCTTAAGGGTTGTCATAGCTGAGAAGAATTTTGTGAAGATTGGTAGCTCCAGATGAAAAAACATCATTGGCTGTTCTTATTAAATCATGAAACTCAATATGTAGTACCATGTTAATACCAAAAACTGAGACTCTTCTGAAATTCCCATGGTGCCACTGTTGTTGCAAACTAATTAGAAGGTGTTGCACTTCCATGCTTTTAACCAATTAGTCCAAAACCTCCTGAAATTTTGAAAACCACTTTCTAACCTGTTTAAAACATACAGATGTTAACATGCAGACATGAGACTCTTTAGACACTGTTCTCCAGAACACAGCTACAACACTGGAAACATTCGAAAATCGGCTTTTATAATTTCTCTGTAGCATGAATTTCTTCTCAAAGCAGTTTTTTTTTCTTTAATGTTACTTCACTTTTATCTTGAAGGGAAAGATTTATCCAAGGGTATCCCATTGTGTTAAGGTTAGCAAATATGGAACATTTGACTCTTGATAAATGCTTAACTTAATCTTTATTTTCAAGATAGGCCATAATGAAAAATTCTCATACCACAGATATTCATTCTAATTGCAAAGAATCACAAGGCTTCTATGGTCTAAAAATCTTTTTTCTTCCACTAAATTAGTCCCCTCAATGACGACATCTAGTACAAGGTACACTGTTTTCAACTTCTTCCTGGCAACTTCCTGTTTGTGAATGATGCAATGGATGAATTGCACCTCCTGATACATCTGTAAACTCACCCTGGTATCAAGTCATTCCATTTTCCTTGAAGTGGTTATTTAATGTTGAATATGGCTCACAGAGGTAATTTTAGGTTTATATCATTTTTGAAGTAGAAACTGGCAGATACCACAATCTGAGACATGTTCAAAACATTTATACTTTCTTCCAACTGTATAGCAACCTCCCACACTATAATTTGTTCTAAACCTCATTTCTTCAAATCTTCAGTATTTGCTGTTTATCCACCAGCAGTGTTTGATACATATGGTTCTATTGTTCCCAGTGTATTCTAGCAATTTCTATCAGAACCAAGTGTTTCCTCAGTGGTAAACAGATCTTTATCTTTCACTCCTCAACATTTCATTGCTAAATAAGTGAAGTCTTAGAGTATTGGAGTAAGAATTGCATAACTCTACAGGACACTGACAGAATTGTAGATACATGCTCTGTGTACTTAGTATGATGTTATCAGGATTAGCAAGACGTCAAAAATATTAACATCAAGTCATTGTGTGTATATACTTATGGAAGGAATTTCTATGGTAATCTAGAATATCTTACCCTAATAGTCTTTATAATTTCAATTAGTCCCTTGGCAGATTTATTGGGAGAACTAATGTTTTACCTTGTATGACTGTTGAAGAAACATACTAGAAGTAATTTGTCAGCTCTTGCTCCCAGGTGCTTATACCAGCTTCTTCAATCTGTAGTTTCACTGTAGAAGTATGTTTTTTGAGATGGGGATCTCACTCTGTTGCCCAGGCTGAAGTGCAGAAGCATGATCATAGCTCACAACAGCCTCAAACTCCTGGGCTGTGAAGTGATCCTCCCACCTCAGTCTCCTAAGTAGCTGGAACTACAGGTGCATGCCACCACACCTGGCTTACTTCTAACAATCTTTCAATCACATGCTTTATTAGTCTGTTCTCACATTGCTATAAAGATACCTGAAACTGGGTAATTTATAAAAGAGGTTTAATTGACTCACAGTTCTGCAGGCTGTTCTGTAAAGGAAGTTCTGTAGAAGTATAGTGGCTTCTTCTGGGGAGGCCTCAGGAAGCTTCCAATCATGGCAGAAGGTAAAGGTGGAGCAGGCCTTACACGGTTGGAGCAGGAGAGAGGGGGGAGGTGCTATATACATTTAGAGGATGAGATCTCATGAAAACTCACTGTCATAAGGACAGTATAAGGAGGATAGTGCAACACTTATTCATGAAAAATTTCCCCCATGATCCAATCACCTCCCGCTAGGTTCCACCTCCAACATTAGGGATTACAATGGGACATAAGACTTGCACAGGGACACAGATCTAAATAATATTCTGCCCCGGCCCCTCCCAAATCTCATGTCCTTCTCACATTATGAAGTGCAATAATCCCTTCTCAACAGTCCCCCAAAGTCTTAACTAATTCCAGCATTAACTCAAAAGTCCACAGTCTAAAGTCTCATCTGAAACAAGACAAGTCCTTTCCACCTATGAGCCTGTAAAACAAAAACAAATCACTTACACTCAAGATACAATGGGGGTATAGGCATTAGGTAAATACTCCAGTTCCAAAAGGGAGAAATCAGCCAAAAGAAGGGGGTTACAGGCCCCATGCAAGTCAAACCCAGCAGGGCAGCCATTAAATTTTAAAGCTCCAAAATCGCCTTTGACTCCTTGTCCCACATCCAAGGCATTGCTGGTGTAAGAAGTGGGCTCCCAAGGCCTTGGACAGCTCCACCCCATGGCTTTTGCAGGGTTCGGTCTCTCTAGCTGCTCTCATGAGCTGTTGAGTATTTATGGTTTTTCCAAGCTCAGGGTGCAAGCTTTCAGTGTGGATCTATCATTCTGGGATCTGCAGGACAGTGGCCCTCTTTTCACAACTCCATTAGGCAGTACCCCAGTGGGTACTTGGGGGAAGGCGGGGCTCCAACCCCACATTTCCCCTCCACAGTGTCCTAGTAGATATTCTTCATGAGGGCTTGGCTCCTGCAGCAGGCTTCTTCCTGGACATCCAGGCATTTCCATACATCCTCTGAAATCTAGGAGGAGGCTTCCAAGCCTCAACTCTTGCAGTCTGCTCACATGCAGGCTTAATAGTACATGGAAGCCACCAAGGATTAAGGCTCCAGCTTGTGAAGCAGCAGTACAAACCCTTTGAACCATGGCTGGAGCAACTGGGATACAGGGAGCAGTGTCTGAGGACTGTGCAGGGTGACAGGGCCCTAGGTCTGGCCCAGAAAGCCATTGAGTACTCCTAGGCCTCTGGGCCTATGATGGGAGGGGCTGTTGGTCTTCAGAGGCAGCTGTGACAGTGTAGCCTACTCCAGCCTAAGCTGTGTCAAATCTTGAGTCTATGTGTATTTCAAAGTCTAGTAGTTGAGGGTCAGTAACTCATATATGGAGTCTAAGAGGTAACCTCACACTCATGAGGGGAGGGGGAGTTCACTCCAAGTACAGTGGAGTCTGAGACCTCACCTTCCCAAGGTGGGTGGGGAATACACTGCAAGTTCTTACTACTGCAAAACATACATCATTTGCTTAAACCATTTGGCATCCCTTCAAAGCTACATAACAGCCCATTCCCTCTAAAGCCAGAGGCAGGGATGTATGCTGGAAAAAAGGCTGATATAGATTTGTTGTGGGAGGTTTGCAACAGCTGCTGTCTACAATAACACCATTAACAAAGGGTACAAGTTTCCCCTGTGTTACAAGATATTCACCTTGTCCCTCTAAGAACTAACTGGTTTTTGGAAATCTGGAGAAGTCAAGAGGTCCTGAAACCAGGAGAGAATGGCAGAGGAAGGCTCTAGGTTCAATACAGGCAAACAGGTGCCCTCTTGCCCAAATACAATACCAAAGGCAAGGCACTTCCATCTTCCACTGAAGTTGCAAATGTTCTTTGCATATCTTAAATATACAAACTTTTAGAGCTAAAGAACTGTCAAATGTCTCCTAACTGGATTAGTTATATATACATTTTTAAATGTCTTCATGATTTTAAAACTTGTGGTTTCATTTTATACAACTATTCATGCATTTATATATAGCTTCAACACTGGCATTGTTATAGCTAGTGACAAGCTGAGTCACCTAAGTTTTCCAGAGCTTGTGTGTTCTTAGTCATATCACAGATATTAGTTAAATCAGATGCAACTGCAGGAAACTTAAACCCAAACCACAAGGACCTTTTTTATATGCTTTCACAAGCATCAGTCTTTACCCCTATTCCTCCAGTGGTCATGGGTTTGTTTGCTACAGTGTAACTCTATTGTTTTAAAAGATCTATAAAAGGTCTCTTTGTAATAGCATCTAAAATTTGACTGTGAGACACAGGGCATACCCTCAGAAGCAACTATTGAGTTGGTGTTAATGTGAGAAACTGCTCACTTCCTGTATTAATCCAGTTGAAACCTATAGCACAGTCTTGAACCAGCATTGATTGAGGTCTCTTCCAGTTAATATATCTTCCCCAAATGGCATTTTGTATTCAAAATTTATTGAGACTATACCAAAATGGAGTTTTTATAAAGACTTTCATTTAATTTGACTATCCCTGTCCTGAGGGATATTTTTTGAGGGAGAACTAATATCCAGGGATATGCCACATGTTCTTCATAATTCAGTCCAGGCAGCATGCTGCATGACACATGGCTAACTTTGAGCAATTAATCACTACTGTAGTAGGGTCAAATGACAAATCCCTCCTTTATCTCTGCTATCCCCCCCAGGTTCCTGGGCCTATTCAGATTGGGCATTCAGAAGAAAACACCAGAATGATGGAAGCTGTATTTAGAAAGAGAAGTTTGCAAGGAAAAAACTATTGCAGAATTTAAAAGGGAAAGAAATACCAGCAAGAATAAGTTTGAGGTAGAACAGAATTTCTGGGGAGCTTTCTCCTTTTGAAGAAAGGTGTGAAGGGTATCAGTGGGGAGAATGGTTAAGGTCTTACTGAACAAAAGACTTGTTTACTCTTTGAGATCTTACTAAGTTAAGAAAGCATAGTACTTGTGATGACTTGTCAGTTTCTGCTCCTTTGAAAAGACTCAAGGAGGGATTGGACCCTGCAGGATTTATGTAACAGTAAGATTTATTGCCCATTGAGCAGCAAGTCAATACACCAAAACACCAAGGTTGAAGCCAAGAAAGCTCAATTGTAGAGCCACGAAATGAGATGGGTGGTAAACCTCAAATCTACCTCCCTGAGAGGTTTGGAGAATAAGGTCAAGGGATCTAGAAGGATGGCAAAATGGATGGTGGGCTGAGGTGTGAAGGGATTGCTGATTGACCCTAGAAGTGAAAGGTAAAGTCGTGGGACAGAGGACAAAATGGTATTATGCTGAGTCAGTTCCTTGGTTGGATTTTCAGATTGGTTGGCACCAGCCATCCTGCTGGAATTTGGAATTTGGAGGTCTGAAAAACCAAGCAATGTTTCAGCAAAAGTCTTGTTCTAGCCTGATCAGAGACCAATGAAGAAGCATGTGATCAGTGTATTATGTTATTCTCAATTGGCAACTGCAAGGAAGAGGGTCAAAATATACCAGTGTGCCCTGGTTAATGCCTAACTGTAATTCTGCCTAAAGCCTGGCTTGTTAGTGTTAACCCTGTGAGGGTGGTCTTGGTATCCCTCAACTCACTTATTTTCTGAATCCTGAGGCAGGAATCAATAAAGAAGGATTCAGGGTATGAATGCTGTCAGCTTCCTGCTGATGGGGTACATATGGAAGTACCACGATCAGGATTACAGAAATGAAGCTGTTTTGCAACAGCCTATAGGTACTTGTGCATCCCAGGCCTGGGGCTCCCACCCTGCATAATGAAAACATTAGTCCTCTCATCTAGTTTCAGCACACATTTAATGGAACACTGAATTATGAGGTAAATTATAAGCCCTATTAGTGAAAAGGAAACCTCTAATTTCAGGAGCTCCTGTAAAACTGATCACAAGGCCTGGGGCATTCATGAGAAGTCCAGAAAATCAATCGGGTAATTCTGGGGCTTCTGGAGAGAACTATAGCCAGGTGACCCATTGTCTAATCTTGTCCAAATGGGTTTTGACTTCAGCTGAGGCATTGTATGTAAACAAGTTGTATTAGCTATTGCAGACTCCACCCTGTCCTGCCAAGATAGTCAAGAGCAATCTCATCTAACAGAATGCAAGCCAATGGATTAACTCCTTTGGATGGATACTGCAGATGCAGTTTCATCAGCAAGAATTCCTAAGGTAAGGGAGAGGTTTCTAATCACATTCATGGAACACTACTCCATACCAGAGTAACAGTCTGCCCAGAGAAACACTCGGCTCCATCTTTGTACCCAGGCAAGTTCTGGCTTATGAATCTCCGAAGCAAGTATGAGGAACCTTTTAGTTCTAACAAATTTCAGGGCTAGTCTAGTGCTTAGTCTCAGCGGATCTACCTAGAGAAAGAAACTAGCCCAATAGGAAAGTTCCTCATATATACCAGCTGTCAATGCATTTGTAAGCCCAGGGAGGGGATTCTCTGGGAACTCCCACAAATAGGCATACTGTGAGCACACAGGACCCTAGACAAGTTGTATAGGTTAAGCCTGGAGTCTTAAGCAGGGTTTTAGAGATTGGACTAAACCAAAGATCTGTAGCTAGTGAGTTTATTTCCAAGCACTGCTTTGTAGTAAGGAGCTAATGAATTTGACAAGACCCAAGGCAAGAGTTCAGAGGTATGACTTGAGCAGGCCTTTAGGGAACGAGAGATACAAGAATATGGGCTACTAATATTCCTGTCAAGCTGATAGTAAACTAAACAGCGGGGGAAGGGTGTAAGTATTTACTTGGCAAAATTGAATAAGGTAGTTCCAAGAAACGGGGGCATACAATGGTGCCTTCTTTCATACATTATTTCTTAGGTGGGTCAGAAAACAAAACAAATAGATGGTTAGTGATATCAACAGACTGAAAACAGTTAATAACTTTGGGGCATAGAGAAAATCAACTCTTCAATAAAGGAGTTAGAAGCAATTGAAGAGAGTCTTGGATAGCTACCTTTATTAGATATGTCACTTGGGTGGGGGTCTCATATTCTATGACAAAGTTGGAAACAGCCATGAAATTACAGGCATGACTAAAGGATTATTATGGTCATGAATCAAAAGATTTGGAATGATATCCAGCAGTCAAATTTCCCAAAGAGGCCAAAGTCTGGGAAGTTCTAGTCATGGGGTTATCTCCTCAAGCCAGCACAAGAGTCAAGAGTGATTAAAAAACAGAATCATGTTGATCCTTTTCCAGAAAGACAAGATAAAAAAAATGACATGTCCAATTCTATTCAGGCTATTAATCGAAGTTCTCATATCTTGAGTAAAATGAGGATAGCTAATGTGCTGAATTATTATTATAGCTCAGATACCAAAACATAATCCATAAAAGTTCAAAAAGTAACATTTTATTCCTAATAGCCATTTAAAAATTCAAACCAAGGGAGAAAGCATAAATCCAGACAAATTCAGGGAAATGGCTGCTCAAGCTCTGGTGTTTGCCTTTAAGGTAGTAAAAGTACTTGACTCATCAAAGCAAAATAGCAATGTCCTCTGAAGAAAGTCATAACATATGGATGTCTAAATATAGGAATACATGGAACTACTTTAGCATAGCATAAAATATCTAAAACGCCTAAGACTCCTGCCACCATGATCAAAGGAATTATGAAATAAACATACAATCTAGGCATTCAGCAAGGCAGAGATGGGTAACCTGTTTTTTTTTCCAAAGTCTAAAAATACTTTATTTTTTTACTTAAGTTCAGGGGTACATGTGCAGGATGTGCAGGTTTTTTTACACAGGTAAATGGGTGTCATGGGGTTTTGTTACAGATTATTTCATCACCTAGGTAATAAGTCTAGTATCCATTAGTTATCTTCTCCCTCTCCCTTCTCCCTCTCCCTTCTCCCTCTCCCTTCTCCCAACCTCCACCCTCAAGTAGACTCAAGTGTATATTGTTTCATTCTTCGTGGTCTTAAATTCTCATCATTGAGCTCCCATTTATAAGAACATGCAATATTTGGTTTTCTGTTCCAACATTAGTTTGCTAGGGATAATAGCCTTCAGCTCCATTCATGTCCCTGCAAAGGACATGATCTCATTCTTTTTTATGGCTGCATAGTA
Source organism: Piliocolobus tephrosceles (assembly GCF_002776525.5). NCBI lineage: Eukaryota > Metazoa > Chordata > Mammalia > Primates > Cercopithecidae > Piliocolobus > Piliocolobus tephrosceles. The sequence continues at coordinate 128,703,170 of NC_045438.1, forward strand.
TTCCACAATGTATATGTACCACACTTCCTTTACCCAGTCTATCATTGGGCATTCAGGTAGATTCCATGTTTTATTAGCCTATCACACTGTTATAAATACCCAAGACTGGGTAATTTATAAAGGAAAGAGGCTTAATTGACTCAGTTTCACATGGCTGGGGAGGCCTCAGGAAACTTACAATCATGGCAGAAGCTGAAGGAGAAGCAAGGACCTTCTTCACATGGCAGCAGGAGAAAGACTGAGGAGTGAAGCAGGAAGAACCCCCTATGAAACCATCAGATCTCATGAGAACTCACTATCAGGAGAACAGTATGGGGGAAAACTGCTCCCATGATCCAGTTACCTCCACCTGGTCTCTCCCTTGACACATGAGAATTATGGGGATTATAACTTGAGATCTGGGGGGACACACAGCCTAATCATATCACATGTCTTTGGTATGGTGAATAGCGCTGCAGTGAACATGTGTGTGCATGTGACTTTATGACAGAATGACTTACATTCCTCTGGGCATATACCCAGTAGTAGGATTGCTAGGTGGAATGGCAGTTCAGCTTCTCGCTCTTTGAAGAATCACCATACTGCTTTCAACAATGTTTTGAACTAATTTACACTCCCACCAACGTTATATAAGCATTCCCTTTTCTCTGCAACCTCGAACGCGTCTGTTATTTTTTGACTTTTTAAATTAATAGCCATTTTGACTGTTGTGAGATCATCTCATTGTGGTTTTGATTTGCATTTCTCTAATCAGTAATATTAAGTCTTTTTTATGCTCGTTTGCCATGTGCGTATTTAGAAAAGTGTTCATGTCCTTTGCCCACTTCTTAATGAGGTTTTTTACTTGTAAATTTAAGCTCCTTAGAGATGCTGAATGTTAGACCTTTGTCAGATGCATAGTTTACAAACATTTTCTCCCATTCTGTAGGTTGTGTGTACTGTAATAGTTTCTTTTGCTGTGCAGAAGCTATTTAGTTTAATTAGATCCCATTTGTCAATTTTTGCTTTTGTTGCAACTGTTTTTGGTGTCTTCATCATGAAATCTTTGCCTGTGCCTATATCCTGAATGGTACTGCCTAAATTGTCTGCCAGGGTTTTTATAGTTTGGGGTTTTACATTTAAATCTTTAATCCATCTTGAGTTGATTTTTGTATATGGTGTAAAGAGGCCCACTTTCAATCTTCTGCATATGACTAGTCGGTTATCCCAGCACCATTTATTGAATAGAGAATCCTTTCCCCATTGCTTGTTTTTGTCAGGCTTGTCGAAGGTCAGATAGTGGTAGGTGTGTGGTCTTATTTCTGGGTTCTCTATTCTGTTCCATTGGTGTCTACCTGTCTGTTTTTGTACCACTACCATGTTTTGGTTACTGTAGCCCTGTAGTATAGTTTGAAGCCAGGTAGCATGATGCCTCCAGCTTTGTTCTTTTGCTTAGGATTGCCTTGGCCATTCGTGCTCTTTTCTGGTTCCATATAAATTTTAAAATAATTCTCTAGTTCTGTGAAGAATACTGATGGTAGTTAGATTGAAAAGAGCATGAAATCTTCAAATTGCTTTGAGCAGCATGACCATTTTAAAGATATTCTTCCTATCCATGAGCACTGAATGTTTTTCCATTTGTGTAGCCTGATTTATTTGAACAGTGGTTTGTAGTTTTCCTTGTGGGGATCTTTCACCTCCTTTGTTAGCTAGGTATAAAACATTCCTAGATGTTTTGTTATTTTTGTGGCAATTGTGAATTAAAGTTCGTTTATGATTTGGTTCATTGCTTGACTGTTGGTATACAAGAATGCTGCTGATTTTTGCCCATTGATTTTTGTATCCTGTGACTTTGCTGAAGTTATCAGCTTAAGCTTTTGGGCTAAAATGGTGGAGTTTTCTAGATATAGGATCATGTCATCTGCAAAGAGGGATAGTTGGACTTCTCTGACTATTTGGATGCCTTTTTGTCTCTTTCCTGATTTCCCTGACCAGAGTGCTAATTTGATTGGCCAAAACTTCCAATACTTTATTGACTAGAGTGGTAAGAGAGGGCATCTTTATCTTGTCAGTATTTAAGGGGAATGCTTCCAGTTTTTGCCCATTCATTATGATGTTGGCTGAAGGTTTGTTGTATATGGCTCTCATTATTTTGAGGTATGTTACTTTAACATAGTTTAGTAACTTTAGCTTAGTTTGAGAGTTCTTAACATGAAGGGGTATTAAATTTTATTGAAGCCTTTTCTGCATCTATTGAGATAATATGGTTTTTGTATTTAGCTCTGTTTATGTGATTGACCATGTTCTCCAAGATTGAAATCAATGTGATTATGTATTTTGGCAATGATCTTCTTGTGGTGTATCTTACTGGGGTTCTCTGTATTTCCTGAATTTAAATGTTGGCCTGTCTAGCTGGGTGGGGAGTTCTCGTGGGTAATATCCTGAAATACCTTTTCCAAGTTGCTTCCATTCTCCCCATCTTTCAGGTGAACCAATCACTCATAGATTTGGTCGTTTTATATAATCTCATATTTCTTAGAAGTTTTATTCCTTTTCATTCTTTTTTGTCTATTGTCTGCCTGTCTTATTTCAGAAAGACAGTCTTCAATCTGATTCTTTCTTCCACTTGGTTTATTCTGCTATGAGTACTTGTGATTGAATTACGAAATTCTTGTGTTTTTTTTCAGCTCTATTAAGTCAGTTACATTCTTCTCTATACTGGCTATCTTTTAGCTACTGCAGTGTTTTATGGTTTTTAGCTTCCTTGCATTGGGTTCCAGCGTGTTCCTTTAGGTCATTGAAGTTCATTTTTATCCACATTCTGAATTCTACTTCTGTCATTTCAGCCATCTGTCTCAGCCCAGTTTTGAATCCTTGATAGAGAGGTGATATGGTCATTTGGAGGAAAGAGGGCACTCTGGCTTTGAGTTTTCAGCGTTCTTGCACTGATTCTTACCTTTTGTGAGCTTGAGGAACCACGCACCCCAGCCCAGATACTACTTTTGTTTTTCCCATGGTCTTCACAACCCACAGACCAGGAGATTCCCCCGGGTGCCTACGCCACCAGGGCCCTGGATTTCAAGCACAAAACTGGGTGGCTGTTTGGGCAGACACCGAGCTTAGCTGCAGGAATTATTTTTCATACCCCAGTGGTGCCTGGAACACCAGCAAGACAGAACCATTCACTACCCTGGAAAGGGGATTGAAGTCAGGGAGCGGAGTGGTGTCTAGCTCAGCACATCCCACTCCCATGGCGCCCAGCAAGCTAAGATCCACTGGCTTGAAATTCTCACTGCCAGCACAGCAGTCTGAGGTTGACCTGGGACACTCGAGTTTGCTGGGGGGAGAGGCCTTAGCCATTACTGAGGCTTGAATAGGAGGTTTTCGCCTCACGCTGTAAACAAAGCTGTGGGGAAGTTTCAACTGGGTGGAGCCCTCTGCAGTTCAGCAAAGCCACTGTAGCCAGACTGCCCATTTAGATTTCTCCTCTCTGGATAGGACATCTCTGAAAAAAGGCAGCAGCCCCAGTCAGGGACTTATAGAGAAAACTCCCATCTCCCTGGGACAGAGCACCTGGGAGAAGGGTGCAGCTTGAAGGAATAGCATTGACATCAACAAAAAGGACGCCTACTCCAACCCCATCGAAGGTCACCAACATCGAAGACCAAAGGTAGATAAATCTACAAAGATGGGGAGAAACCAGCGCAAAAAGGCTGAAAAGTCCAAAAACCAGAATGCCTCTTCTCTACCCTCAATCTTTAAAGTTGTTGACCTTTGACTATGTTCCTTAACAGTCTGGCAACTTTTCCATAGGACTGCTGTATTTTTCTGGGGGTCTGTTCCAGTCCCTAATCATCTTAGATTTTCCAGCACCTAAAGGTATCACCAGTGAAGGCTGTGAAATGGCAAAGATGGCACCTTTGCCCCTTTCTCTGGGAGCTCAGGCCCAGGGGGATACAGACCTGTTGCTGACCCAAACACACCTGTAGGAAGTAGCTGGAGATCCTGGTTTTTGAAGGTCTCACACAGCCAGGAGGAATGGGATTGGGGATTCAAGTAGTTCAGTCACACTTTCATAGAGCAACTGTGAAATTCTGGGGTACTGCTTCCACCCCCAAGTGCCTCAGATACTCCAAAGCCCACAGACTGGAATGTCTAAGTTGCCTGAACAGCAAAGATGGCATCCCGCTTCTCCTTCTGGGGGCTCCATCCCAGGGAGAATTCAAATCTCTGTCCACCAGAGAACACACATAGGCATGGCTGGAGGCCCCAGTTGGGAAGTCCTGCCCGGTAAGGAGGAAAGGATCAGGGATCTGCTTACAGAAGCAGTGTCTGGCCACGTTTTGGTAGAGCAGCTGTGCTGGGGGATTTCTTTCACTCCCAGTGTGGACTCTTCAAAGCCCACATGCTGGAACATTTGAGTTGCCCAAACAGCAAAGATAGTGGCCTGCCCTCGCCACCCTCCCTGGGAACTCCATTCCATCCCAGGTAGGTGTTGTAACACCATTGCCAGTAGCTGGCTGGAATTCCAAACCAGTAGGTCTTATCCTGTGAGGTGCCATGGAAGTGGGGCCTGCAGACCATCGCTATTCAGCCCCCTTCCTAGGGATATGTACAGCGGTCCAACTTCTTGCCTTGCCTGAGTTGCTGTTGCCTTTGCCAGGGAGCCCAGAGTGGAATATGTAAAGCTTCTGGGTCTCAATGTATGCCTGATGAGTTGTTCTGTCAAGATTCCACACAGCTCTGCATGTCAGACCAAAGGCCCTGGTGGAGCGGGTTTGTAAAGGAATCGCCTGACCCGAAAATTGCAAAAATCTGTGGGAGAAGGGGGTTCCTGGGGTCATACATTCACTCACTCAAGGGGAGGTTCCCTTGGCTCTGTCACTCCCGGGTGGACCATCATCCTGCCCTGCTTTTCTCTATTCTCCATGGATCAAGTTGTTTCTCTGATCAATCCCACTGCAAGTACCTGGATGTTTCAGTTGAAAGATGCCATATTTACTTGGCCCTTTTGTTCCTCTCTGTGAGAGCTACACACTGTAGCTGTTTCTAGTCAGCCATCTTGGCCCCCTCACCTAACTTCTTATATAGGATGATGATAGTAATGAATCCAAAAACAATATAATCAAGGTATAAGAGGTTAGGCTATTCATTAGCAGAAAGCAGATGAAAAGCTTAGGCTCTGAAGTCTGGTGTTATCTAGTTGTTTTTCTTAGAGAAACTTGAGGTCAATCAGGCTTGCTCATCCATTAGGTAGTGTTTAGCAGCCTTTGGATGACTCCGCTCTGAATGTGGGTCAGATGGAGTAAGCTCTACACAGCCATGGTAGACTCAAGTCTTAATTCCCACATGTTTCATGGAGGAGCAAGTCACTAGCAACAATTCATATGGTCTATTCTATTAGGGTTTCAGTTGATCATCAGGGTGCTGGTTTCTCCATTTCTCCAATAGAACCCAATTTTCAGACTAAATAAACAGAGGCACATCTGTCAAACAACCTGCTAGAAGACTTATGGCAGTCAAACCTAAGGATTGTACATACCTGACAGCGTCTAGCTCTTACATATGTGCTTTTGCAGCCTTTCAGTTTAGAGGAGAAGCACTGAAAGTTTCTCCCATGTAAGATTTCAAAAGGGCTCTGTTTGGACCCAATTCTAGGGACCACTCTTACTCTGAGCAGGGCAATAGGCAAAGCCTTATTCCAGGTCAGGTTGATTTCTGACAAAGCTAGTCTTTTTCAAGGTATGATTCATCTTGAACACTGAAGTGTTTCCTCTGTACTGTGGCCTTCAAGCAGTGTAATTTCCAAGTTGCGCCAAGGTCTTCAGAAACATCCTGAGTGACCTTGGCCACAAAGGCAGCAACAGTGTTAGAGCAGAAATGGGCAGGCCAAACTGAGGGACAACTTTGAGTAAAGGCTTAATAACTTTTTTTCACAAGGGATGGCTTCAATCCATCCTGAAAATGTCTGCAAACATAAGCAGATAGTTTCCCATGACCCTTAGCATTATGATGAAGTCAACCTGCTAATCTTCAGTTGACCTTTCATCTCACACTTGGACTCCTTGCATCAAGAGTAGAAGACTAGTTTTGAAGTTGTTTCAGGCACAAATACACTTTGAACAGTCATATTCATATGTGGGCTAATATTTCTGAATCCATTGGAGAGAGGCATCCCAGTTATATGATGTCATGAATATCCAGTCATCTGTGAGTTGTCCTGGACTATTCTTTTATATATCTATCTGCCCTAGGTTTGTCAACTGGGGTCAACCCCAGTCAAGTGCTCTTTTCAGATCATTCAAATATAGTATATATGTGATTCAAGGTCTATTTCAGGCATTAATAAAGTTTTGGACCTTTTCTCTTGCTGCTGTCTTTGCAGACTTGTCTGCCCAATTATTGTCTTTTGCTACCAAACTGCCCATTGATACCCAAGGCAATGAACTATTGCTACTTTAGGGATCAGGGCTGCCTTCAACAGAGTTTAAAATTCTTAGCATGTTTGTTACCAAAGGTTAAAAATGCCCTTTCTTTCTAAATGGCTCCATAAGCATGAACCAAAGAAAAGGCTAATCTTGAATCACTATAGATTGTGGCTCATGGGTCTTCATCTAGTTGAAGCACCCAGGTTGGAGTGATGAGCTTGGCTGCTGTGAAACCTTGGTGGTTCTTAGTTTGTGAGAATCTAAACAAGTCATACAGCAAAGGAAATGCAGCATAGAGTAATTTATTGCAAAGGAAAAAGAGTACTTTGAAAGTTAGGTGCAGAACAGATAGTATACCCTGAGAAGATTCAGGGTAGGATGCTCATAAGGATGAGATGGCAAAGACTGGCACTAGAGAGATTCCCTTTATAGGAGTCCTACATGATTATTCATAAGGGGGTGGGAAGAGTTATTGGGAAGCATGTTCTAGGTGGTTCTTTGCACACGTGCAGTAGTGGTACCTGCTTGTTCAAACACTATGTCTCATTAGCATCTAAAATATCCACCCAGGGGTATGTTTTTATTATTAAAACGAGCAAAGAGCCAGTCTGAGGACAGGTAAAAATGTGCATGTTCTCTACAGGGGAAAATGGCTACTGGAGATAGCTGTGCTTGAATAAGCTTGACTACAATGTGAATGCTGGGGTTTATTGTGTTAACTGTACAGTAGCCATGTCCCAAGGACACGGTTACCTCCTCGACTACCCATCCTGCCTCAAGTTCATCTTTCCATCCTGACTTCCCATGAGGAAGTATTTCAGCTTCTAAAACTGGTCAATGTGGTGTTGCAGCATATACAGTTTTCTGCTGTCCCTGGTCCATGAAGCTTCCATCTGTGAACATCTCTCAACTGATCTTCCAAGGGTATGTTGACCAAATATGATTGGCTCAAATAAACTTGTTCAATAATTTGTAAACCGTCACCTGTAGGTTCAGATGCTATCTGAGGGAGTAAAGTAGCAGGCCTTGAGGTAGAAATAGCTCTTAATATCACATTTGGGTCATCCTGGAGGATGGCCTAGCCTTCCAGAGGTCAGTCAACGGCCTCCTTTCTGTTTTGATAAAAGTACGCAGTAAAGGGTATAGACTGTGGTGAGCTGGCCCAGGGTCCCCAAAGTAGATCACAGGTGACAGCAACAGCCCAAAGGCAAGATGGCCATCCCTTGGTGATGTCCAACTGCTTTTGAAAAGTAAGCAACTAGCCTCTTGGTGTTCCCCAAGTCCTACATCAGCAGTCCTAAACCAACTTTACCTTTCATGTACAAAATAAGTCAAATGGCTTCCCTTCAGTCAGGGAGCAGGTTTTTCTGTCCTTGAGAGTTGAATCTAAGATATCTAATCAAGGACTGAGATTTGAGCCTTTCTCTTGGATGCCTTATAACCCCATTTGGCCAGAAAATTTCAGTATGGTGTTCGGATTGGAAGCCTCTTTGGTTGTGCTAATAACTGATGTCATGAACATATTGGAGCAGAGCCCCATCTTTTAATTGCTAACCCTGGAGGTCCTTAGAGAAACCTTCCCCAGTAGTGGTTGGAGTTTGTAAAGCCCTGGATGAAAAATTTTGATATATTTTTCTCCTTAGTCATATGGGTCTTCCTTCCAAATGATTCTTTGGACTCTGGACTTGGAATGCAAAAGAAAGCATCTTTCATATCTAAGACTATAAACCAGCAAGGCTCACCAATTAAGGGTGTGAGTAATGTATAAGGCTGGAGACCACTGGATAAATGTCTTCTGTAACTTGATGAATGACTCTCAAATCCTGAACAGATGTATATTCTTTGGTCCAGAGTTTCTGAACTGGGGGGATAGGCTATTAGACTTTGCCAGTCCCCATATAAGTTCAACCTGTAGGAAAGTGGAAAGCAAATGAATAGTTCATCACGCTTGTTCTCAAGGGTGTTTCAGATTGAGTGGTACCATCCCTGTATACACCTTTACCTATACTAAGGTTGTGGAGTTGGCCCTCCCTGGCCTCCCATCTGCCCATGTATCAGGATTCCTCTCTTATGTCAATTCTTCAGAAATAGGCACAGGCTTTTAAGCTGCTTATAACAATGAAGCTCACAAGGTGCAAGCTTGACCTGTGAGCATTCTGATACTCAGCCATCCCAGAGAAAATGTAACCTTTGCATTCAGTTTAGTCAAAAGATAATGCCTCAAAATGGGTCATTCAGGCACATATAAGCTGTTTTTAACTGGTCTTGTCCCAGTTGATGATCTAGGGGTTGGAGGAATGGTCTTCAGGGTCTCCCCTGTGGCCCCAGTCACTTTCATAGTTTCTGACAACAGTTTGCATATGCATGTACTTAATACCAAATAGGTGACACCAGTATCTACTAGAAAGTGCGAAAGTTGATTATCTATGGTCATAGTGACCCAAGGTTCCATATGGAAAATATGGAGTGTATTAGTTGGGTTGGAGGGAGACCTTGGACTGTCATTTCTGACCCCAAAATCTTCAGCCCTCTAGACCATTCAGCTATTTTGGGCATCTGTTGAACAGGAGATTGATTCTCCTCTTAACCCCCTAACCCCCTAACCCCCACCCCCATATTGGCCCTTTTGAGGTATAGGTAATATTTTTTCCAATGGACCCTCCAGTCTGCAATAGACCAACTTGTTAGGACCCCCCCAGTGGGGTATTTTTGTGGGGAACATGGGGAGCCCTACCTTAAGTGGAATTCCTAGGGAGCACCCTCATGGTGGTCTAGAGTTTCCTTGAGTCAGAGCAGCTGCCAGCGTGGTGGCTTACTGTTGCATTTTTTCCTTGTTTTGACATTGATCTTTGCTGATGAACACCTTAAACAATCTTCACCAGTTGGGACAAAGATACGGCCAGTGTTCCTTTTTGCACCTTTCTCTGAATGTCAGAGGCACTTTTGCTAATAAACGTCATGTTTCCTATCTTAATTTTCTAGTGCCTTAGGGTCAGTACCGATATATTGCCTGAGTGCTTAAAAAAAAGTGTTCCAGGATTTCTGAGGGGCTCTACCTGGGTTACTGTCCTACTTCTTAAAACTTAAGGCTTCTCTGCTTTGGTATTCCTTTATGGTATCTGGCCAGAGTGAAATCTTGAGCACAATAATGCTCAAGCTTATCCCTTCCTCCAGTGTTAACATTCTACTTAGGGTTAGCTGTGGGCACTGTGATCTGGGCAGCTGCCCACCTGGGGTTACTGGGGTAATCAGCATACTGGGAGGATCTGCCTCTTCTCTAGCCTTTTCTAAGACCATTCTCTGTTCCTCAGAAGTTTAAAAGTGTATAAGAAGCTTCAGACACTGACCCTGGTGGGGTTATAAGTTAGAAAGATAAAGGGGAAGTTTTTCATTTTGGATCATCCCAATAGGTGGGCATGTTATTTTTCCAATTAAGTCAGAAGTAGATAATGAGGAATAGATCCAAACAAGCCCTATGGATTGCCCTGTGTCAGCATCAGTCCCTCCATGGGTAGCTATTAATGGGGGAATTGCCCTGCTAGAGCTAAAGTGGTGCCCCGGCCAAATTTGGTTCCCTGACAGTAGTGACAAGGGAAACCATTCCTGTAGCTCCAGGTGCCTGCCGTTTTGAAGGAAGTCTGATTCAAGTGCATGTGGCATGGTCACATCTCTACCACGAAGTGGGGGAGGTGAAACCAATGACTCATTCAACTGAACTAGCAAAGTATTTTCATCCTTCTTCCTGTGACTCCCCTAATAGAAAATTGTTTGCATTAACATTCCATTGTACCATGATTTTGCATTTTTCTGTATCAGCTTTTGTCAAAGCAACACAAACATTATACATAAGCGGTTTCATTTGATTTTTCTTTCTTACACAACAGGTGTAGCTACAAGATGGTATTATAATTAAGGAAAACACTTTCTGGCCTCTTTCCCCGTATTCTAATGAGTACTGGGGACAGGCTGTATTACAAAGTAAATCATTTCCTATGGTTTTGTAGGTAAGAAACCCAATTTTGGAGGATACAGCCCAATGGACTGCTTGGAGGGAATCAAATTAGCATTTTCCATATCAACCAAGACAAAACTCAACTGCACACACAAACATGAGCTGTTCTGCTCAACACCTGAGTTCAGCGCAATTTGATTTTGAAACTAAGACCCAGACAAGTCTGAATACCTCTCCCAGAGAGGGTCCTTTATTCCCTTTTTGGTTGGAATAAGTCCCACCCACCCACACTCGCCTCCAACCGGGCTTTTCCTAGTGATAAGGGAGAGTCAACAAGGCCTCTGGAAGAAGGCTACAGGAACTCCAAGGACATAAACAAATTAGAAGGAAAAGTGGGTTCTTCAGATCGATACCATATTTCTGCTGGAAACAAGTATATGCACCAATGCTGAGCAATACCCAGCCAGCAGGGAAGGCTTCAGAGATAGTACATGGCTTCAGGAGCCAGGTGACCTCTTGAGTTTGCTTCTGGGCCCACTGAATTGAGCCATGGCCGATTCCCACAAGGGGCCTCCTGGCTAGATTGCCACTAAATATCATAACTGTAACAGATTCATTGCCTGATGCCTGGCAAGTCAATGTACTGATACACTGAGGGTTGCAGCAGTGTTTAATCACAGGGCCACCCATAATGGGAGAGGAGGGAACCTCAAATCCACCTCCCTGAGAAGTTTGGAAATGGAGCTTTTAAGGAATCTGGACAGATGGTGGGACAGATGGCAGGCTGAGGTGTCGGGGATCACTGACTTATCCTGAAAAATGAGAAGTTAAGTCATGTGACGAGGAGATGAAGAAACAGCATCCTTGAGCTGAGTCAGTTTCTCAGGTGGTCTTCAGTCTGGTTGACACCAGATATTCTGCTGGAATTTGGGGTTCTGGAAGCAACTTAAGCAATGTTTGAGCAAAAGTCTTATTCTAGCATTAGAGAACCTATGTGCAGGAACAACGGAGAAGTGAGTAGTCGGCATGTTATGTGACTCAGTTGGCAACTGCAAAGAAAGTGGGTCAAAATGTGCCAACACACCTTAATGCCTAACTATAATTCTACCTAAAGCCTGGCTTGTGCTGCTTGTCAACCCTGTGAGGGCAGTTCCATATGTTCTCTTTAGGGCTGTAATATAACCTGACAGCTCTACGTGCATGACATAGTACGATATAAATTAGATAATTGGTCTTTATCCCTGTTTTCTAATATACAGGTCCTGAAACTTCTGAAGTGATGATGCTAATTATGACTAGTGTCCCCTAGATAGCTTCAGGATGGGAGCTGGTCCCTGGAAAGACTGAAGCATGGTTACAGGGTTGGGACTTGCAGCCCCACCCCCCAAAACTTGGGTTGTCAGAAGAAAAGGCTAAAAGTTAAGTTGATCACCAGTGGTCAAAGATGTACTCAATCATGCCTATGTAAAGAAACTTCCATACAGCTCAGAAGGACAGGTTCATAGCTTCTGGATAGCTGAACACATGGATGTGCCTGGAAGATGGCATGCTGCAGAGGCCATGGAAACTCTGCAACCCTTTCCCACATGCCTTGCCCAATGCATCTCTTCCATCAGGCTGTTCATATGTGTGTTTTGTAATAGCCTTTATGAAAAATGGGTAAACATAAGTGCTTCTCTTCTGCACATGTATCCCATAACTTTAGTTTAAAAAAAAAAAAAAAGTGCTTCTTTGAGTTCTGTGAGCCATCTAGCAAATTAAATGAACCCAAAGAGAAACGCAGGTTGTAGAACCCTTGATATGTAGCTGGGTGTGGTAGCTGGGCTCCAAAAAAGGGGGTCAGTGTCCTTAAGTGCTGGGGTTAAGGTTATCTGACCAGCTTGTGGTGGGACAGACTAGAATACTTACCACTGAAAGTGCCTTTGTCCTGAACTTTGGCTACTTATATAACTCAAATGAGTGTAAAACAGGCCTTATCAATTACTTCCTCTAATACTAATTTTTGTTCCATAAGTCCAATATCTACCTCTTGAAGATAATCCCCATGGCTTTCCAAATTTGGGGCTATGTTTGGCCTTGGAGAAAGTTAGCCCTGCTTGACCTGTCCACTTCTGCTAGTTATTTCTACTGGCAGGGCATTCTTAAACTATCTTGGATGCCTTTCACTTCTACTGATCCAAATTCAGTCAAAGCTGAAATGGAACCCAGCATTCATTAAATGTTATTTTGACCCCAGACTATCAGCCTGAAATTCCCTTTCTCTGGGGAATCCTATTTCAGGGACTCTTTCCCCTTTTAACCTAGAGAACCAATAGTGACATTGTAAGAAGTCTAGAGACTTCTGAATAGCTCACCCTTATCTCTCAACTCTGCACACCAAGATATAAGAGGTAGTAGTTTTGCTAAGTCCTCATTGCAGATTATTGTGTTACAGATGAATCCCAGGGTAACAGTTGATTATTCATCCTTAATCTTACTCTAAAAGGTGTTTTACAAGAAGTTTCTCCTAAGTATAGTGGACATTCAATGCTTGATCTAGACCCTCCAACTTCTTTTAAATTGAGGTAAAGTACACATTATCTTAACCACTTTAAGAATACAGTTCATTATTGACATTCACGTTTACATCTTCCCAAACTGAAACTTATATACCCCTTTGTATCTTCCCCCCCAGCTCCTGCAAGAACCATTTCATCTTTATGAATGTGACTATTGTAGGTACCTCATAAGTTGAATAATACATTATGTCAGTTTGTGATGGGCTTATTTTGCCTAGTGTAATGTCCTCATGGCTCATTCGTATTGTGACATGAGCCAGTTTTCTTTTTAAGGCTGAACACTATTCCATTGTATGCGCATACACTTTGTTCATCTGTGGGCACTTGGGTTGCTTCTACCTGTTGGCTATTGAGAATAATGCTGCTATGAACATGAACATACAAATATCTGAGGCCCTGATTTCACCTCTTTTGGGTATATATCCAGAAGTAGAATTTCTGGTTCATATAAGTCTCTACAGCACTTTTTCATAGTGCCTGTACTATTATTATATATTCCCACCAACAAGGCTTCCAATTTCTCCACATCCTCAGCATTCCTTGTTTTGTCGGGTTTTTTCCATGGTAGCCATCCTAATGAGTGTTAGGGGATATTTCACTGTGACGTGGATTTGCACTTCCCCAATGATTAGTGGTATTGAGCGTCTCTTCATGTGCTTTTTCACCATTTGAATAGACATCCCTTAGATGAGTCCTCTACCCACTTTTTTAGTTGCTGCTGAATTGCAAGAGTACCTGGCATATATTCTGGATATTAATCCCTTGTAAGATATGACTTGCAAATACTTTCTCCCATCCCACAGGCTGCCTCCTCACTGTATTCATTGTGATCTTTGCAGGGGCATTTGTAACTTTTACTCCAATGTATCTGTTTTTACTTTGGCCTGTGCTTTTGTCATATCCAAGAAACTGTTGCCGAATTAAATGTCAAATTCGTTTTCTAAGTTCTGTAGTTTTATGTAAGTATTTGATTAGTTGACTGTTTATATATGTGATAAGCCTTATAAGGTAAAGTTCCAACTTCTTTCTTTTGCATGGGGATATCTATTTTACTCAGTACCATTTAAGAGGCTGTTCTTTCCCCCATTGAATGGTTTTGGCATCCTTGTCAAATGACCATAATTGATAGGATTTACTTCTGGGGTACTCTTCTCTTCTGTTGGTCTAGGACCTTATGGCAGTATCTCAGCATCTAGATTATGGTAGCTTTATAACTTTGAAGTCAAGAAGTATAAGACTTCCAACCTTGTTCTTTTTCAAAATTGTTCTGGCTTTTCTGGGTCCCCTGAAATTCCATATAAATTTGGTTAAAACTTTCTACAAAAAAAAAATTGAGATTGTGATGGAGGCGACACTAAATTTGTAGATAAATTTGGATAGTATTGTCACTAATAACACTCCAATCCACAAATATGGAATGTCTTTGTGTCACCATCTTTCATCAGTGTTTTGTTTTCAGTGTGTCAGTCTTTCACTTCCTAGGTTTATTCCTAAATATTCTTTGTGACTGTAAGTTTACCTTTTCTTTTGGTCTGCTTGCTTTTAGATTTAATCTGTAACGTTTCTGGTTTAAGTTATGAAGTTACATTGTTGATTTGAGACCTGTCTTAAATGTTTACAGCTATAAATTTCCCTCTCAGCATTGCTTTCATTGCATCCCATGGGTTTTGATATATTCTCTATCTTTGTTTATCAAGATTTTCTATCGTCCCTTGTGATTTCTTTTTCGATTAAAGCGTATCTTATCTAATTTCTAGTTTTTCTTGTTTTCTAGTTTTATTCCATTGTGATCAGAAAAGATAATTTGTATAATTCAATCCTCCTGAGTCTATTAAGACTTGTTTTGTGGACTAACATATCACAAAGAATGTTCCATATGCACTTCAGAAAAATGTGTATGCTGCTGAGAAGAGTGTTATGTACATGTCTGTTGGGTACAACTTGTCTGTAGTGGTGTTCAGGACCTATTTCCCTGTTGGTCCTGTCTGGTTGTTATATCTACTATTGAAAGTAGGGTGTTAATTTGTGGTTGTGAAGTTGTCTATTTCTGCAATTTTTTCAGTGTTTGCTTCATATAATGAGCTTTGATTTTTGGTATGTTTCTCACTGTGCATGCACATTTACCTTTAACGCGTTAAGAGTCTCACCCCCTACTTCTCAGGAGCTTTGTTCTATTGGGCCTCTCTTCCCAGAATTTCTCATCCTCAGGAGCCCATGGGTCTGAAGCCTACTGAATCTCATGCTACAGAACCTGCCACTGCTTTCAGGGGCTTCCAACCTGATATTCAAACTATGCTGCCACTCCTGTCAGTGCTCAGTCAGGTGACACAGAAACGAGTCCTTCAGGTTTTTCAGACAAGTCCGAACTTGGCAAGTTCCATTCTTTGTTCCAAGGAAGGGGCCAGGATTTGGGCAGCTTTCTTCTAACCACCCACAGATGTGGTAAAGCAAGGTTGAGCAAAAATGCGGAGTAATTTCCTATCATTGAGCGTGGTTTCTTGGGTTGAACATGAGCTTGATTGCTGCAGCTTCTAAATTGGTTTCTAGAGTTCTCACAAAGCTACTCTGACCTGTATACTTTGTGTTTCCATGATGGGGGAGTAAGCCAGTATTTTCTATTCTGCCGTCTTGCTGTCACTTCAATTCCTTGTTACCTTTCCTGTGCATCTCTTCCTGGCTTTGTGTTTTCACTTCCAATAGCCTACATATATACCTCTTCTTGGGAGGGCTGACCTCAGGAATGGGACCACCTCATCTGTTGGCAGAGACAGCCAGACATCTCTGGGAACTTGTCTTCCTGGAACAGTCCTAGGCCAGTGACTGGAGTGAAAATTATGCCTCTGACTTTGGGTGCAGAGCCCTCCTGTGGGATCAGGCTGCAGCTGGTCCCTGGGACCTTGCCTGAATCATATCCCTGCTTGACTGGCTTTCTTTTCTCTGCCCTGCTTTTGTGACTTCCTTACTAGATTCTCCTGGCAACCTTTCCTTAATCATTTGTACTTATCTTTACCTCAAGGTCTCTTTCTAGGATCTGTTTTGGGGCTGTTCCTAAGACCCAAAGTACGTATTGCGTTTCTCTATGCAAACAGCAGCTTATAGCTTCTCAAGGTTCAAAAAAAAAGTATTCCTTTTATACATAACTTTTCATAGTAGAAAAATAGGTTTTTCCTTAAACCCCTATCTGACTTGTAGAAAAGTTTGGATATTGTAAGGAATATGGGACAGGGGAGAAACAGCAGGGAGAACAAAACTATTTGATTACTGGTCCTATTGGGTCCTAGGAGAAAAGATGGCATACTTAATAGGCTTAGAGTGTTTAATAAAGGGACCCTTTAAAGAAGTAGAGGCAGGGCAAAGGAAACTAACAATGGTGAAACACCAACAGAATAACAAGAGCACTTACCGCCACCAGGACCTGTAGGGGAGTGTACAGGAGAAGCTGTTACTACAACTCAGTACAAGCTTCAGCCATGAGGGCTAGATCACCCAGCAGCAATGAAAGCTTTTGGTAAAGGGGCACAACACTGCCAAAGATGGCCTTGTAGGGAAAGGAACAGAGGGAATAATACTCCATCCTGTTCTCCTCATCCTTGGCTGCTTGTGAGTGCCTTCTAGGGGCTGAGTTCACTAAAGCCACAGGGCAAGCATAGAAGACACAGCTGTGCCACTAAGATGCCCAACAAGAACAGACTTGCTGCCCAGGTACAGGAAGCTGCTTACTCAAGGTCATGAAGCCACCAGTGACTGAGAGATGTGGTGGCAAAAGCCCAGCTGTGTCACCCACACAGAGAACAAATGGAAAATACTTGTTTTGGAGATCTCCACCGAGCTGGCCAAAGCTTTTCTGGGCCTGCATAGCAGTCAGATCACTTTCTCTGCTTAATCCTGCTGCTTCCCCTTCCTCTCACAGGTGTCAATACCTAATAAACACCTTGCATTCCAAACTGTCCAACCTATAACAGCAAGAGATGAGTGATACAATCACACAGGTTAGCCTCCTGTGTGCAGAGCAAGACAGGAGGGCTCTAGGGGGAAAGCATGGAATAATCAAGTCTACACTTAGCTGCCACTCCTGTGCTCAACTGTTTTAACTCTTTAAAGGAAGAGAGGAAGTTAACCTGATGTCCTTCAATCTGAGGGCCTGGATCACTTGGGGACATATGTAGGAACCTGGGGAGCTATGACTATCAAATGTGCATGCCTGTCACATAGCAGTGTGCAAGGCTGTCTGCACATGTCTGGTGCTGTCTCCAGTGGCCTATGTGCGTGTTGGCCCTGTGTGAGACTCCCCTGAGTGCTGTCAAGGAAAACTACAATGGTGCTAAATGATGCAGCTCTAAGTGGGATGATTAAACAGTTCAGTGACAGGAGCATCCTCCCAGGGAGAAAAGCAACAGGAGGCTCCTTAGGACACGCCTGAGTGCCTCACAACAGGGTTCTAGTGAAGGGAGCTGGCTAGCAGCACAGGAAGGTGGCGAATGCAACTTGTTCCAGGAGAAAGGTGACCTTACCCTTTTTGCAGGGAACAGTCCCCTCTGCACCAAGGTGGTAGGGAGCCACTGTGCTCCTCAGGCCAGAGCTAGGAAGCTGTTGGACTGACACAAGCTTAAGGCATAGTCAGTTGTCAGCACTGTGCCATTTGTTCTGAGTGCCCTCGGGCCCTCTTGTGTAATGCCGCATTTCATCTAGATTTTCTTGGATGCAACTCTTCCATATGTTAAGTTTCTCCCCATCACAGGGGGAGATTCCAGGACAGACTTCAGGGTGCAAGGTGTTGATTAGAGGTCAATGCCTATGAAAGCAGGGAGGAAGTAGAAAGGGGAATAGAAGTTGAGTAATAATGCAAACTCAACAGAGCCTCAGCTGACCCCTATAGGGAACTCTGCAGCCACTCCTGCCCTCCAGTTTTGGGCCAAAATGAGCAGGCCTCTACACCTTACCCCTCTGTCACTGGGAACAAACTGCCCAAGGAAGGGATGGATTCAAGTCCTTTCTTGATGGATCTAGGTGGCATATCTCCGTGTTTAAAACACTTTCCCAGTTGTGGCTCTGGTAGCCTGTAGGATGGGGCTGCTCTCTGACCAATATGTACAGACCTCAGATTACGAATGGAAAGGATGACAGCCCCTGAATCCCTAATAAGGTGGAATAAGAGCTACTCCTGCATGAGACAATGGGGTTCTGTGATGGATCAGCGTAGTTTCTATTAGTCTGTAAGGTGCGATTTGAGTTTGTTTCAGAAGTTCAGCTTGAACCTACACTCAGCCTCTTTGGCACATCCTTGGTGTCCCCTCCTCCCTAAGATAGCCAGACTCAGATTGGTGACACATAAGCCTACTAGAGGTATCTTCCTTAGGCATGGGACTAGTGATTGCAGAGCAGGAAGTACATTAAGAATCTGGATAATTAGATATACGCTAGTAACTGAGTGTCAGCAAAACTGCCATTCCCTAAATAGGAGAGTGCTTTCCCTCTCTTGGCCCCTGGTTCCCCTCTGTGATCATCTGGATGGTGGTTCTGCTTTGGAGGAGCTGGATTATGCCATCACCCTGAGCCCTTCTAATCAGGTTGCTCTCACCATCCCCCTGCTTCCTATCGTAGCCCCACAGAAAAGGAATGGCTGTGTACTGAGCTCAGGAGAAGCTACAGTCACCTCGGGGCTCCTGTAGTCTTTCCCCAACTTCCCCCATCTGCAGGCAGTTATTAAAGGCTATGCTGTGTGACAGGATGAGACTGAGGGCCTATTTGCTTTTGTTCCCAACCACCCGGTATGCAGCTACCTGAGCACCATGTCACTTGTCTCCTTGAGCTGCATTCTGGAAAGATGAGGCTTGCATCGCCTACTTTTGCCCAGCTATAGTTGGGAGGGTAATCAGAAATGTGCCTGGGTAACCAGACATTCCCAGATACCACTAGGACTGAGCTCTAAGTCCAGAGCCAGATTTCCCCAGAGAATCGGGATCCTGCCTAGCTGAGGATTCCAAGCTGCTGTGGCCTAGTAGATACTGCCCCTGAGGCTACTCTTTCACAAAACCTGCAGTTTGCTGTACCATATGCCACTCTTGGGGCACAGCCCACTCGCGGGGGCTATTTTCAGGCACATTGATGCCAGGGTATCATTGGGTGGCCTAAAATGCTGCCTCTAAGGCTATCTTTTCCATTCCTAGAGGCACCTATTAGTTAAGTTGGAACCAACTCCCAAATCCCCCTGCCTCTGGAGGGGCTAGAGGAAGCTGTCTGCCAAGGGATGCTGCTGACCCTGAGGCTGGCAGAGCTCCTCAGCCACTCAGCTCTTGGGATCATCTGTCAATGGGGCCCTGATAGGGAACTGATGGCTCAATCAAATTTGAATCATTCAAAAAATGTTGACTTCCAAAAGATCTAACTTTGAAGCTATGGATCAGGGATAGAAGAACTGTCTTAGTCCATCTGAGCTTCTATATCAATATCATTATGTGGCTTATAAAGAGGTCTATTTCACACAGTCCTGGAGGCTGGGAGGTCCAAGATCAATGTTCTGGTATATCCGGTATCTGGTGAGGACCTGGTTCATAGATGACACCTTTTGCTGTGTCTTCAAATGACAGCAGGGGTGAGGGAGCTCTCTGGGGTCTCTTTTATAAAGGCACTAATCCCATTCATGATAACTTTAGGTCATGGGAGTAATCACTTCCCAAAGGCTTTACCACCTAACACTGTCTTGAGGGTTAGGATTTCAACATGAATTTGGAAGAACACAAATATTCAGACCATAGCACAAAGAATGATCAAAAACATCAACGAAGTTGTTACCACACCTGAGCCCAGAGGTATTGGGGGTGTCCAGCTGGGGAGGTCACCAGAACCCAGGGAGCCAGTTCAGAGGAAAATACAGCCTTCAGTGGAACAGTGACTTTTTATCAAGGGTACAGGCGGCTTGAGGTGACCCTCCCACCCTTCTGCCCTTCCCTGGTATTCTTTCCAGTTTCCCCATGAACTGAAAACAGCCAGGAGACAGGGCAGGGGGCCCAACTGATGCCATTCACACAGCTCAGCCTTCCAAGGTAGAGTGAGGAAAGATGGAGAGTTTATCTGGAGCAAGTGGGACATGGGTATAGAGCTTTAACTTCCTCTTCAAGTGTGTGTATCCCTATCAAACTCATTCCCAAGGGCTGGCTGAAAGGCTGGTCTCTTATGTGCTTGTATTTACCTATTGCTGCATAGCAAATTACCCTAAAACTTAGTGCCTTAAAACAAACATTTATGACTTGATGGTTTCTGTGGGTTGCGCATCTGGGACAGGGTATCTGAGGAGTTTCATCTGCAGGCTTGACTGGGACTGGATCATCTGCTTCCACAGTGACTGATTCACACACTCTTAGCTCAGATGACCAACCCATCCTGATTTGCCCAGTATTGTTTATTGTTCATGGCAGCTGAGGCACGCTACAACAGAAGAATTGACTAGTTGACCACTTGGCCCTCAAATCCTGAATACTTAAGGTTTGGCACTTTCTGTAGTTTGCCAAACCTTGACGTAGACTCATGCTGAGAATCAACTCCAGAGGAAAAAAAGCTTCTTGGCCCCCAGATTTGTAGCAGATGCTCTACCTTGGTGAACACATATCTGCAGATGCCACCTCAGGACTGAGCTAAGCCTGTCCCCACAGATATTAGGGCCAGAGTCTTAGGATCCCACCTGATTGGAGATTCCAAAGCTCTGAAGCTTGGGTATCTTAACACCTATTTGATAAACATGTTGTGATGCACTTCAGTTTTGGCATTATGGGTGAGAAACTCATTTAAGTAAGACAGTGTTGGTGGCCTGCCCACATCCATTCATTCTTACCACTTCAGTGCCCCCTCGCTCAATACTGACTAGCACCTATGACTCTTCCCCTGAGAGCTTTCTCTAGCTATTGAAATCTAGCACATGGCAGGCCAGAAGGCTAGAGAACTAACATCACTGAGAGAAACCCTCAGCCAGTGACTTTTACAGAAGTTGATGTATGAATACCCCAGCTGCCTCTTCCTTCCATGGCAACAACTCTGTCCTGTACTGGCTCTCAGAATTCCCCTGTAAAGGTATGTTCCGGTTGCCCTTGGTGGTAATGAGCTTGCTAACACACCAATGGTTGACTATCTTCCCTTTGTCTCACTTCTTCTCTGCCTTTCCTTGGCTCCCCCTAAATAACTTGCTCAAATCTTGAGTTTGGGGCTCCTCTGTCAAAACCCAATTTAAAACACTGGACAGTCAGACTTGAGGTGGCCTGAAGAAGCCCTAGATCTGGCTTAGATAGCTGATTCCAATGGCTCACTTTGCTACTTGCTTGTAGGACTTTGTGGTTTGAAAACAGCATGACTCTGCCCAATTTTCATCTATAAGATGGGAATGCCACATTCTTGATATCCTGACTGAGACTAATAAATCCCCAAGAACTCATTTGACATGAATCCTGAGTCATTGGAATGGAATGATTCGATGGAAATCTCTGCCTTGGGCATAATAACCACCACTCCTTTGGCCTTCTGCTATCAACAGTGTGGTCAAGAGTGCTGCCCTATAGGTGATTGAATGGATCAAGCAAGAGTGGAAAATGAGGAAAGAGCCCCTGTGAGTGTCCTGCTCCCTGAGGAGCCTGAGTGGGGCACAGGCAGAGGCTTACCTCACTGGGGAAAGTAGCTGGAACTGGCGGTATGCCATGGTCTGAATGTGTCCCCCCAAATGTTCATTTGTTGGCAATTTGGTCTCCAATGCGGCAGTGTTGGGAGTTGGGACCTCTGGGAGGTGACTGAGTTGTGAGGTCTCCACCCTCATGGATACATTAATCAGTTCACGGATTAATGGATTGGGTTATTATTGAAGGGAATGGGTCATGACTGGGTCTGTCATGAGCCAGTTTGTCCTTCTCTCACAAACCCTTTCACCATGTGCTGCCTTCTGCTATGGGATGATGCAGAAATAAGACCTTTGCCAGATGCAGCCCCTCAGCCCTAGACGTCTCAGCTCCAGAATCCTAAGACTTTTCTTTATAAATTATTCTAACCTTAAGTATTGTTACTGTTACAGAAAATGGATTAAGACATGGTGCATATGATGGCCCTCTTGGATTCAAGATACTAATGGATTCAAGTGAGGTCCTTTTTGGTGCCCAAGCCTGAGGACAACTATCCACCAAATCTATCGGTTTTCTGTGGATGAAAATGCCAAATCTGATGTTGGCCCTTAGGAGGAACAGGCATTCCGTGGAATTTCAGAATACGATACATTATAAGCCAAGAAGTGGCACAGGAAGTATCTGGAATATAATGTACCCTGACTGAATTACTAGATTGTGGGGATCTTGATTTCACTGAATCAGTCGATTCACAATACATGCTAACTTGATTTTGACAGATGCTGATCTAAATCTAATGTTGCTTACTTGCTTGGCATCTGACAAAACTATTGTCTTGGTGCCGAAAGTAACATCCCATCCCAGGGTAAGAGCAACAGAAAGGTGTTGGGCGATAATGGTCCCTTTATGATAGGTAATTTCAGAGCCAATATAGGAGGCAGGCTAATACTTTCAAAGGTAGTTGGATAAGGTAACAGTCCAGATGATAATTCTAGATAGGATATAATCCAAGAAAGACTTCTGGAGGTGAAGTACATTAAGCAAGACAGATAGATGGGATTGAGGGAGAAATGTAAGCTGGCAGGAAAAGGGGCTTATAAGAAAGAGCTTAAGAAATTGAAGCTTTCAGAAGAAGCTGGATGGTCATGGAAGCAATCATATGGCCTTCAAGTCAATCTTGGGTTAGAATTTAGCCTAACTACTTACAAGCTAAGAGCAAGAGTATTTTGGGCAACTTTCTTGATTTCCACTCCAATCATCAGCTTGTTGATATATAAAATGGGGATTCACAACTATTTCCTAAGGGTGCTAAGAGGACTACAGTACCATGTTGGTAGAATGTCTAGCACACAGTAAATGGTCATCAAGTGGTAGTAACTGTCATCCCATGTGGCTTGCAGGAGAGGGATATAAGTTGAACTATATGGCCCAGGAACTAGAAGTTACAGGGAGACACGCTGGACATTCGAAGGACTATCTGAATAATAGTGGATGCCCTAGGAGTCAGCGGACTCTCCTGTACTGAGCAGCAGCTGCTGCAGGATCATTGCTTGGCTGGGCTGCTGTAAAGGGTTTTGAGATGGTCTCGGATGGGTAGGCAGATAAGGTTCTAAGGTCACCTGAAACCCTGCAAGGGATGTGTACTAATCTTGTTTTTCAGACCCACTAGACTTCAGGTGAAACTTGTTCTGACCAAAAACTTAGTTTTGTTTCCAAATCTCTTCTGTTAAAACCTTGTATCTCATTGCCCAATCAGAGATTTTCATTAGGAGTAGTGAGGTAGATAATAGGTATGAAAAATGTTTTGACCTCCTTCAAATCTAAGAAAAAACAAATTACATTCCAGGAAATTTATTATAAATTGAGGTTCTGCACATAGCCTTGCCCACCCTAAACAAGTTCTTGAACCTGCACAGATTAAATCACTGTAAATGCACCAGGAGAAAGCTTGCTATTTAACCTGCATCGGAGGATGATTCACATGTTGGAGGATTCATGAGAGGAATGGATTTGTTTGTGTTGAAGTGACTAGTGAAACTATTTTGCAATTACTACTTATTATAAAATGAGTTATGTTCTCAGAAGAATTTCTTGCATCATTGACTAAGTATGGGGAAGAGTTAAAGGACCCATGCAAGTCCTGTAGACCCCTGTTTTTGCAATAGGCCTTGACCTTGCCTTTACCAGCCCTGCTTCTGGAACTCTTCTGGATGTATAAGTGTGTGTGTATGCATACATACATACATACACATACATATTTATGTGTGTATACATACGTATATATACATACACACACACACACAACTGGCTACACAGAATCTGTTAGGGACCCTTCTATTTTCCTTGGACCTTTAGAGTATTCAGGGCTGACTTTTGTCAGCATCTACATCTCTGACAGCTTTTTTCTGAAACTGTAAGGCAAATGACATTACCTTAGAGCTGCCCTCAACCAGTGACTGGCACGAACATAACCCCAACTTCCTCTTACACAGACATACACACGACCTGGGGGAGATAATTCTGAGACATTAACTCTGCACCAGTACCTAGGGTCTCCAAAAGGAAGTTCCTGTTGCCCTTGCTCTCTGTAGCTTTATTGGCCTCCTTCCCTTCGCTGTATCACTTCCTATGTCCCTACCAGTTCTTCCGCATCTCCCAAATAAACCTGCATTGAATCCTTTCTGAGGGAACATAAACTAAGACCCTGGCTGTGTCAATCCCTTATGAGCCCTATTGCTAGATTGTTGAATACCAGGCCACCTTCTCTGTGTGCACACCTACACTTTGTCTCCAGAGATCTCAAGGAGGAGCAGTACAGCCCTCAAACTGTGCCATAGTGGGGTCATGGGATTTGGGACTGGGGACCTGTTCTGAGGAAAGCTGCCAAGGGTCCATTTGGCTATTTGTTGAAGACTCAAGTTTCAGAACCAGGGCATAGATTGCTGCAAGGAGGCAAGGTATTCTTAATCACCTTATCCTGAAATACCCACCTCTTAGTCTTAGATAAATTGACTTTTCTGGATTCTTAAGGTGAGTCTGGCGTCTGTGTCCCTGTGAAGTCCATTTGAAGGGGAGCTGCTGTGTGGGTGTCCACCACCGTCCATTTGAGGAGAGTTTTCATGTTGTCAGATAGTCCTGCCTTTCCCTCTACCCACAGGATCAGTAGGGAGGGGTGTTCTTGGTTAAAGGCTTAGCAAAGTTCTTGGCATCATGGTGGTGCAGGCCTGTAATTCCAGCTATTCCAGAGGCTGAGAAGGGAAGACCGCTTAAGCCCAGGAATTTGAGACCATCCTGATCAACATAGCAAGATGCTTTCTCAAAAATAAAACAAAATACAACCAAGTGAAACACAAGATTTGCCAGGCACAGTGGTGCATGACTGTAGTCCTAACTACCTGGGAGGCTCAGGCAGGAGGATCCTTTAAGTTCAGGAGTTAAGTCCAGCCTGGGCAACATTGTGAGATCCCATCTCAAAGTTTAGCAAAACCCTGCCTACTTTTACTTTATTCAAATGTCAACTTGAACAAAATATGCCTACTTTTATGCAATGATTTCTCCATGCCCCTACAAGGGAGGATACAAACTATTGGGAAGATTTGAGGGAAACTGAGATAAACTACATCTTTGCTAGAGGTTCTTATCAATGTCTTGTGGCTACTGACCTTTTCATATATCAGGTACCCATTTCTGCAGTTTACTTTCTTTATTAATATTGACTCAGTTCATTATCTCTGTCCACAAACTAATTGAATCTCTTGATTCAAATTCAGAAGGCATGTTAATTGCTCCTGTCTTAATAGAAGCAAAACTCCTTGAGTGGCAAAATCACAACTTTTGAGTAGGGCTGAGGTTGAAGTTCAGGCAGAAAAACCTAGGGTGGCTCACTGCCACTTCAATCTGGGCCTGGCTGAGATTTCATCGTGTTGACGGCCCCTGCCCCTCGCATTTCCTTCCATGAATACACTGCAGATAACCCAAGGGTATTTAGAATGTCATTGTTTTGGTGGAGGCGGGGACCGTGCTCATCCCCCAAGTGATGTGATAGGCCTGTTTCGCAGGGCTCTTCCCTCTGTGTGTAACCACTGATGCCAGACACATAGCCGTTCAGTGGAACTGAGCTGGTAAGAAGGAGCAGAGGAGAGTCATGAGTGATGTTCACAAGGGAAACTTTGAATTTTTAACTTAAATGGTGACCAGTTTTTTAATAGGTAAATATTTACAAACTGCTGCTACTGTATTAAATTATATCCAGTGTCATCACTTTTGTATCAGTCCCATTAGCTTTCTGTTCATTGGTACATGGAAATACCACTCCACCTCGTCCCTCTGAGTTGGATAGGACCTTTAATAAGAAGTGGGACTTTGAGGTGCCATCATGGATAGGAAAGGAGCAAGGCAGAGGGCAAGGTGGAGATACATGGCATAGATGGGGAGGTGGTAAGGGTGTGATAGGATTCCTTAAATTTAGAGTTCCTTAGGATATCTCCCTTAGTTCTTTGCCTGGATTACTAGACTCCTGTGACTTCTGTGTTTGTAATTCATCCCCAACTTAAATAACTTCACAGCAATAATTGTCACGGGAAGAAAGGAAGATCAACTTTGCTGAAGGGTATACCTTGAGGATCCGAGAGTAAAGTATATATGGGGACAAGGAGTTTACTGTTTTGCCCTAGAAAGGAATACAGATAATTCTTGGGGTGCAAGGTGAATCTTTACCATCGATGCCCTCATATGTCCCATTTCAGTAGAGCTGTGGTGAATCTTTGTGGGATCTAGTAGGAATGGCCAAATTTTGATAGAAAAGAGAATCAGAAAGCAGGCTGAGGTGGCAAACTTCAATGTAAGACTATAAGCTCCCTCAAGGGCAGGACTCTCATCTTTAGTCCCTAGTGACAAGCAAGATGTTTTGATAAATGTGATCCATGTTTGTGCTCAGAAAATGCATGTTTGAGTGGAGGGACTCCTGGGAGCCATCTTGGCTGCTGGAGGTGAGTTCGAGCTCATAGTTGGGCTCTGTAAATGTCAGGGTCCTTGGAGGGGAGAAGTAATTACAGTTCTGACATTTGGAGCATGAGGCAGAGCTTGTGGAAAATGCCTGGCCCAGTGAACTATTATGGAAGCTACTGAGTGGAATGGGCAGCAAATTTTATTGGGAAGGTGCAGGGGGGATTCTCTCATCTTCCTATTTATGCTGCTTTTCCTCCCAGCCTTCCCACCCCTAGGATGGACCACCACACTGCTATACCATAAATACTTGGTAAAACCATGCTTTCTTCCTTCACAAGCTGCCTTGTTTGGAAGGAAGAGTAGGGTGCATTCAAGGAACAGCACATTCAGGGTGGTTGGAGGGAGGCAGTCTAGTACAAAATAGGTGTATTAGGTTCTCCAGAGACAGAACTAATAGGATATATGCATATATGAAAGGGAGTGTATTAAGGAGAATCGACTCACACAATCACAAGGTGAAGTCCCAGGGATTAGGCCATCTGCAAGTTGAACAAGGAAGCCTGTAGTGGCTCAGTCCAAGTCCCGAAACATCAAAAGCAGGGAAGCCAACAGTACAGCCTTCAGTCTGTGGTTGAAGGCCCGAAACTCCGTGGCAAACTACTGGTGTAAGTCCAAAAGCCAAAGAACCTGGAGTCCGATGTTCAAGGGAAGGAAGTATCCAGCATGGAAGAAAGATGAAGGCCAGAAGACTCAGCAAGGCCACTCATTCCATCACCTTCCACCTGCTTTTTCTAGCAGTGCTGGCAGCTGATTGGGGCCCACCAAGACTGAGGGTGGGTCTGCCTTTCACAGTCCACTGACTCAAATGTAAATCTCCTCTGGCACCCTCACAGACACACCCAGAAACAATACTTTGCATCCTTCAAGCAAGCTGACACTTAATATTAACCATCACAATAGGAATATTCACCACACACCTGAATGACTGTATAAAATTAATTAGGGTCACTTTTTCTTTTCCTTTTTTTTTTTTTTTTGTTGTAGCCTGTCATTTTGTATTTAGTGTTCCCTGCCCTACAGCAAAGAGCTGTCTTTGCCTAGCTCCAGAAAGTTCAGGGCACTCGAGCTACCATTTTTTCTATTAGCAAGGATGAAGATGTTCCAATGTCTTTTCTCCAAGATCATCTTTGCATAATCTACTAGTAGATCCCTTATACAGAGACTTGTCTAAAACCTCCAACCCCCTCCCTACCACCAAATGAGGGACACCTGGATAGTCTCCATCATAATCTTATCCCCAATGAGGTGGTTGGTGGTCAGAGCTGCTTTTGTGCCTGAACCAGTTTTGCAACAAAAAGGAATGGACTGAAGTTGTTGTAGGAGTGAACATACTACTTCAAACCCTAGGTCCCTGATTTTTTGATTCAGAAAATAGGGGCCAGTGTTAAAGCTCCTTAGTCTGACATCTGGAATTCCATGAGCTACCCCAGTCTTATCAACCCAAACTCCTGATGTCTGCATGGGCTTTAAACCGTGAAATAATTTCTAGAAAGGGCTCCATCTGAAATTACGGCAACCAAATAGTCTATATTTTATAGGGCCATCCTTCAGACTAGAAATGGTGGTTCTTTTAGCCAGAGTTTCTATTCCTTCTGTACACCTTCTTCCACCCCCACAGTGCTGGTATCACAGCTATATCATAAATACTTGTTAAGATTACATTAGAAATCATAAGAAAATAGTGCATCTTAGAATTTTGTCCATTGTGGCACTTTTGTCAAAGTATGTTTTATGTTGAGAAGCAGGAGTCAAATCCTAACTAGTGCATCACCCAAGCCATTTCTTAAATACCATGTGACTCTCAACACATGATGGTGGTTTGTCTCCATTAGCCCCATTTGTCTCTTACTCCAGCTCTCTATTTGGGTTCTATGACTGGATCATAACTTAAAGTAGAAATGTTCCTGGGAGGGGCAAGGGATTAACCAAAACATTCTAGACATAAGGCTTTAGTTCATAGGTACAACTGTAAAGTATAGAAATAAGACATAGTCTAGGACACGAATATATATATTTGAGACTATGTGGGGGCACCAGAGACTTTTTCCCCCTTTAAACTCCTAGCTCCTGAAAAATCTATCCCCAGTGTCTGGCATTTAAAACCCAATTAACTGAATGAAATCTTACAGCATAACTGACTCCCAGTCAGTTGCTGCTAAGCATAAACAGTTGGTCAAAAAAATGAGCCCCCAGAAAGTGCTTTTTCTAACTCCCTACTTTCCTCCACCCTCACTGCTCTGTCCCTGTCCCACCTTGTGCCAGTGGCCCATGTCCCTTAGATCTGGTCTTGCTGACCTGATTGAGGAGGAGTTACAGCTGTGGCAGAGTCCACCAAAATACAAGTCTATTAAAAGCATCAGTTCATCAAAGTCCATGAAGTTAACTTGCTGGATAAGGGGTCCCATTGGATTACATTTTTAATTGATATGAAGTGCAGCCCAGAAAACCCGGGTCTTGGGGAAACTTGATTCCTCAGCCTGGCAATAATTAACCAACCTCCTCCAGAGTTACTGCCCCCTGGAGTATTGGAGTTGTTAAATCACCAGGCAGGGGGAAATTCTATTATCTAGAAGCCTAACCCTTATATATTCAGTTCTCTCCTCTACTCCCTTGCCATCTTACTGTTGTAAGTGAGCTATTTCTGACTCAAGGCTGCCAAGGAGACTCAGATCGTATAGAACTGTATGACCATGAGTGAATACCTGTTCGTTTGGGTATCATCATCTCTAACTTGTTTTCAGGGGCAAATACATAGGAATCTTAACATGTTCAAACTGCTGTACCAGAATATCATAGGCAGAATGGCATATAAATGTATTTCTCACAGTTCTTGAGGCTGGAATGTTCAAGATCAAGATAATGGTAGGGGACTACTTCCTGGTTCATAGATGATGCCTTCTCACTGTATCCTCACATGATGGAAATGGCAAGGTAGGTTTTCTGGTATCTCTTTTATAAGAGCAGTAATCCCATTCATGAAGGCTCCATCCTCATGACCTAATCACCTCCCAAAGGGCTCTACCTTCTAATAGCACGTTGGTGATTGGGTGTCAACATACAAATTTGGGGGAAATAGATGATAGTATCCCACTCCTGGCCCTCTAAAACTTGTCCTTCTCACATTAAAAATTTATTTCATCTCAATAGCAACAAAATTCATAACTCATTCTGGTATCAACTTAAAAGTTAAAGTTCAAAGTCTTATCTAAATATTTTCTAAATCAGATATGGGCGAGACTCAAGGAATGATTCATCTTAGAGCAAATTGCTCTCCAGCTGTGATCTATGAAGTCAAACATGTTATATGCTCCCAAAACACACTGGAGGGATGGACAGAGGATAGGCATTTCCATTTTAAAATAAGGAAATAGGAAAGAAAAGGGTATTGGGGCCCAAGCAAGTCCAAACCTCAACAGGGCAAACAACAAATCTTAAGGCTCCAGAATCTTTCTCTAACTTGATGTCCCACCTCTAGACCCACTGAGGTGGGAGTTGGACCCTCAGGTCCTTTGGTGGCACCACCCTCATGACTTTGCTAGGTACAGCCTATGCCACAGCTCTTGTGGGTTATAGTGGGTGACTGGTTCTAGGCTGGAATTGCACACCAGTAGCTCTACCAGTTTTGTGGTCTTAGAAATGGCTTGTCCCCCATGACTCTGCTGGGTATTGCCCTGGTAGGGGCTTTCTATGATGGGCCCTACCCCACAATTCTCTGGGGCATCCTTGGCAATCTTAGGTAGAGGCTGCCATACCCCTATAGCTTTTCCTGGTACCGTGCACACTGCACCTACCATGGCCAACGCATGTGGCAATGGAGCTCGGGGAGTGGAGCCTATGATGTGAGGTGGCGCCACTTTAGCAGCCCCTCCTTTAAAATCATCCTGGGCCATAGACCCTTGCATTCTGGGCCTGTGATTTGGTGGTACCCTGATTTCTGAATTGTCTTCAGGGCTTATCTTCCATTTCTTGGGACAGTAAGTCCTGGCTTCTCTTTAGATTACTGACTGATCTCTTTATCAGAAGGTCATCCCCTTGTTTTCTCCTCAACATGCTTTCTCATTCCTGATAATTTTCCAAACTTAAGTTCTGCTTTCCTTTTGATTACAAATTTCATCTTTAAATGTAAGCATTCAAGAGAAGCTAAGTCATACCTTCAACACTTTGCTTAGAAATTTCTTCAGCCAAATATCCTATTTCATTGTTCACAAGTTCTACCTTCCACAAAACACTAGAAGATAAATATAATTCAGTCAAGTTCTTTGTGACTGGTCGCTTTTCCTCCAGCTTCCAATAACATTTTCTGCATCTCATACCTCATCAGAATGGCCTTTACCATTCATATTTCTATCAGAATTCTGTTCATGAGCACATAAATATTCTCTAAGAAGATTGAGCCTTTCTGTATAGCTCTCCTACTCCTTACAAGCCCCTACCAGAATTGCCTTTTACAGTCTGTTCATGGCAATGCAGGCTTTCTCTAACATGGACCTCAACTCTTCCTGTCTTTACCCACTATCTAGCTCCAAAGCTGCTTCTACATTTCAGTTATTTGTTGTAGGGGCACCCATCCTACTTTTCGGAACCAATTTTGAGTCTATTCAGTCTGATATAACAATACCTCAGACTAAATAGCTTATAAACAGAAATGTATTTCTCATAATTCTGGAGGCTGCAAAGTTTAAGATTAAGGTACCAGCATATTTGCTGTCTGACGTCCCATTTTCTGGCTTAGATATACTTTCTTGCTGGTAGAAAAGGTGAGGAAGCTGTCTGGGGCTGGGGTTCTCTTATAAGGGCAAAAATCCCATACATGAAGGCTCCACCCTCATGATCTAATCACCTACCAAAGGCCCTACCTCCTAACAACTTGATAATTAGGGTTTAACATGAATTTTGAGAGGACACAACAATTCTGATCATTGAAGAACCCTTTAAACTGTCATTCCAGGACTTGAGATTTTCTACTACCCTCTGTAAGCCAAGATTGTGGAGTAGGGTCACAAACTGTGATACAGTCATACAATGTAGAAAATAACAGAAGGCAAGCTGTGTCTTCCCTGCAAGGAATAAAAACATAATACACATAATACAATAATACAAACTAATAAATTGCCAATCCATTTCATGTTGCTATAACAATACCTGAGACGGGGTAACTTTAGAGACTTCCCAGCCTCTAGAACTGTAGTAAGTCTGTCAAGGGACCACATCTGGTGAAGCCTTCTTGCTTGTGTCATAATGTGGAAAGTGTATAGCAAGAACGTGGAAGGGAGATGGGAGGGAAGCATTAGGAAGGGGTCCAAACTCATCCTTTTCATCAGAAACACAACCAGTGATAACCAACTCTATTCCACGATAATGGCATTAATGCATTCAAAAGGGCAGAGTCTTCATAACCTAATCACCTCTTAAGGGTCCTATCTCACAGCACTGTTGCATTGGGGATTGTCTCCAATACAAACTTTGGAGGACACATTCAAATCATAGCAAGAAGAAACTGATACATGTGACAACATAGATGAATCTCAAAACTTTTTTTTCCAGTAAAAGCCAGGCACGAAAGAGAAGCTGTGATTCGGTATAAAGTTCAAGGACAGGCAAAACCTATTGCGATAGAAATTAGAATAGGATTTGCCTATAAGGTGTCAGAATAGAAAATAACTACTAAGTGTGAGGAAGGTTTCTTGGGTGGCAGAAATAGTCAAGCACCACATATTTTGGTCGACGATGGACCAAATGAGTTAGTCCTGTAGGATTGATACCATATCTTTTTCTATGTTTAGATTCATTTAAATATACAAATACTTACCATTATGTTACAATTGCCTGCAATATTCAGTAATGTGCTGTATAGGTTTGTAGTCCAAGAGCAATAAGCTGTGCCATATAGCCTAGGTGTGTAGTAGGCTTATACCATTTAGGTTTAAGTACACTGTTTGCACAATGACTAAATCACCTAATGCATTTCTCAGAACAAATCCCCAACGTTAAGCTACACGTGGCTGTAGTTTATATATTGAGTGTTTGGTGGTTAAATAGGCATATGCAGTTGTTAAAATTCATTAGGTTGTACACTGAAGATCTATGCATTTCTCTATATGTAAATTTTACCCCAATAAAAGAGAATTGGACTTGAAGGGAACAAATAAACATACCTCCTTTAACTCAGGAAATTCTACTGAGAATTTGTCTCATGTCATTAAGCAAGTATATAAAAATTCATTGCAGTTCTTATAATGGAAAAATATAGAAATAGAACTTAAATGCTCAGCAGTATAGTTAAATTATGGTAGCTTAATACAACAGAATGCTCTATGGCCATGAAAAAATAATGTTGAAATGTACTTTGACATGGGAAAATACAAAATGTGACAAATTATAAACATGAGAGTACAAATCCATTTTTGCAAACACTAAATATAGCTGGCTTTTTTGTTTGGCTTAATTACAGGCAAAATTCATGCTTTTCTGAGTCCTATAAAGTATGTAACAGTATATGTGTCTATAATTAATGTGTGCAACTTAAATTTCTAGTTGTATTCTTACACATCTTTAATTAGATTTGGGACAGCTCCTACCACAGTGCCCAACTCTTAGAGTGCCAATGCTCATAGTCTGTTCTGTCTCCATTTCTTTCCCTTCTACTCAGGCTCTCAATCTTATATTCCTTTATTCTCTCTAGAAAAATAAAACCAGGAGCTTAGCTTTTTCCATATTGTTGATACACTGCCACCATTTAGTCCAGAGGAAGATACCTGTTTCTTCTTTTGGGCTTGAACTTGTCAGCCTCCTAGCAGTGGTCTGCTTCCAGTCACAGCAATCTAGTCCACACTCCTAGGTTTGTGCACCCTGCTCTTTCATGAAGGTGCAGAGTGACCTGGATGGGATCTATGTACCCTTGAGAGCTTTAAGGGCCGGTTTGTTGGTACCTTGCTCCTACTTGCAGGCCCTGGCCTCAGGTTCCAGGTGAGATATGCACACTTTGGGCATACCAGGCTGCTTCTCAACCTCTGATTTTGGTCACATCTCCACCCTGTTCCAGGTGTCTTGTCTTCCTCTAGCACTGTCTTTGGGCTCACGCCTTCTTTTCACCTACCTTTTATTCTAGGTTTTCAGATCCTGAGACTCTCAGCTCAAAGTGCTTGTCTATTTTCATATTTTGTACAAAGAAGTAGTATAGCACAGATAATAAGTTGAATAGCCACCCAAAAAAGTATGTAAAAGTCCTAACCCTCAGAACACTGTGAATGTGACCTTTTGGATATGGAATCTTTGAAAATTAGATGATATCATCCTGCATTTAGGATGGCCCCTAAATTTGATGACAAGCAGCCTTATAAAACTGAGATGTTACACACAAAAGACCATGTGAAGGTGGAGGCAGAGCTTGGAGTTATTCCACAACAAGCCGGGGTACACCCGGAGTCATCAGAAGCTGGAAGAGGCAAGGAAAGAATCCTCCCTAAAGCATTGAGGAAGCATGACCCTGGCCATCCCTTAATCTTGGACTTCTGGCCTCAACACTGATGGAATGAATTATTTTAAGCCACTCAATTTGTGGCAATTTACTCTAGCAGCCACTGGAAATGAACACAGGTAGTAACTGGCAAAGCATCTGTATCAGTCCTTCTCCTACCCCTGCCACTTAACCTGGTAGAAGGAACTGTGGTCTACGCATGAAAGACACGCATGAAAGCCTGACGTGAGGGCTGGTGTGAGTTCAATGCAGTCTGAGGAGTGATTCCATGAAACTGAGTTTGGAAACAAATTAAGTGAAATCAGGAAGGAGGGGCATCCAAAATAAGTGTGTGTGGTGTAGTAAGCTTGTTACCACCGTGGACAAGGGAAGTATGCTTTTGCAGGGATTCTCCAGGAGTTATAGCAGTCCCACCACCACCCCAGAATTGTCTGTTCAAGGGTCAGAAGAGGGGAATATTTATTTCTTGGCTCCCTTTCCTAGTTGGTCAAGTCACCTCATTGGACATTAACTGCTCATTGCTTGTGCCTGCAAAAGCGCCAAGTGAGAGAAGGCCCTTGGCAGCAGAATGTGAGATGTGCGGTGCCAGTGCTGGAGCTGGTATGACAGCTGTGGCTGGAGTAAAGGTGGGCTGGGAGGACTGAGGCAGGCCACCAGAGGTATGACCTAGAGCACAGAAATATGTGTCATCAGACTTGGGTTGCAGTCTGTAACTTCAGGGAAATGCTCTCAAAACTCTCAGCATGCTTAATTTATAACAGCTCATCTGACTTCCCAGATCCGATGAAGGTCTGATAAGAATGAATATGAAAGTGTTTCATGAACTGTAAAACACTAATGAATACCAACCAGTATTTCCCATTGTATATAATCCACCCAAACTGCAAGAGCCTATTTCTTCAAGTCTCAGCCCCTGTGCTCCACTCCTTCTCCACTCCCCGCCTCATTCCTGTCAGATCTTGTTACATCTCAAGCCAGTGTCCTACCCAGACTACCTGCAGATGCAGGTTAAGGGGCAATTAAGTCTCTTGGAAGATGCTGCCCGGTGAAGGGACTTGGAAGGGAGAGAATAGTCTCCCCAGATACAGAAGGAACTCGCTCTCCTCAGAAGCATATTTTTCTATAAAACCTAATTGCATCTTTCCTACTTCTCTTGCAAATGAAGTTTAAATATTTAACAAGCACTCTTTGGGTGGTTGCAGTTTCCCCACAGATGAGATCTCAGAGGAAGGCACCTACATGGAGCCCACACAGTTAGCAGATCCTGTTCCTCTCCCTCATGTGCCCTCACTCACCGAGCACTCAGGGTGGGTGCCCTGGGCCGCGGCTACTGTTTGATGCTCTTGCCACACACAGCCTGAATGGGGCTTCTGCCACAGTTGGGCCAGATCCTGGTGGGTACCGTCAAACCATGAATGCAGATGGGCCAACCCCATGGTTGATGGGTTCTGGAACCAGACCTGATGTGTAGCTACCTACCACCAGAAATGGATGGTTGCCCCCGGGTGTGGAGCCTAACACCCTTAACGGGCCAAGTGGCTTCTTCTGTCGTCTTACTTTCTGTGATATGCTGTATCTGATCACAGGCCCCCTAACTATTTTTCAGAAGAAATGTTATAGGAATAAAACATTAAAAATCTATGTGTAATTATATTTTAAGTATACTTAACTATTATATAAACTATTATAACTATAACACCTATATTTTATAAGTTAGCTATATTACAACTATGGTAAGTATTAGTCAAAGTTTCAACTGACAGATAGCTCCCACATACTAGGAGAATTGGAGATTTATTTATAAGGGAACCCTTTACACAAAGCAAGGATGAGGTGTGCTGAACTGATTAGCAACGGTGAAGCTGTGATCACCCTTAGGCCTGATGGAATGAGGAAAGGGAACCCTGAAAGAGTTGTAACCTACAGGCCGCCTGGAGAAATACCCTATGAATGCACTTAGAGAATGCTGCCATGCTAGGCATTGGGGATTGAGAGACGAAGAGAGATTCCTTGTGTTTAAGAACTTAAGCTTAGAAAGTGAAGCAGTTACCAAAGGCCATACAATAGGACAGGTGTTCTACATCTTATAGTTTACAGATACCTGTAGTAGGAAAGAATAGTTAGCTCCCACTCTTGGAAAGCTGGTCAGAAAGAGATTACTAGAAGACTTCACAGATGATAGCTGAAATGAATTTAGGAGGTGTTGTTTAGATAAGCTTGAGGTAGAAGGAACAGCATCTGTGTACACTCAGTGGTATTTGGATTCCTGCCACATTTTGGGAATGACTGGAGTTTTGACACAGCTGCCAGTGGGGGTAGGACAATAAAAGGAGATACCCCATTCAGTGACTTTCCAACACCTACCTCTCTGTTCCCACTTTAGTCAGATGCAGAGGATTTGGGGAACTACCGAGAAAGCCATTGTGAGGTTGGACACCCCATGCAGCTGATGGCCAACCCAAAAAGTCTGAGTAAGCTGCTCAAAGCTGTGGTGTAGATCTATAAGCCCTCCTCCTGCTTCCTTCCTGGAGCCTCTCAAGGAGTATAGGCAGACCTGAAAAGCCTGAAGGTTTGTGCAATATGGGACTGAGCAGCCTTGAGGTCTGGAAATGGGGAGGCCACATCATCTCTCTAGTTCTTGCCTGCGCTCAGACTTGTTCCTGCAGGCATGCTGAAGGCTCCAGAGGCCCTTCCTCCTAACTCCAATTCTTAGGCTGTCTCTTCCATGCTAGTAGCATTTAAGAATCAATCCAAGATTAAAAAAAAAAAAAAATTAATATTTGAATGTGTACCTTCTCAGTTATCTACCTATCTACCTCTTAATATTTCTACCACTCTTAAGGAATTTTGAAAGTCTTTTGACCAGATAACACCTGATAAAGTACCTATGATGAAGAGGGGAACACTATTAACCTAGTATCTATTATTCCTGGCAGCACAGATGTTCCCTTAAATCACAAAGATGGAACTTGGGACTGACAAAATTTTGAAAAGGGAAGAGAGAAGATGGAAAAATATTAGGATGTAAGATACTCAATTAAGGAGGGTTAGCTTGAGGATTCTCTATGGATAGGAGAGGTCATGCAGTGAAGACCAAGATCAGTTTGAATTCATCAAATAGTTCCTTAATCCTTCCTTATCTGGCGTGGACTGATACACATATTTCATTGGAAACCTATCTGGGGCAGAGCCTCATGGTGGTAACTCTGTACTCCATTTATCCTTCTTGGGAAATGTAGTTAAAACTGTGTGAAAAGGGATATCATCTTGATAGCCATGTCAGGGCGCTTGATAGGAATATGGTTCCCCGCCAAGTCATTGTTTCTTTATCTTGGGGGATGGGTAGAAAAGTAGGAGGTGCTCAAGACCTTTTCAGGCAGAATGTAAGGGAGGACTGACTCAGACTTAAGTAGGACAGTCTGAGTGTGAAGGACATTGTGGCCTTTGGGCTGGTTACTGAACCCCACAAGCCTTAATTTCTCCCATCTGAAGTTGAGTGACTAATATCTAGCCCTCTCATATAGATTTGGAAGGAAGATATGAGAAACCAACAGGGTCTACCAAGGGGCTAAACTAACTGGCGTTCATTCCTTCCTATGAGATTAATACTACCTAAAAACGCAGGAAAATATCAAAAGCGATGAAACTCTAAAGGGCAGAAGGGAGGGACCATCGATGTGTGCTTGCCGTGGGAGAATAGAGGAGCACAAATAAGAGCATCTGTTTCATGACAAATGTGCGGCATCCTCACGATTAAAACCAGGGCAGTTCAGAAGCCCTGTGCTCATGAGAAACTGCAGAAAAATAGGGCACCAACTAAGGAATTTTCTAGAAAACTTCCTCTTAACTACCAGTACTGCTGTTTTTTACTGTTTCCTTTGCTGTTCAGAAGTTTCATGCAGTTCTACTTGTCTATCTTTTTATGGTCTGTGCTTTTGATGTCTTGGCCTCCCAAAAAATTATTCTACAGACTAATGTCACTGAGCTTTTCCCCTTGTTTTCCTCTAGTATTTTCAAGTTTGTAGGTCTTTAATTCATTTTGGGTTTTTTTATGGTTTGAGAAAATGGTTTATTTACATTCTTCTTAATGTGAATCTTGTTTTCCCAAATCATTTAAAATACTACTCATTTTCCATCGTGTATTCCTGACACCTGACTATAACATCAAAGATCAATTGACTGTAAACTCCCTCAGATTTTTTTTAAGAGTCCTTATCTCTCCGTTTTTGAAGGACGGCTTTGCCAGGTGTAGTAGTCTTGGTTGACAGTTCTTTTTTCTTTTCTTTCAGCTCTTAGAATATATTATATCACTCCTGGCCTGGAAGTATTCTGAGAAATTTGCTGATAGCTTTATGAGATCTTCCTTGTATGAGATGATTCACTTTTTTTCTTGCTGACTTCAAAACTTTTGTCTTTCACTTTTGATAACTATAATGTCTATGTAATCTTTTGGGGTTATGTTTCAAACTTCACAGGTATGAATGACCATATTCCTTTCCACATTTGGGAAGTTTTCAACCATTTTATTAAAGCTTTTTGCCCGCCTTCTCTTCTCCCCTTTGAACTCCCCTAATGCATACATTGGTTCTCTACATGTTGTCCCTTAAATCCTGTATACTTTTTTTCTCCTGACTGGATAATTTTATATTACCAGTCTTCAAATTCAGACACTTGCTTCTGCTTGATCAATTTTGTTCAGGCTCCCTCTTGCATTTCATTTTATCCATTGTATGCTCCAGCAGCTCCAGAATTTTTATTTGGTTTTAAAAATGATTTCTACTTATTGAACTTCTCATTTTATTCAAGTATTTTCCTCATTTTATTGAGTTGTCTTTTCTCTTGCAGCTCCCTAAGCTTCCTTAAAACAATTATGAATATTTTCAGGCAACTAATAGATCCTCATTTTGGGAAAATTTGGTTACTTGAGCTTTATTAGTTGTCTTCAGTGTCATATTCACTTGATCATGATTTATGTAGCCTTCTGTTGATGGCCTTGCATTTTAAGGAGCAAACACTTCTTCCTATCTTCTATCCTATCACAAGACTGCAACCCCTAGGCAATTCCTAGTGCTGTGTTGGGCTCAGAACCAGTGGACTTCGGGAGCATGTGACCTAGTGAGATACCAGTCCAGGCAGCTAAGAAAGTGTTTCTGTCACCCTGTCTCCCAACCCCAGACAGCATAGCTCATAGCTCCAAAAGAGACTTCTTTCGCTTGAGAGGAGATGGAAGAGTAAAGCGTATTTCATCTTGCAACCTGAATACAGCTCAGCCACAGTAGGATAGGGCACAAGGTAGAGTCATGAGGCCCCCACCATTCTAGGCCCTAGCTCCCAGATGACATTACTAGACATACCCTGGGCCAGAAAACCACCCACTGCCTTAAAAAGAAGGGCCCAATCCTGGCAGGATTAATTGTGTGCTGAGTAAAGAGCCCATAGGCCCTGAATAATCAGCCATAACCAAGTAGTACATGCTATGGGCCTTGGGTGAGACTGAGACATTTCTCTAACCACAATGGAATAAAAGTAGAAATAAAGAAATTTTAAAAAGTATACAAACACATAGAAATTAAATATACTTCTGGATAACCAGTGAGTAGATAGAGATTAAGAAAACTGAAGTTTCTCAAAACAAATAATGAAATGACATATCAACCTATGAGACAGTGAAAGCAGCACTAAGAAAGTTTATAGCGATAAATGCATACATCAAAAAAAAAAAAAACTTCAAATAAACTTAAAGTTGCATCTTAATGAGAAAAGCAAGAGCAAACCAAACCCAAAATTAGAAGAAATAGGGATGAGAGCTGAAATAAATGAAATTGAAACAAAACAATATAAAAGAACAATGAAACAAAGTTGGTGTTGTGGAAAGAAACAAAATTGACAAACCTTTAGTCAGACTAAGTTAAAAAGACGACCCAAATAAAATCAGGTGAAAATAAAGACATCACAACTGAGAGTGCAGAAATTCAAAGCCTCTTTAGAGGCTACTATAAGCATCTATAGTAAACTTAGAAGAAATGGATAAATTTCTAAACATATAACCTACAAAGATTGAATCATCCAGAAATCCAAAACCTGAACAGACCAATAACAAATGAGATTAAAGCTGTCATAGTCTTCCAACAAAGGAAAGCTTGAAACCTGATGGCTTCACTGCTGAATTTTACCAAACATTTAAAAGAACTAATCAAATCCTATTCAAACTATCCCAAAAATAGAGAGAGTGTCTTCAGACTCATTCTGTGAGGCCAGAATTACCCTGACACCAAAACCAAAGATGCATCCAAAAAAAAGGGTCAATATCCCTGATAAACATTGATGCAAAAATCCTTAAAATACTACCAAACCAAATTCAACTCATCAAAAAGATCATTCCTCGTGACCAAGTGGGATTTATTCCAGAGTTGCAAGGATGGTTCGACAAATACCAATAAATGTGATACATCATGTCAACAGAATGGAGGACAAAAATCATAATCATTTCAATTAATGCTGGAAGAGTATTTGATTAAAATTCAACATG
This sequence comes from Piliocolobus tephrosceles, assembly GCF_002776525.5. Taxonomy (NCBI): domain Eukaryota; kingdom Metazoa; phylum Chordata; class Mammalia; order Primates; family Cercopithecidae; genus Piliocolobus; species Piliocolobus tephrosceles. Next base: position 128,743,697 of record NC_045438.1, read on the forward strand.
TCTTCCTGATAAATTCTTGAAACTGGGTATAAAAGGAATATACATCAACATAATAAATAAAACCTATATACGTGAGACCCACACAGCTAGTATCATACTGAATGGGGAAAAACTTAAGTGTTTCTTCTAAGATCCGAAACATGATGAAGATGCCCATTTTCATCATTGTTGTTCAACATAATACTAGAAGTCCTAGCTGGAACAATTGGACAAGAGAATGAAATGAAGGGCATGCAAACTGAAAGGGAAGAAGTCAGATTATTCTTGTTTGAAGATACATTTGGAAAAACCTAAAGACTCCATCAAACTATTAGCATTGATAGATAAATTCAGTAAAGTTACAAGATACAAAATCAAAAATTACTACCATTTCTATGACAGTAGCAAGTAATCTGAAAAAAAATCAAAGTAATCCCATTTACAATAGCTACAAATAAAAATAAATGCCTAGGAATTAATTTAACCAAGGGAATGAAAGATCTATAACTACAAAACATTGATGCAAGAAACTTAAGAGGACACAAATATATTTCATGTTCGTGGATTAGAAGAATTAATATTGTTAAAATGTTCATAATACACAAATCAATCTCCAGATTCAACGCAATTCCTGTCAAAATACCAATAATGTTCTTCACAGAAATATAAAATACAATCTTAAAACTTATATGGAACCAGAAGAGACCCAGAATAGCCAAAGACACCCTGAGCAAAAAGAACAAACTTGGAGGAAAGAATCACATTATCTGACTTCAAATTATACTACAGAGCCATAGTAACCAAAACGGCATGGTAGTGGCATAAAAACAAACACATAGACTAATGGAACAGAATAGAGAATCCAGAAACAAATCCATATATCTACAGTGAACTCAATTTGACAAAGGTACCAAGAACACACATTGGGGAAAAGACAGTCTCTTCAGCAAACAGTGCTGGGAAAACTGAATATCCATACACAGAAGAATGAAACTAGATTTGTATCTCTTGCCATATACAAAAACCAAATCAAAATACATTAAAGACTCTAAGACCTCAAACCAAAACTAACAAACATTTGGGGGAAACTAGGATATTGGATGGGGCAAAGATTTCTTGAGCAATACCCCACAAGCACAGGCAACCAAAGCAAAAATGGACAAATGGGACCATATCAAGTTAAAACTCGAGCATGGCAAGGGAAACAGGAGACAACCCACAGAATGGGAGAAAACATTTATAAACCATCCATCCAACAAGGGATTAACAGCCGGAATATATAAGGAGCTCAAACAACTCTAAAAGGGAAAAACCCTAATAATCCACTTTTAAAATGGGCAAAAGATCTGAACAGACATTTCTCAAGACATACAAATGGCAAATGGGTATATGAAAAGGTGCTCAATGTCATTGATCATCAGAAATGCAAATCAAAACTACAATGAGATAATCTCATTGTAGCTTTGTGTAGTTAAAGTGGCTTTTATTTCAAAGACAGGCAGTAACAAATGCTGGCAAGGATGTGGAGAGAAAGGAACCCTCGGGCACTGTTGATGGAAATTTAGATTTGTACAACCACTACGGAAAATAGTTGGGAGGTTTCCCAGACTAAAACTACAGCTACCATACGATCCAGCAATACCACTGCTAGATATATATATCCAAAAGAAATCAGTATATTGAAGAGAGATGTGCACTACCATGTTTATTGCAGCACTGTTCATAATAGCCAAGGTTAGGAACCAGCCTAAGTGTCCATCAACAAACAAGTGGATAAAGAAAATGTACATATACACAGTAGAGTACTAGTCAGCCATCAAAATGAGATCCTGTCATTTGCAGCAACATGGTTGGAATTAGGGGTCATTGTGTTAATGTTCTCATTTGTTTATGGGAGCTAAATATTAAAACAATTGAATTCATCCATAGAGACAGTAGAATGATGGTTACCAGAGGTTGAAGTATAGGATGGGGAAGTGAGGATGATTCATGGATTTAAAAAATAGAATAAGGTCCAGTATTTGATAGAACAACAGGGTGATTATGGTCAATTTGTGTACACTTAAAAATAAGTATAACTTGATTGTAACACAGGTTAAATGCTTGAGGTGATGGATATCCCATTTACTGTGTGATTATGCATTGTATGCCTGTAACTAAACAGCTCATATAACCCATAAATACATATACCTACTATATACCCACAAAAATTAAAATTTTTAAAAAGACAACATACATAAAATAGGGGACATAGTTACACAGTAGAAGATCAAAATACAATACATAAATACCATCAATTATATGCTGACAATTCTGAAAATTTAGATAAAAAGGGTTAATTCCTAGGAAAAGACAACTTAGAACTGATACAAAAATTTAAAAGCTCATATGTCCATTAAAAGGAGTTGAAAAAATCTCTCTAATAAAAACCTGTGTGGTTTTACTGACAAATTCTCCCAAATTGTCAAGGAACATATTCTATCTTATAACACCATAGGAAAGAGGCAGTATTTACCAGTCCTGATGCCAAATCTAGTGAAAAACGTTACGCAAAAACAAAATTGTAGGCATATGACCCTTATAAACATAGATGCAAAAATTGTAATGTTAGTAAATTAAATCCGAGAGTATATAAAAGTGCTTGTTGGAGATATACAAAGATCTTTTACTATCAGAAAGCTCGTAAACATAATCTGCCACATCCACAGATTAATAGAAAAACCAAATATTGAGAGAATTCTCCATAGATCTCTTGTTTCTGCACATCTTGTGAGCAGAAGCTCCCGTGGCATTTATTCCAAACTAACTTTTCAAGGATCACTGTGTATAGAAAATAGCCTTCAAAGATAGTGTCTCCTTCTGAAGCAGATGGCAGATTTCTTACAGTTCAGTATAACAAATATGATGTCTCACTTCAGGGCAAATGTTAGACAGGTTAAATTCTTAGCCCGTTTTAAAAGATTCAGGATTGCTCGGCGCTGATACAATCCACTACATGTGCAGCAGCCACCTAGCCTTCCCTTTATTGCTCTCATGGGGCATGAGGGGCAAAGGGAAGTGGTGTGAACATGAACATGATGTAGCCAGCTGTGCCACAATAGTCCTTTTATCTCATACCCATGAGTCTCATGTCTTCTGCCAACCTCTATAAAACTATGGCAGGCTAACTTACTAAGTAGAGTAAAATCTTAAACTTTTCGTTTCTTGACAACTATCATCTCAAAATGTATAAGATAAAGAATGTAATAATACTCTACAACTATTTGTGATAAAAATTCTTATATAAGACATTAAAAGCATTCTTTTTCAAATCAAGAGAATTTTTACTGTAATTCAATGTTGTATTGAAGATCCTAGTCAGTATAATAAAACAAAAATATAGGCATAAGGATTGGAAAGGAGAAATTAACTCATAAGAAACTCAATCTACAGACAAGTTATAAGGAAAAATACACATTAAGATGGCTATAAGAATGGCATTCAAATAGTATATTCAAATTTGGTTGTATATCCATATGCTAGAAGCAAATAATTTAAAAGCGTAATCAAGATTCTGTTTAGAACACAAGTACAGAATATCAGGGATGTAAGAATAAATCCAACAAAAAATCTAAGACCTCTATGGGGGGAAAAAAAAGCCTCAACTCTGAAATATCAAAAATGGAGAATTACAGCATGTTTATTAAAGGCTGAATGTTTAAATTTTTGTAGAACTCAATACTGTCACAAACTTCATATAGAATAGTAAATATTCCAAGTATATTGTCCAGTAAAAGAATAGAAAGGGTACATTTCTGTATCAAAAAAATAACCATCATGCTATATTAAACTGGTTGATCTTGACAGGGGTAGACAAATTGACCAATGCAATAGAGTAGGGAGTCCCAGAAACAGACCCTGAAAGTGAGATGTCATGGGTGAGGGAATTTCTCATATAGCTGGATTATTTTAACCTTACGAGAAACAATTTAATGCCTACCTCACACGACACCCAATAATGTCACACGAATTAATAATTCACCTGTTTCCTACTGAGGGTTTAAGAAGCTTTATTTTTTGAGCCTGGGAGTTAAGAAAAACCTAAGACACACAGATATTGACTATGAAAGAAAATTAATAAACTTCATTAAAATTCACTTTATGAACTATCAAAAGCTAAGAGAAATTATGAATTGATATTTTTGCAATACATACTAAAAAAAAATTTCAGAATATGCAAAGAAGTCCTACAAATAAGCAGCAAATGGACAAAAGACATAAATGGGCATTTTACTGAAGGTGAAACAAAACCAAAAAAAATGAGATTTTTATTGGTAATAAAACGCCATCTCGTGATCTTGACTTGCATTTTGATATCCATTCAACTGGCAAAAACTTAAGTCTGACAATGCCAAGAGTTGGGAAATCTGTGATTCTGTAAGATTTTTTATCTTACGAACAATAACTTGAGAAGATAACATTAATACCATAACTGATGAAATACTTCATATATATACACACACACACACACACAGGAGATTAATATTCAGTTTGAGGACATGCCACCAAATTCTTTTCCAAATATATCTGATTACTCTCTTCTCGTCAAATGTACAACCTAGCCCCTTTTGCTTAGGCGGAGCCATAGGTCTAGTTGTGATCAATGAGTTGGGAGTAGAAGTGACACGTTTCTTCCATGCCAGGGCACTGAAATGTTGATTCCAGATTCTTCAGAACTTTTTCCCTCTGGCAGCTACTGTCAACCTTTCAGACAGTGACTGTTCTGTCAGCCTAGGTCCTTGATTCCGTATAATACATTCTTTCCTGTTGAATACAAAGGACATACAGCAAAAGTGAGAAATAAGTCTTTCTAGATTTAAGCTGCTGAGATTTTGAGGGTTGCTTTTTACTATGGAATACCATGACCTATTCTGACTGATACATACACAATAGAAGACATGGACAAGGCTGTTTTATAGCACCAGTGTTCACAATGGCTTTGGAAAAAACCCAAATACCTGTCCCCTGAAGGAGGATGACTAAACTGCGGTATATTTACTCAGTAGGTTATTCAGTCGTGAGAGTAAAATAATTACACTGGCATATAACAACACATATGAGCTTTAGCAATATAAAGTGAAAGAAAATCCAAAAGTTATAAATGTCACATATATTTTCATGTATATAACAAGACGCACTCTTTAGAAAACTAAAATTCAAATACTCTGAGAATACATATAGGCATCATAAAATTGTATAAAAAGGAAAGCAGAAAAATGATAACCACAAGTTTCAGAATAGTAGTTACCTGAGGTAGGAAGAGTCAAGGGCATAGGATGAAAACTGCATTGTTATATGTAAGCTGTTAGCAAGATCTCGATTTTTGAGGAGTAGCAGAACAAGTATTTTATAAGTATTATATAATTAAAAATAGCTAAATGGCAGTTTATTCATGATTGAATGCTTTATGAACTAGAATCATAACTAATTCATATTCTAAATCTATGTACCTGAGATTGTTACACATAATGACAGAACTGGTCCTATTGTCGCTATCTTTGCAGAAAGAGGAGCATATATGTGGATGGGTTCTCAGTCACCCAGGGTTCAGTTAGAATACAAATGTGCGCCTTTTACCAGCATGAAGTTTTGAGAGTGGGGTGACTTGTGACCTAAAGGATCTCTTTTTGATAGGATCCAAATCTGCCTGAACATTCATGTATCATATTTCTTCTATAAGGTTCTTAGTTATATAAATTCTTAGTTAAAGGCTGAGCAGGAGGTAATTTCTGCATGAAACAGGAAAATGAATGATGTAGTAATTACTTGATGACCATCTTACTCCTTTGTTCCTATTCTGCCAGGTATTGCTCCAAAGACTGGGGATGGGAATGGTACACGAGTACTCTCAAGGCCGGGAAATCTGTTTGTTGGGATATGCAGGCAAACAAAATGGGTATTATGGGAAGTAAAGGAAGGTCCCTAATCCAGACTGCTAATGGGAGGACAGGTGACCCCACCACCACCACAGCTGAGGCCTAAGGTACAAATATGATCTATCCAGGTAAAAAGTTGGCATGATGGGGAATTAAGGGTGGAAGATAAAAGGAAGGGGTATCTCAGGCAGAAAGCAGTATGCAGCTTGAGGTTGCAGCAACAACCTCGAGGAGGTTTTGGTCAACCCTAAAGTTTAGTCTGGCTGGACAGAAAAGAACAAAGGGGAGAATGACAAGAGGAAATGTGAGAATAAGCAGATTATGCAGGGCCTGGCATGAGTTGGATTTTAACCTGAGGGCAGTTAGTCACACTGATGTGTGTGAATCAGAGGTGTGATGTCAGATTTGCATTTCAGAAAAGTGACTCTGTGCTGCTGTGTGAAGGAGATAGAGGGTGGATGAGGGTTCTCACAGGAAACAGCACACTTATGGGGTTCACTTGAAGAAAGTTTTAGGGAAGAGCTACTTCTCTAAGTGTAGGCAGATCAAGCCAACCACAAAGGGGACAGTAGCACCCAGGAAGTGGCAAGAGCAGAGCCTTTACCACACCAAGACCAGAGGGTCAAGGTAGCACAGCTGTGTACCAGGGCTTGGTGGGAACTGGAGCCAGGAAAGTGGCTACCTAACAAGCTGTGGCTCTTGAGGAATGACACTGCCAAAACCATTCCCAGAAGGAAGAGGGAGGGATACCCCAACTGCCATGTCCTTCTAACATCTGATTTCCTGCCCTTGCCTCCCACTGGCCTAACTCAACCAGAAGACTGATGGCACAGTAGCCCAGGTGATGCAATCTGTAAAGGTCAGCCTCTTGGACACAGAAGGATGTAGAGGAGAAAACGTGCACAGGAGGTTTGTTATGGACTGCATGTTTGCATCCTCCACTCCCCAATTTATGTTGAAGCCCTAATCCCCAATGTGATGGTATTTGGAGATAATTGGATTTAGATGAGGTCATGAGGGTGGAACCCGTGATGAGATTATTATCCTTAGAACAAAAGAGACTAGTCTCTTCCACCCATATGAGGAAAAAAGAATTTTGTAAGTTAGGAATAGGGACCTCACCAGGAAGACAATCTACTAGCACCTTGACTTTGGACTTCCCAGCCTCCAGAACTGAGACATAAATGTCCATCATTTAAGCTACCCAGCCTATAGTATTTTGTTATGCCAGCTAAAGTTGACTAAGATAAATCTCTAGTGGTAATTTCAGCATTGTGGTGGGCTGAACAGGGAAATGGCATAGCAGAGAATTGGGAAGATTTGAATGAGATTTAGTAAGTCCATCCAACCAGAGGACTTGTTTCCAAGGGGTGATGAGCACAGAAGAACTACAGAAATGGTCCACAGAAGGGACCTCTTTTCCCCCTCCATGTGGGAATAGGAGAGCTCAGGAACATCTACCACCCTGTAGCACCCTCACTCCTCCTTAGGAGAGTAATGCTTAATGCAGTAGGTTGGAATCTGACATTCACAGGCCATGCTTCTCTGGTGGATAGGTACACATGTCAGTGCTCTTAGGCAGAATGGCTTTCCCTCACTCTCTTCTTTACAAGCAGCATCCACATCCTATGATAGCCTTGACCATGGGTAGAACTAATCAGCTGAACCAGGGTCCCTCAAATGCTCTGGCTGTATATCTCACCCAGTGATCCTGGGCATGTGCTTCTGCTCTGTAGGCCAGATCTCCCCTCTAAGGGTATAATGTTAGACTTGCAGGGTTGTAGGAGGGGAGGGAGGATGTTTGGCAATTTGATCATGGTTTAGACCCAAGTCACATTTTTCGGGTCACCACCCCCAACAATAAAGTTTATAGCTTGATCTCGACTGAGATGTCCCTGGTGTCCCTTTCAATTAGTTGTGAGATAAGACAGGAAATACAATGAATATCTCCAAAGACCCCACCTGTGGGTTGTCCACACATGTTATGTGATACCAGAGTCATATCGGCTTCTGACTGAACCTCCCAGAGGTTGAACATTTGTTCAACCAGCAAATGTTCCCTAATATCCTGCACAACAGGTAAGATTTATAAATTGTAGCTGGGAAGCTGTCTTTTTATCTGAAAATAAGAGCTACATTACTGGGGGCTGCCATTCTTTTCACAAAGTGGATCAAAAGGAAATGGTTGTGCTCCAAATCAGAGGTGTGTGGTTACCACATTATATATGACTAGAATCATAAAAGCAGCTGAGTGTTAAATATATATTTGTGTGTGTAATCACTTGGATATGCCAAGTTTACCTTATACCTGTTTTCTTTACTGCAATAGAGAGGATCTAAAACAGGTCTCTATAGGCTGTGGAACAGCATGGCCCCAGAGGAAGGTCAACAAATAATGTAGACCAGAAAGGAGAAAAGAGTCCAGTAAGGGATGCAGCAATTGATGATACAAAGTTCATGCCATGCATCTGTAGCTTGTAAGGTGTGTAAACTTAGCTTAATATAATAGCCTACCAGCCACTTTAAATTTATCCATGCCTACTTGTTCCAAAAATGATTGAGTATCCATATCATAAATTATTTGCAATTTGTAACAACCATTCTCTTTATAAAGCCTAAAGATCAAGAACCCCTTTGAGTATTATTGACAATTAAAGATGTTTAGTTCAGGTATCTCAGCACCAGAACTTTCTCTGTAATGAAAGATGTGTATTTCTATCCAAGAGCATCACATTTAAATATTCAGAAGTAGTTGATTTATAAACACCAGGGATTAGTTACAAGAAGCTAGCAATCCCAGTGTTTTTGTTTTAGCATCTTTTTGTGAAGGAACTCAGACTAAGATCTGAGTGCACGTAGTTTATTTTGGATGTGATCCCAGGAAACTGATTGGGGAGTGAGACAAAGGAAGCAGTCAACAAAGGCTACCTTACTCACCACTGTAGCTCCTGGAGCTTAATCCTGTTGAAGGATTCGGGGAGCCACAGTAGGAAACAAGCCTCAGAGTTATTCCACACACGAGGCAAGGGAGCCAACACAAACTCCCATCAGTCAATAGTTGAGGACTCCTAGTGTATGTGTGAATCCACTGTTGGAGGATAGAGGAAGTCCTCAGGCTAAGAAGCAGATGCTGGTGAACGAGAGTCAGGCCAGCATGCCCTGAAATGGAAGGGGCTGACAGAGCCTGGGCAGGGTACCAGCAGTGTCTGCTACACGCAACCACAGACCTTTGGCCCTCTCTACCATTATTTAGATGCCCTGGATGGAATGGGTGCCCTGGATGACACAGAAGGGCACTGGGTGATTATATTGGACCAGAGCAGCAGGAGGACATAACCCACTGAGTATCCTGATATGAGTCAAGGACACTGCACTAGAGACTTTACAGCAAGACGATATTTATATTCCAATGTAAGAACCCAGGGTTATCGAGAAACAGGAAGCTAGAGCCCTAAATACTCTGGTCTGACCCTGCTCTCCCGTGGTCATGTCTAAACGGTTCAGACCTGAGTGTCTCTTTTACAGGGGATTTCATGTGTTTGGAAGGATTCTTTCTCCTAAACCTGTTGTCTAAAAGTGCCCTGATTTCTCAAGCAAATCTCAATCCATGGTATTTGGAAGGAAGGGCCTCTTGGCTCCTTATGCCTCCTTATGCACTTCACCCTCCTAGTTTCCCAATGCTGGATCCTAATCTAGAGAATCTGTTCCTTATGGTGCAAGTTAAGTAAAACCAGACTTAAATGAATGCCCAAAGATTGACATCCAAACAATGCTTCTCAAATTGTGGTTCTGAGATCCCCTGCCCCAAGAGCTGGAGGAACTTGTTTAAAAGGTGGATTTGGGGACTCCATTCCACACCCATTGAATCTGAATCTGAGTCTCTGACAGGATAGCTGCACCTATCTTTTGTTTTAAAGAAATTCCATTTATTTTTGGCTATTGGGACAATGTCATCTTTTCAATATGAAAAAACAAGTTTAACACATAAATCTCAAATGTAGGACAGAACAAAATCAAGCGTAGGGATGGGGGAAGCAGCAGCAGAAGGAAGACATGAGATGTTGCAGAAAAGATGGAGGAGGGTTCCCCTCTCCTCTGGGGATTGACTCAAATGCTGATGTGGCAGTATACACCACTACATAGTCAGGGATGTTAATTCCTTTTCAGGGGTAAGAAAAGGTGGGGATTAGGACATTTCTGGAGGCTTAGGGAACAAGGATGGTCTCTTGTCCCCACCTGATCCCCTTCCTCTAATCTGAGATGTGCTTGAAGAGCTCCTGGATGGCCATGTAGTTCCCAATAGAAACAGCCAAAGTTTTCAGGCTACAAGATGGGATGTCACGTACTATGTTCTTCACGTTGTTGGAGATTCATTCCACAATGTAGCTGCTGTTCTTTTTTGCATATTAAGCATTTTCTCATTGACCTCCTTCATGGACATCTGACCACTGAAGACAGCAGCCATGGGAAACTATCATCCATGGCGGAGTTCACAGGCAGTCATCATGTTCTTGCCATTGAAGATCTGCTGGCTGAATTCAGGCATTGAGAGAGCTCGATACTACTGGCTTCCATGGCTGGTGAGAGGGGAAGAGCCAGGCATAAAGTATGGAGATGTGGGAAAGGGACCATGTTGACTGCCAACTTGCAGAGGTCAGCATTGAGCTGGCCAGGGAAGCAGAGGCAAGTGGTGACACTGTTCATGGTGGCTGAGACAAGGGGGATCATATCTCTGTAGGTTGGTGTGGTCCGCTTCAGAGTGCAGGAGCAGATGTTATAGAGGGCTTTGTTGTCAATGTAAAATGTGCTGTGTGAATTTTCTCTCGACTGGACAGAGTGTGATATTGTAGGGTTCAACCACGGTGTCCTTTTGGGTGAAGGCACAACACTGAAGATATTCACAATGCAATCAGGGTACTCTTCTCAGATCTTGCTGATGAGTGTCCATTCCAGAGCCTGGGCCCCCGCTCAGTGAGTGGGTCACCTAGAAGACCTGCAGGCAGTCACAGTTCTCTGCCTCCTTCCATACTGAAATAGAGAAAGAAAAGAAAATTATTATGATTACCTAAAATTGCTGTTTAAGCTGAAATAGGCTTTTGGTAACCACACCGCTACCCCGCCCCCGCAATCCCCAAAGTTGAAGTTAAGAAAGAATATTAACTGCTTCACTGTGAAACATTAACCATGTCTCTGCTCTGCATATTTTGTAAGTTCTGTAAGTTCCTGTTTTTCTTGCTGTGTAGCACAAGGTAACAAGACAGATAAGCGTGAGCTACAAACATGTTTTCTAAGATGTAAGACCTGTCACATGATTAACTGCTTTTGTCTGGGCTTCTGTAAACCCACTTTCTGCTTCACCTTTTTCCCCGCATCAAGATGCTTAAAAGGGCGTGTCCCTCTCTGTTCAGGGTTCAGACTTTCTGGATGCGAGTCCACTGAGCCAGTGTATACCTTAATCCTCCTGTAACCCTATTGGTCTCTCCAGTCCTGATTTCCCAGTACATTTTCTGGGGGTTCATCTGGGATTGGAGATGGCAGATTTTGTCTCCTTTGCCAGTGGGATTGGAGCCCGGGCTGGGGCAGACCCAAGACCCTAGGCAACAACGGGAAAACTTCAGCCCGGAGAGGAGATCAACTCTCCCATGTCCTGGTGCCCTTCCCTGATAGTGCAACAGAACCAGAAAAGGGGCTGCAGGATGATTCCAGGAGCAGTGTGCATTCTTCAGAACCACAGTAAGGTTTGGGGCCCCAAGACGGGACCCCTCCCATAAACACAGAAGGGGAGACTGATTGCCTCCCAGGGTTTAACTACTAGTTTGATCCAGATTGGCTGAGGGTGGAGAGGATGGCTCAACAATTCGGATGAAGCTTACACCCCCACTTACACAGGACATGAGAGAGGCTTGCTAAGTTGGCTTAGGAAAGGAAACAAAAACTGAAGGTGGTGAGAGTGGCTCGCCACCCCAATTAAGGAACAGGTACTGGGAGTGAGGAGGTGTGTGAAAGTGTGTGAAAGAGACAGTTCCAGGAGGGACCATTGCGGGGTGTGATGTGGGGAGGCACAGATCTTAGTGTTGACTGTGCTCCGAAGCAAGTGTGTGACTGAGCAGGCCTAGGCAGATCTGCATATGGCTGATGGGAGCTGCCTTATGACTGCAGCAGTCGTAACAGGAATAATGTATTCTCCTAGCTAAGTGGTGCCTGAAACTCCCATAATAGGAATAGGTCTGGTCAGTATGACACAAAAGGCTGAGTGATTACGCATCATAAAGGGAGGAATGGGAGGAAATTGTCGAAACCTACTCCATTGGAGTGCATGTTAACGAATTTTAAGAAAGGTTTTGGAGAAGATTATGGAGTTAAAGTGACCCCCCTGTGGTTGAGAACTCTCTGAATTAGAATGGCCTTCTTTTAATGCAGGTGGCCAGCTGAAGGAACAATAGATAGGGAAGCAGTTGGCCATGTATTTCGGGTGGTAAGTGGAGTCGAGGATAGCCTTGGCATCCAGATCAATTTACATACATTGACTCCTGATTAAATATGATCCAGACTCGCCCCAAATGGCTATAGCCTTGTTTGGCAAACTATTGTAAAGCCTTAGAGGCCGAGGATGAGCTTAAGGTGACAGAAAAGCTAATTATGCCAGGGACCTCAGAAGAAAAGAAAAAATAACAGGAGAGCCAGGAAAAGCCAGTCCTACAAGCACCTCCAGAGGAAAGAGGTTCCTCCTGTTATGTTCCAATACACCTGCCCTTGTCAGGGCTAGGACAGGGTACAGAGCAAATGGCCCTTGAGGAATCGGGCTCAGAGGAAAGCATGTCTCCAGCATCACCCCACAGGGGAGAGCCTGAATCCCTGCCTGTGAAAGCTAAAGAGGGAAAACAAGGTGATATAGCAAGCCACCTCCAGTCTGGCAGCACACGAGTCTTACAAATGCCCCTCTGTGAGACTTGAGCACAAACTTACAATGAACAAGGCCAGGTTGGGGGAGGGCAGCGGATTTTCATCTACCAGCCCTTCTCTATGTCAAACCATCTAAATTGGCAACAACATACTTCCTCCCATATGGAGATGCCACAGGCTCTCAGACTTGATGAGGCCCATTTTGCTGACTCATAACCCCACCTGGCCAGACTGCCAGCAGCCCCTTCTGACACTGCTTAATACAGAAGAGCACTGGAGAGTGACACAAGCAGCTCTCCGGTGGTTAGAGAACAATGTGCCAGGTGGCATAAATGATGTCCGGCGTTATGCCCAGGAGTTGTTCCCAGAGACAGATCCTAACTGGGACCCAAATGAGGCAGGGGAGCTCCAACACCTGCAAGGGTACCGAGAAGCACTCTTAAATGGAATAAAAGCAGGTGGGAAGAAGGCCATGACAATAGGAAAGATTTCAGAGGCCTTACAAAAGGCTAATGAAAGCCAAAGTCAGTTCTATAAGAGGCTCTGTGAGGCATACTGGCTCTATACTCTATTTGATCTGGAGGCTATTGAAAATCAGCACATGGTGAGTATCTCATTTGTTGGCCAGGCACAAGGTGACATTAAGCAAAAGCTTCAAAAATGGGAAGGTTTCACAGGCATAAATGCTATTGAGCTTATAGAGGTGGCTACCAAGGTGTATGTCAACTGTGAGCAAGAAGAAAAGAAGGAATCTGAGTAGAGGATTAAGAAAAAGGCTGAGCTGTTGGTGGCAGCCCTGGTTGAAAGAGACTGGCATAATGAGGGGACGCAGTCGTGGTCGTGAAAGAGGTCGGGCTAGACCAAGATTTGAAGGCCAGATTAGGCTGGAAAGGGATCAATGTGCACTATGCAAAAAGGACACTGGAAGGATGAATGTCCACAGAAAGATAAAGGAAATAGCTGTGACCAGGGAATTTGGCTAGAGCCATCAGCTGCCAGCCATTATGTTCTAAAACCAGACACTCACCTGATCAGCCTAGCAAAGGCTGCAGGCTGTGAGGACTGAGGCAGACCAGGCTCCATCTCTTCAGTCCCCAGGAGCCTATGGTCTTAATAGAGGCAGGGACCGATGGTTGGACTTTATGGTAGATACAGGAGCTGAATACTCGGTAGTGACCCGACCTCTAGGGCCACTATCCAAGAATTATACAACTATTATTGGGGCAACCAGAATCTGAAAAAGAGGCCTTTCTGTCTGTCCAGGAGGTGCATTATTGGAGGATGGGAAGTCAGCGTAAGTTTTCTGTACCTCCCACACTGCTCAGTCCCCTTGCTAGAAACAGACTTACTCCAAAAACTACAGGCACAAATTTCCTTCGGGCCACAAGGAAACATATCCTTGAACTTCAGTCAGCCAAAGGCTATGGTGTTAAAGCTCACACTCCCAAAGGCCAAGGAGTGGAGACTCTATGCAGAAGTACCACCTAAGCCAAGACTGCCAGAACCTCTTGAAATATATGGGCTAATTACTAAAATACCTGGAGTGTGGGCAAAGGACAACCCACCAGGGCTGGCTGTAAATCAGGCACTAGTCCTAGTAGAGCTAAAACTGGAAGCCTCCCCAGTATGAGTTCGCCAATACCCAATTTTCATAGAAGCCATCTGATGTGTTCAAAAGCATATAGACCAGCTTTTCAAGCATGGAATCATAGTTAAATGCAGGTCACCTTGGAACATTCCTTTATTGCTGGTACGTCTGGTAAATACAAGCCAGTGCAGAATTTGTGTGCTATAAACTGGGTTATGGAGACAATCCACCCAGTGGTGCCCAACCCATACACCTTAATGGGACAAACACCAGCTAGTGCAACCTGGCTTGTTTGCTTAGACCTAAAAAATACATTCTTTTGTCTCTAGCTGGCACCAATAAGCCAGCCTATCTTTGCATTTCATGGGGATGAAACACAGCACACTTGGACAAGGCTCCCACAGGGGTTCAAGAATTCCCCTCCAATCTTTGAAGAAGTGCTGGCATCACATCTCAGAACTTTTGACCCAACTAATGACAAATGCATCCTGCTGCAGTGCATAGACAATCTACTTGCAGCCCCTACTTGAGTGGACTGCCTACAGGGCACTAAGAAGCTCCTCCGCCTTTTGTGGAAAGCAGAATATAAAGTATCTAAGAAAAAGGCACAGATCTGTTCAGAAGGAGTCAAATATCTAGGTTTTGAAATGTCATGGGAAATGTGAACTTGACAGTGAACGAAAACGGGGCTGTGTGGGCACTTCTCACCCCAACCACCCGGCGTCAAATAAGTTTTTAAGAGCAGCAGGTTTTTGCCGCATTTGGATTCCAAACTTCTCACTTATGGCAAAACCCCTATATGAAGCCGCAAAGAGGGGAAAAAGGGAGCCCCTCCTTTGGGAGGCTGACCAAAAAACCCTTTAGGAAAATCAAAAAGGCCTGGTTTCAGTCCCCAAGGTTAGGACTGCCAGATCAAACCAAGGGCTTCTTTCTGTATGTCCGTGAATGGAAAGGAATGGCTATAGGGGTCCTAACTCAAATTATGGGGTCGTGGCATCGACCTGTGGCATACTTATCTAAACAACTAGACCTGTTGGCACTAGGGTGGCCTCCTTGTTTCAAAGCGTTAGTCACCACGGCTCTGGTGTCACAAGAGGCTAACAAATTGGCCCTAGGACAAAAATTGATTATTCAGGTGGCACACACAGTTACCACCTTAATGGATCAGAGAACATCATTAGCTATCATCAAACCCAAGAATGACTAGATATCAAGGACTCTTATGTGAAAATCCTCACATCATTATAGCGACTGTAAATACACTAAACCTAGCTACTCTGCTGCCCATAGACCAAAATACCCGCTACCTCAGTATTACTGTGTGGACATAGTAGATGAGGTGTTCTCCAGCTGAAGGGACTTAAAAGACCACCTCCTTGGTGGCCCAGATGCTGAGTACTTCATGGATGGAAGCAGATTTGTCTCAGACGGGGTCTGTTGAGCTGGGTATACAGTACTGACATGGGATTCCATGGTAGAGGCACAGCCTCTACCCACCAGGACTTCAGCTCAAAATGCATAACTGATGGCTCTAACAAGGGTCCTGCTGTCAGCCAAAGGAAAAGTGGTCAATATTTTTACTGACTCTATGCCTTTGCCACATTATATGCCCATGGAGCCATATTTTTTTTAAAAAGCTAAGAAAAGCATAACAACAAAAAAGGACACAAACATAAAGGGTATAGATATAGGAGACAGAAAAAATAATGAATGGCCTCCTGAGAGAATGAAGTACCATGGTCCAGCCACCTGGGCAGAGGATGAAACATGGGGGTACCATACCTCCATTTATGTGATAAATTGTATCATATGGTTACAGGCTGTTCTTGAAGTTACAACCAATGAAACGTCAAGGGCCTTGAATTTGCTGGCCGTGCAAGCCACACAGATGAGAAATGCCCTTTATCAAAATAGGTTAGCACTAAACTACCTCCTGGCCTCAGAAGGAGGAGTATGTGGGAAGTTTAACTTAACAAATTGCTGTCTAGAAATTGATGATAATGGACAATCTGTCATGGAAATCACTGCTAGGATGCAGAAATTAGCTCATGTTCCAGTTCAAACCTGGAAAGGTTGGTCTCCAGACTCCCTTTTCAGAGGATGGTTTTCATCTTTCAATGGATTTAAAACCTTAATATAGGAGGGTTTATACTTA
Source organism: Piliocolobus tephrosceles (assembly GCF_002776525.5). Taxonomy (NCBI): domain Eukaryota; kingdom Metazoa; phylum Chordata; class Mammalia; order Primates; family Cercopithecidae; genus Piliocolobus; species Piliocolobus tephrosceles. Next base: position 128,760,237 of record NC_045438.1, read on the forward strand.
TCCTTGGCAGATGCTTAGTACTTCCTTGTCTTCGGCCTCTTCTATTCAGGAATATACAGTGAACTGTAGAAGCAACTGTGGCCAGACATACTACCACCCAAATAATGGCCTTAACTAAATATCAGCCTCTACCCAAGGAAAAATATGTGCCAACCCAGGAAGAAACAAATGATAGTGGTGCCTTCTATTAAAATCCATCTATAAAAGGCACCAAAGAGGGGGACAAAAGAAAAGAAAATTATTATGATAACCTAAAATTGCTGTTTAAAGTTAGGCTGAAACAGGCTTTTGGTAACCAGCCCCCCCACCCGCCCACAACCCCTCACCAACCAAAGTTGAAGTTAAAGAATATTAACTGCCTCTCTCTCTGGAACATTAACCATATCTCTGCTTTGCTTATTTTGTAAGTTCTGTAAGTTCCTGTTTTTCTTACTGAGCAGCTGCAAGGTCACAAGGCAGACAAGCAAGAGCTGCAAAACATGTTTACCTTTTCTAAGATATAAGACCTGTCACATGATTAACTACTTTTGTTCTTGCTTCTGTAAGTCCACTTCCTGCTTCACATTTTTCTCACCTCAAGACACTTAAAAGGGTCTGTCTGTCTTTGCTCGGGGCTCACACTTTCTGGATGCAAGTCCTCTGAGCCATTGTACACCCTAATAAATCCTCCTGTAACCCTATCTATCTCTCTAGTTCTGATTTCCCACTACAGTACCACATCCAGGATGGAATCAACCAGCTAAGCCCCTTCTGTGTAGTGGCCTTTGGCCCAGTTGTTGCCAGCCCCAGACTGCCCAGAAACAAAGTTGTCTCATCTAAAGATCTGGCCAAAAGGACCTAAGCAAACAGAGGCCATGGTCCCAGGTTCTAGATCCACCAGGATGGCACGAGGAACATACTTTACACCTGTGGCTTCATCATAGTGCACGGAGATGCAGTCCAGCTGCAGATCGCTGTCCCCATGGTAGGTGCTGGTGGGGTCGATGCCATGTTCATCACTGATCACTTCCCAGAATTTGGCACTGATCTGGTTGCCACAGTGACTGGCCTGGATATGCACGATTTCCCTCATGGCTAAAATTTAATTTTTTTGTTCACCTCAAGGTATCTATGGGGAAAGAAAACATGTAATTTTTTTTTTCTCTGTTGGTCACAGGCTAGAGGGCTGGAATGTGCCACAGAGGCTGGAGCCAGCAAGGTGTGAACACGGCAGAGGAAGGTTGAGAGGAAGAAAGCAGCTACACTTTTAAGAAGCAACCTAGATGATTTTAATACATGACCTAGACTTGTGGTTCTCAAATTTTGCTACACATTTGAATCACCTGGAGCACTCCTGAAACTCCCAATGTACAGGTCACACCCAAAGCCAATTAAACCTTCTGGCTAATGTCCAGATCTCACTCCTGGATTCTGGCTTAAGACTCCCCAGGTGATTTCAGTGTTCAGCCAACTTTGAGAACTAGTGACCTGACCTATAGCTAGTAAAGATAAAGCAGTTACATGATTGACTTTGAGAACCTGGGTTTTCTCAGACATTAAAGAATTTTTGAAAAACAGACCCTTCTTTCCTTCTGGCCTTAGAAATCTTATTTAAGATTTTCAATTTATAGGTGAGGAAGCTGAGTCCTAAAAGGTAAAACTGAAGTGGCTAAACAGCTAATTAAATTGATATTTCTTTTTTTATTCAATATAATAAGTGTTCTTAAAAGTTTAGTGCTAATATTCAGTGCTTAAGTCATTGTCAGATGGAAAATCAGTTTTGTGTTACCCTAATATTCCAAGCATCTCCAGTGCATGATTTAAAAAGTATTTTTAGGCCAGGCATGGTGGCTCATTAGCCAGGCGTGGCCGTGCATGCCTGTAATGCCAGCTACTTGGGAGGCTGAGGCAGAATAATTGCTTAAATGCAGGAGGTGGAGGTTGCAGTGAGCCAAGATAGCACCACTGTACTCCAGCCCGAGTGACAGAGCAAGAGTGTCTCCAAAAATAGAGTATTTTTATGACTTTACTCTTGTACATTTTTCTCAATTTCTAAAAACATTTTAATATTTCAATGTCCTGACTAATCTCCTTAAACAATAACAGCAGAACTTTTGGCAAAAATTTGAAAAGACATATATAAAATCCACAAATAAGAGTTAAGTCCTCCAAACCATATAATCATGAAGTCATAGGCTTTTAATAATGAGCAAAATAAACACATACAAAATTTTGCATATACACACATAGTACAAGGCTGAAGTATATTGACATTTATCTCAACATTTGCAAGTATATAAAATATTGGAAGCCCTGGCCAGGGCAATCAGGCAAGATAAAAGGCATCCAAATGTAATAGGAAGAGAGGACGTCAAACTATCCCCATATGCAGATGATATTCTGTATCTAGAAAACCCCACAGTCTCAGCCCAAAAGCTCCTTGAGCACATAAACAACTTTAAAGTTTTGGAATACAACATCAATGTACAGAAATCAGTAGCATTCAGTTACCCTAACAGCACCCAAGCCAAGAGCCAAATCAGGAATGAAATCCTTTTCATGACTGCTACAAGGAGAATAAAATACCTAGGAATATAGCTAGCCAGGGAGGTGAAAGATCTCTACAATGAGAACCACGAAACACTGTTCAAAGAAATCAGAGACCTAAATGGAAGAACATTTCATGCTCAGGGACAGTAAGAATCCATATTGTTGAAATGGCCATACTGCCCAAAGCAATTTAAAGATTTGATACTATTATCAATCTACCAATGACATTCTTGACAGAACTAGAAAAACCTAAAATTCATATGGAACCAAAAGGAGCCTGAATAGTCAAGGCAGTCCTAAGCAAAAAGGACAAGGCTGAAAGTATCATGCTATCTGACTTCAAACTATGCCAAAGGGCTGCAGTAACCAAAACAGCATGATATTGGTGTAAAAATGGACACGTAGATCAATGTAATGGAATATAGAGCCCAGAAACATGGCCACACACCTACAACCATCAGATCTTTGACAAAACTGACAAAAACAAGCAATGGTGAAAGGACTCCCTATTCAATAAATGGTGCTGGAATAACTGGCTGGCCACATGCAGAAAATTGAAACTGAACCTCCTTCCTCATACCATATATAAACATCAACTCAAGATGGATTACAGACCTAAATGTGAAACATAAAACTATAAAAACTCTGTGAGAACCTAGGAAATACCACTTTGGACATAAGAATGGGCAAAGATTTCATGACAAAAATGCCAAAAGCAATTACAACAAAAGCAAAAATTGACAAGTGGGTCCTAATTAAACTAAAGAACCTCTGCATGGCAAAAGAAACTATCAACAGAGTAAACAGGCAACGTACAGAATGGGAGAAAATATCTGCAAAGTATACATCTGACAAAGACCTAATATCCAGAAAATACAAGGAACTGAAACATACACACAAAAAGCAAACAATCCATGAATAAGTGAGCAAAGGAAAGAACACTTCTCAAGACACACATGAAGCCAACAAGCATATGAAAAACTCCGTATCACTGATCATTAGAGAAATGCAAATCAAAACCACAATGAAATGCTATCTTACCATCTCACACCGTCAAAATGGTTTTTTATTTTTATTTTTTATTTTTTATTTTTTGGGACAGGGTCTCTATCGCCCAGGCTGGAGTGCAGTGGCACGATCTCAGCTCACAGCAGCCTCTGCCTCTGGATTCAAACAATTCTCCCGCCTCAGCCTCCCAAGTGGTTGGGATTACAGGCGTGTGCCACCATGCCCAGCTAATTTTTGTCTTTTTAGTAGAGATGGGGCTTCACCATGTTGGCCAGGCTGGTCTTGAACTCCTGACCTCAGGTGATCCACCTGCCTCAGCCTCTCAAAGTGCTGGGATTACAGGTGTGAGCCACTGCACCCAGCCTTCAGCATGGCTATTATTAAAAAGTCAAAAAATAACAGATGCTGGTGAGGTTGCAGAGAAAACGGACTGCTTATACACTGCTGTTGGGAGTGTCAATTCATTCAACCATTGTGGAAAGTGGTGTGCTGGTTCCTCAAAGAACTAAAGACAGAACTACCACTTGACCCAGAAATTCCATTACTGGGTGTGTACTCAAAGGAATATAAATTGTTCTACTATAAAGATACATGCACACGTATGTTCATTGCAGTAAAATTCACTATAGCAAAGACATGGAATCAACCTAAATGCCTATCAGTCATAGTTTAATACCATAGAATATTATGTAGCCATAAAAGAATGAGACTGTGTCCCTTGCAGGAACCTGGATGGAGCTAGAGTCCATTATCCTTAGCAAGCTGACACAGGAACAGAAAACCAAATACCTCATCTTCTCGTGAGAGCTAAATCATAACATATGGAAACATACAGGGGAACAACAGATACTAGGCCTATCAGAAAGGGGAGGGTAGGAGGAGAGTGGTTAAGAAAAAACAACTGTCAGATACTATGCTTAGCATCCAGGTGCTGAAATAATCTGTACACAAAACCCCCAAGTGACAAGTTTACCTATATAACATGCCCATGGACCCAAGAACCTAAAATAAAAGTTAAAATATTATTTTAAAAAAACATTATTGACTATAATGCATACATTTTGGGATTTGTATGTTTATTATCATAGCCATGTGTATTTTTCCCCACATGGAAATTAAAAAGAAACTGAAGAAACTTTTTTTTATTGAGAAGTTCATATGCAATGGAATGTCATAAGGTAACGCTCAAGAACTTTTTGTTTGCTTCCAGGAGATTTTGCTTATAGAAAATTGTTAGTGAAACAACCTCAGTTATTTCCCTTCACTTCAGTGCATCACATCTTACCTGCAAAAGAAGACGTTCCCACTCCCAGGGAGGGGTGAGGCCAACTCCTCCCTACAGCCAGCACAGACGTGATTCTCCTCGTGTGCAATATGGCCACATTAGAAACCCAACAAAATCAGTATCATCCAATCAAATATACCAAGGAACCATCAGTGGGTTTTAGTATTGGTATCTCATTTTCAACTTCAGATTTTAGAAAATTAATATGAAGAAAAAAAATCTTTTTAAAAAGAAAATTATAGGCTTCCTATAGGGGCTGTTTGCCAAAATGTAAAGGTAATTGAGTTGCACTGAAACCAACCATTGCTTCGTTTGATTTTTCCTGGAGCCAATAATTGTTTGCTTCATGTATTATAAATTCTTATTTTTCTTTATGCTTCAAACCTCCCAGGAAAAAATACTCAAGGTGAGTCTGTATTCTTTCCATAACATAGGTTTGGCCTACCTTAAAGGAAATCCTCACCTGGGACATTGCTTGTAGAAATACTGAAACAGGCAGGGCAAGGCATTCTTGCAAGTGTGCAGCACTTTCTGCCTGAAGTGCTGCTTTTCTGAAACCATCTCCCAATTCTGGCTCCTATACTCCGCCATGCAATGAGAGGGCTAATCTTTCAGACATATGCCTACAGCTTGGAGCAGACCAGGTTGGAGACTCGGGACAGGTGGCTGGAAGCCCAGAACTATATGGACAGTATGTGCTCCTGGTAAGACGTAAAAGTTATCTCAGTTCTATGTTACTTTATTCTAGAGTCTCATGTTTATTAGCTTCATTTTCCTCCTCCTCTGATTTCCTGGGCAATGGGGTCTGTGTCAACAAAGGTCCAGTCAGGAAAAAAACACTCCAGGTACTTCGAGAAGGGGGAATTTAACTTGGGGTGGGTCTCAGCTGCTTTGTTTCTGGGGACTTACGGTGGGGGGTGGGGTAGGGCATGCCACCTCCTAAGGTATGCACCCAGGGCATGTATACTAGGTTTTCCATCCTAGAGATACCCAAATTCCTGGATTCTAGCAGAAAGGGGAAGAAGAAAATCCTCCTCTCCAACTCCAGAACAGTTCTCCTGGGCCCAGAGGCTCGAGAGCCTTGCTCTGTGTATCAGTGTCTCCTGAAGAGCAGGTCTGACTGCTGGCTCTCTGTTGAGGCTGGACAGGACTTAGACCTCAGACTACCTTTGTTACACTTTCTTCTTGAGTTTTGCACCCCAACCAAAATTGCTTCTCCAAATTACAAAGCAAAAATTCCCATTCTGTATCTGTGCATGTACGTAGGTACCTTTGGGAGTGACAGAGTGAGGCATTGTCTGTACGACGGGCAAGGCCCAGCTGAAGCAACAACAAAAACTATACAGAAAAGATCAGTATTAGTATAGGTATATGTAAAAATGAAAATCTCAAACCCCCTTCCTCTATCATAGATCTGTTTACATGCCCATTTTCTTCCTATTCTCTTGACCTCCTGCACCTAAAAAAAGTGGACCGTGCTTACTAGTCCCCAAGGCCATACCTCTCAATCCCAAATGCATAGCCAAGAGGCTGAATATTGGTTCAAGCTCCAGTACAATAAAGCCACCAGAAGCTTGGGAAGGTCCCAGGATTCAAAGAGCCATTGGCCTTTTAGTTATTGCTATGAAAGAAAATACTTCAACATTTAACAGGTTAAAACAACAAACATCACTATGTACCCCATAAATATGTACAATTGTGTCCATTTAAAAAGTTTTTAGTTTCTAAGGATCCAAACTTCAGGAATAGCTTAATTTGGTCCAGGCTCTGGAGGCTGCAGTCATACTGTTGACTGGGACCTCAAGCATCCAGGCCTGAAGGATCTGTCCCAAGCTCACTCACATGGTTGTTGGCAGGCCAGTGATCCCAGAGGGAGAGAGAACCCGAAACTGAAGCTGCAGTGTCTTTTATAACCTAATTTCACAAGTGGAGTGCCATCACTTCTGCTGCATATTGCTCACACAGACCAACCCTGGTACAAAGCAAGAGGGGACTACACAAGAGCCTGAATACCAATAAGTGGGGATCATTGAGGGCCATCTTGAAAGCTGGCTGTCATGTCCTCTGATACCTCCTACCCAGCTTTTGCAAAGAGTAATACCAGAGCAGGGAGGTCCTATTCCACTTAACAATCAGCAGTAATTGCTTTTCATTCAGTTCCTGTTCCTTATCCTCCTCCAGGGATCATTGTGAACTGAAGGGATGACTGACATTCTGGAATCCCATGGAAATACCACCGAAAGCTATTAACTATAATCATGGCAGATCAAGTGAGTACATGTGTAGAATTTGGGAGTTAAGCACTATATTGGAAAGTTGAGGTCTTTGATGTATAGCTCGTCTAAGATCATAAATTGAGTTTAGATCTTAGCCTGTATTGGAAGTTTTAGGGTCAGGGGAGTGTCTCACTCCGGGACATTAGACTGGAAGTGGCTACACCTACGATGAGGCCTTGCATGGTAACCTCATTCCAAATAGAGAGGGGCAGGGCTCTCATCTGGGCCAGAGCAAGTGTAATTCAAAAGAAGCCCTTTAATCTTTGGTGGACGTAATGCCTTTTGGCTATCACAACTCCTCCTCCCTCCTCTCAAAAAATATATATATTCTCAAAATGCTGCTCACGAATTTTTTGCTTCTCCTGGGGAGCTATAGTTCTGATGTTGCAGGCAATATAGTAGAGAAAAGGATTTTTATGCTTCCTTTGGAGTAGTAAAATCAACCAAGGCCTAGGGAATCCAAAGGCTAAAGTAAGACGAAATTTTGCAGCATGTGGAGCAGAGGTCCTGATGTATTTCACTGGGTTTCTGAAGCATGAACTAGGGGCAGTCTAAGATACCAGAAATAGTCAAAGGTGTTCTTCCTATTCCTTTACTCAACAATCAACACAGAATAGTACAGGTCACTACAATGTGTGGGGATTTCTCCTCACACAAAACTAGTCAATTATCCAGCAGACACAGGCTGGGTATCCTTTAATTCAATTCTGATGTTATCTATCTGGAGATAGCATCAGATACCACAGGCTGAGGGCTCAGTCCCACAAGACTGCCCCCCACTTCAGGTATCAGCTGCAAGTAGGTTGCCTCCTACACTTCTGACCAACTGGCTATGTAGCAGGAGTTCTCACAAGCCCCTCCTTGGACTTGATTAATTTTTTAGAGTGGTTCATAGAACTCAGGGAAACGTTTACATTTGCCCATTTATTATAAAGGAGATTACACAGGGTACAGGTGAACAGTCAGATGGAAGAGACACAAAGGCGAGGCATGTGGGAAGAGCGTCCATGTCCTCTCTGGGCAACATCTTCCAGGCACCCCCGTGTGTTGAGTTTAGGTATCCAGAAGCTCCCTGACCTTGGACCTTCTGGGTTGTTATGGAAGCTGCTTTATAAAGGCATGATTTATTACATCATTGTCCATTGGTGATCAACTCAACCTTCAGTCACGTTTCCCTCTCAGGAGGCTGGGGATGGAGCTAAAAGTTCCAGCCCTCTAATCTTGTCATGATCTTTCCAGTGACCAGTTCCCAACCTTGAAGCTACTTAAGTGACTCAGCCATCGGTCATCTCATTAGTATACCAAAGACACTTCAGAAACTCTGGAGATTCCAAGGATTTTAGAAACTATAGATGTGTATGTATATGTCTGAAAACTGAGAAAAAGAGCTAATATATATTTCACAGAATCACAGTTGGCTTCTGTAGTTATTCAAGTTGGACTTCTGAAAGGCTTAAGAGAAGCAAATGGTAAAGGTCAATGAGGTTACTGGACATCTGCTATGTTGAAAAATATTTTATATCAGGATAAGCTAGATTGTACTATAGTAACACAACTCCCAAATTTTGACGGCTCAAAGGTTTCTTTCTTTCTCATACTTCGTGTCTGTAAGGGGTTGACCTGAGTATTCTGCTCATTATCACTCAGGCTGGTGAAGCATCTACCATTTTGAACTTGCCAGGTCATAACGCCCATAAAGAACACTCTGGAGAACCTCCCACCAAAAACCAAATCCTCAGTCCTAAATAGACATTGTTTCCAGTCATTTCTGCTCATCATTTTGGACTTAATGAGTTATGTGATCCCAACCAACCAGGAACCAGGAAATAGGGTTTTTTTTAAAAATATGTGCCTGGAGTGAAGAAGGTCAATATTGGTGAACAGCATTATTAAAGACCACAACTGGCATCCTATGAAACTGAAGCCCAGATTTTCTCTTTTGCTTTGTCTACCTCAATTCCCCCAGATCGCACTGCATCTGTGTTAGTGTCTGTAGCTGGCAACAGCAATGTGAGGCTAGAGACAGTAATATATGCTGTGTTCTGGAAACATTATACTTGTTTAGGAAATGCTATGGTTGTACCTAGATGGTATAGGTCTAGAACTGGTGCTATGACATCCATAGGTTCGATCTACCATTTATTTGGAAGACTACCCTTAGGAATAGTAGAACAGAAGAGACTCAGGGTTGGAATTTAACAGTGAAAGTGCTAAAATAATTTCCATCCCCTCCAGTGGAAGACATCCCAGGATGCCGCCATTGGAGAAGGGCCCACTCTTCCAACGCTGCCTGGTGCCAGGTACTTAGGGAGTATAAAGTCAAGCTCATGGCAGGAAAGAGAATGCAACTCAAATGGCTCAAGGGAAAAGGACTTAATGGAAGGATTTTCAGAGGTGTGGGCAGGATTAAGAGAATCAACCAGGTTGTTGAGGCGCCCAAGGCTAGCATCAGTAGGAACCTGGTAATCCCTTGAATCATAAGAAGAAGAAATAGTGCTATCTTAGTTCATCAGTGCTAGAACTGGGGAATAGGGGCTGCTGAACAGATCTATGCTTATTCAAGTACAGAGCCACTGCCAGAAATGTGGCCCAAAGCAGGAAGAAAGCTGGAAGAAATAGCTCATCTTCTTTTCCCACCTGTCAATCTCCTCTCACTGTCTCTCATTGGCTGAACCTGATAAGCCAGCTAGGAAGGGGGCTCCAGTGATGTATTTTGCAGTCACCAGCTTCCTGGGCAGAGAGGTGCAGGAAATGATCTGAGAAAGATGAGGAATGGGGCTGGGGCTAGGGGAGTAAGCAGACTCAACACAGTGAGACTGTCCCTCGCTGAGGTTGAGCAAAATAAAATTACAGTGACTTTTGGCCTTTAATTTATCTAGGATTTTCATTTTCCCAAGGGAAGGGAGATTTTATTTTCTTCATGGCAACAAATAAAGGGTTCATTACTGGTGCTTAAATATCTGAGAGAATTTAATAAAGGGAGAAGATTCATATGGTTTGTTTGGGACATTTTTCACATTGAGCATTCTATGTTTGCTACTTTAGGTGCCCACTGTTCTAGCGAAACAGGTTTATCCATGGCAGGCAACAATTTGAGTTAAGAAATAAAATTGAGGGGTCAATATCTGACTATGAACTTGGGCCAAATGTGTTGGTTTATCTATTTCAGAAGCTTCTAGACTAGAGCGAACAGAAGAACTGCCCATTTCTCTGGGCTCAGGAATTTATAAAAGTCAGTCGTACTAGGAAGCACCCTTAAGTGTTTACCTTGAAGGGAGAAACTTGCCCAAGTGAAGGAGGAGGTCTCATTCCTGGTTGACTATAGCCTTGAGTGAGGACAATAAACCTGAACTCACGGTTCTGATAAAACACAAAGCAGGTAAATGTTGATGAGGAAACACTGCCTCCACTCCCACCAACCAACCATCTCCTTAATCTCCACTCAACACACAAGGAAGACCTGTTACACCTAGAGATATTGCTGAGATGTTGGTTGGGTCTCATTTACTAGTTGATGCAAGGCTAGGTCCATAAGGGGGTCCCTGATTCGGTATACTCATTCTGTCAACTGGAATGAGAGCTCTAGGAAGTTTTTCATGATCTTTATTATTTGAGTGTCTTCACCAAATTCCTTCCTGCTTGCAGTTTGAAGCTCAGCTCTGTTTAGCTAAGTATCTTGGTTTCTAATCCATGGCCTTTGAGAGTGGAGGGTAGATAGCAAGCCATGCCAAAACCTCAAACCCCAGCCTTGTGTTTAATTCAGAGCTCTGTGTTGAAGGTTACATGTCACTGACTGCTGTGGTTTGAATGTCCCTCAAAGTTCATGTGTTGGAAACTTAATCACCAATGCAACAGTGTTGGGAGATGGGGTATAAACAGAGGTGACTAGGTCCTCAGGGCTCTGCCCTCATGAATAATTCCATTATCAGAGTTAGTTTCTGACAAAATGGTGAGTTTTGCCCCCTTTTCTTCCTCTTTCCATGTGATGCCTTCTGGCATGGTATGTAACAAGGAGACCCTCACCAAATGCAAACCCTCAATCTTGGACTTCCCAGCCTCTAGAGCCATAAGAAATGAGTTTCTTTTCCTAGTTACCTAATCCATAGTATTTTGTTATGGCAATACAAGATGGACTAAGACACTGATCTGCCAAGTAACAGAGACACTGAGTTCTGACTTCAATTTTATAAATGTCTCTTGGGGAGCAGGGGACTAGACATCCACTATTCCTTACCCAGTGAAAAGAAAAACTTTTTCTTTTGGTAAGAACACTTTCCTTTTGAAAAACTCTGCTCTCTGACTTAAATCATGCAGTTTGAGTAAGGTTGTCAATCAGAGTCTATAGGGTGGGCACATGACCCAAGATAAGCCAATCGGAACAACAGTAATGATTGGCCCTGCTTTGAGCATATGTTCATCTTTTGCCAGTGTCAGTCCTTGTTGTTAACCTGAATTCTGGTTGGAAACAGCCTTTACCTTTCCTGTAGTGAGGCTGGTAAGAGATGAGCATAAAGCAGCCAGGACCCCATCTCCCACCAGAGAGTCAGTCTTTCACAAGAAAGAATGAATTTGACATTCAAAGCAATAGAAAAATCGGTGAGAATGTTCGAGAAAACATAATTGTCACTCATCCAGTCTTTCCCAGCTGTACCCATGCCCTCCCTGAGGCCAGAAACATTTCCTTCTTGTCTAGGGTAGACTTAATTGGATTTCTGTCACAAGCAACAGAGTCCTGACTGATTTAGTAGAGAAGATGTGTGGCGGTTCTGGGTCCCTGGCCATCGTACAACCTCTGACCTAAATCCCTCACAGTATAGATTATGTAAAGGAATGCCACGAAGTCAACGGTGATCAAAGCTCCATAAATAGGTCGGGTGATGCTTCCCAAAGAAACAATGCCTATTAAAGGCATAGGTTTTCAGAACCCAAAAAGCACCATGGAAGAATTTAAGGAGCTTCAAGTAACAGACTAGTAAAAATAAGGAAATTCTGCAGCATGAAAAATGTCTCACAAGCCATGTTATGGCATTTCAACTTTATCCCACAGGCAATGGGGAGCCACAGGGTCTACCATCTAAGACCCTTAACCTATCTATTCCATCAAAACAACTAATAGGCCTCAGACTGGCACTTCTTGTTTTCAGTGGTAGAAGTCGAGATTAGAAGTTAAAAATAACTGGAAGCAGAATCTGAACTCATTGCATTGTCCTTAGAAGTCTGAGGCAAGGGAGAATGGGACGGTGCTCTTCCTTGGTGATCTCGAACCAAGTTACTGCCTCCCTGACCACCAACCCTACCCCTTACTCCCCATCCCCATCTTCTTATCTGTGAAAGTGGCATTTCCCATTCAGCCCTTTAAAAAAAAAAAAAAAAAAAAGGTTCATTGAGAAACCTTTGCTGACTCATGTACTAACCAACACTTCCACCTAGTGGGAACCTTTGGAAATCATCTCACAGGATCAACACCCCTCTTCCCCACCACCCACTGCACAGCTTCTATAAAAGACAGAAACATCCCATTCTCTGCTTGGTCTCTCAGTGACTATCTCTTTGCTCCCAGTCTTCCACTGCCATGCACATGAACATAGTTCCTTACATGGGAATAAGATTTTGTAACCTGCAAGCAGTGCTCACATGTCAGCCTCTGTGGCCCTCATCCAAAACAGTACATCCGTGCTTCCTGGCTCTGTTCGTCATCTTGGTATAAACATAGGATGGCAATAGTGTACAAACATGGCATTCCTCTGGATCTTTCACTGTCTATTTTGAGTGGCCTTCAGTCCCGTCATATTCCTCCCTAGTAATTTTAGAAATTGTCAATGTCAGTTGACAATGCCAGTCATCTGGGTGACTGTAATGTATGCCATGATTTTTTTTTTTTTTATCAACTATATGTTCACTCACTGGAATGATAATGTTCTTTTGGCATTCATCTATAAATATTACAGCTCCTTGCTTAATGAGATCCCAAAGCCCATGTAAGATACTGGGGACACTGTTATCTATGCTGAAAAGGCCACCATCACCAGATGTTCTCTAGTGTCTAAGCTACTAGTGTCATTGTCAAGGGTATTGGCTATTACTATTACCAGGACATCATCCCCCTCCCCCGCCCCTACCGTCTCCCCTCACTATCAGCAGTTGTCATCAATTGGCTTTCTTACATATTCAGTGTTCTATGAAGACAAAAGGTTTCTGCTCTACAGTCCAAAGACTGATGAAATATTTCTATTGGAGAAAATTATCCCTACTTCTAATTCTACTTATTTCTATACACCAACTTCTATCCACTTTTTTCAAACCTAGGGTCAGAAGAGCAATATGTCTATTGAAACTTTGTATGAAGTTCCACCAAAGTGAGTTTTGCTTCTTCTCTTTTCCAGTGCCTAATTCTGAGACATGGCCAGGTTTGAGGCTGGGTAGGAGAAAAACAACTAGAGAGCCAAGTCTCACTGCTCTGTTTCTCACTTTGAGAAAAGGGCAGATGATTCAGGATCCTGCCTTCTTGATGGATTTCTAGACCTGGGAATTGCCTTGGACATCATCCACTTGCTGTATGCTATGTTCAGCCTGGAACATCACTGAGGGAAGAGGATGGGAGGGGAAGGAAGAGTGGGCAGAAGGGAGAGAGAGACAGGAACAAAAAGAATACAGTGAAAACTCTGTGAAAAAGTAGCAAGTGTCCATATTTTTCAGGTCACTTGGTGGACATGACTTTCTATCTTTCGTGTAATATGGAATCAAAATTGTTGAAATAGACTGATTTGGTCTCCCTTTAATTGTCAGGAGTGAAAGAGTAAAGGGATGTGTTTGTTTTGCTTTGGGTCTATTTTTGGTCATGAATTTTGCAAGATTGCCAGGGATTATGTTTATTTTCTCTTGTTGGCTGAAGATTTCACTCTGTTTTTCTGAGAGGCTGGGCTTGTCTTTTCCACCCATTTCCTGGGAAAGAACATAGAAAAGCAGGCAGTGGAATGGCTTCTGCAGAGGCAGGACTTGAGCTGACCTAAGAGGAGGCAATGGCTCGGGTCCACAGAGCAGAAGGCCTGGCTTTCAATTCTCCACTTGCATCACGGTCCCTGTGTTAAACATTGCTAAGTTGCGGACTTCATGCACCCAGCACAGGCCCTAGGACAGAGTAGGCATGCAATAAGAGCTTGCTGAATAGAACCGAACAGAGAATATCAAGGTTATTGGGAGATACCTAGAGGGTTAATCTGGATCTTCTATGCAAAACTGTAGGAACAATGAAGGAGGAAGCTATTTAGTTGAAAAGAAATATCAGAAACTGGAAAGTGCAAATTCAAAAATCCTGCAGAGACATTTAGAATAGGTCTAAAATCTTAGTGTCAGAAATTGAGAATTTGAGGAAATGTAGTTGAACCTGCTATTATAACCAATGAAGTGGCCGTGTCTTGATTCTGCCACCAGTTTTTGGGCAACACCAGGCAAGTTTTTCTATCTCCCTCACGTGGCCTGATTCACATTGCCCAGGATCCTGTAAGAGGAAGGGAGGCGTCCCCTGTGGCAATGAATGGAGGGGAAGCATTGACTGTGACAGGAACAGGGCATATAAATAACATATTCTCATAGCAGCATTTGGGAAATACAAGGAACCAGAATAAAACTGTGTCCCCAGAGTCTGGAAACAGGGTTTCTTCACTTACCAATGGACTAATATTTTTTTGAGACAAGGTCTTACTCTGTTGCCCAGGCTGGAGTGCAATGGCATGATTGCAGCTCCCTGAAGCCTGATCACCATGGCTTAAGTGATCCTCCACCTCAGCTTCCCTAGTAGCTGGGACCATGGGCATGCACCAACACACCTAATTTTTTCATTTGCAGAGACAGGGTCTTGCAATATTGCCCAGGCTGGTCTCAAATTCCTGGGCTCAAGCAATCCACCTGCCTTCAGCCTCCCAAAGTGCTGAGATTGTGAGCATGAGCCACAGCACCCAGCTCACCAATGAATTATTGAGTGGTATGTGCCAAACTCAGTACTGACCACAGAAGATAGATAGATGAGGAAAATGTAGTCACCATTCTGAGAAAATTCATAATCACTCAATTGACTCATACTTCTTTTCTGTAGAATATCCAACTCCAGCATCCCTTTTACTACAAGTTCCTGTCTCCTATTCCTTCTGCACCCACTCAATGATTCCTTGACCCGCCCTAACACCACCCAGCTCCCAGCTCCCAGCTTACTCAGCCTCCTCACCTCTCTACCTTCATATTTTCCTATGAATCCATGGCCAGCTGTATTCTTAACAACTTCCTAATATCCCCAATGCCCTTGATCTTTCCACCTTGTCAAGTCCCAGTTTAAATGCAACCCATGCTTTTCATCCATTACTTAAATATTATTTAAATACCTGCCATGGACCCCAGACACTCTTCTTAGATGCTAAGGATACATTAGTGAGGAATAAAATTTCTCCTGGGGCCTGTGTTCTATAGGCAGTAGAAAATTTTCATATAAACAATATATAGTAAAAAAAAAAAATACAATAAAATGTCATAAGGGCTATGAAAACAAAGCAGAGTAAGAAGAGGGGTCCGGGAAGGACTCTTTGACCTGAATGAAGTAAAAAAGTGAGCCAGGAGAATATCTTGAATAAGAAAACTCCACGGGCTGGGCAGCCTGTAATCCCAGCACTTTGGGAGGCTGAGGCGGGTGGATCACGAGGTCAGGAGATCGAGACCATCCTGGCTAACACGGTGAAACCCCATCTCTACTAAAAATACAAAAAATTAGCCAGGCGTGGTGGTGGGCGCCTGTAGCCCCAGCTACTGGAGAGTCTGAGGCTGGAGGATGGCATGAACCTGGGAGGCGGAGCTTGCAGTGAACCAAGATCACACCACTGCACTCCAGCCTGGGCGACAGAATGAGACTCCATTTCAAAAAAAAACAAAACAAAACAAAAGCAAAAACAAACAAACAAAAAAAACTCCAGGAAGGGAAGCCCTAGGGTGGGAAGACAGTGTGGCTGTGTGAACTAACAGAGAGGAGGAGTGGTAGGAAGTGGAAAGCCAGAAACAGGTGCACATAGGGCCTCGTGAGCTGTATTTGAATTCTAAGCATAATGGGAAGCCATTGGAGAGGGAATATTTCAGCAGGAGTGATGTGATCACTGGAGGAGAGAGCCTCCAACACAGGTGCTGTTGCAGAAATCCTGGGGAGAAATGGAGATTCATGCAAGGAGGGTGGCAGTGATGAGAAGGGCTCAAGTGCAGGACACGGGGACTGTAGGTTGAACCCACAGAATCTATGAAAAAACCGGGCATGCGTCACAGAGAATCTTGAGACAGAATCCAGAGTGACTCCAAAGTGAAGAGTGTTGCCATCATAAGAGATGGGGGATTATGAAGAAAGGAGTAGGTTGGCAGAGAGTGACAAGGAAATTAGAAGCTGTTTCCTAGACACATTTGAGATGTCTCTTAGCCAAGTAAGCTATTAAGTAGGCAGTTTAACATACATAAACATGGGGTGCAGTGGCTCACACCTATAATCCCAGCAGTTTGGGAGGCTGAGATGGGTGGATCACCTGAGATCAGGAGTTCAAGACCAGCCTGGCCAACATGGTGAAACCCCATCTGTACTAAAAATACAAAAACATAGCTGGGCATGGTGGCAGGCGCCTATAATCCCAGCTACTCAGGAGGCTGAGGCAGGAGAATTGCTTGAACCCGGGAGGCGGAGGTTGTAGAGAGCAACTCCAGCTACGCTCCAGCCTGGGCAACAAGAGCAAAGCTTGTTGCCAAAAGAAAAAAGAAAAGAAAGGAAAAAAAAAAAAAAAAAAAAGTAGGGTCATCAGATTACCAATAATGTCTGAAGCCACACTGCCACATGAGATTTTCTAAGGAGTGGGCATAAATAAAAGAGGTATAAGAATGGAGCCCTGGGGACATCTTGATGTTTAGAATCCAGAGGGGTAGGAAAACCAGCAAGGACATTGAGACAGAGTCACCAGAAGGATAGAAGGACACCTAGATGAACCAGCGTCCTGGAGGCGAAGGAAGGAAGCATGTCAGAAGGAGCCCTTTGACTGTCTCCATGTGCCTGGCTGTCACTAAGATGGCCCAGGGAGCCGGGGAGCGTGCTTTCCCCGCATGCCCATGCTTTCTATCTCAAGAGGGTCTTGGGGCTGCTGGGTCCTCTGCTCAGCCTTTACTGGGTAGTTTCCTTGACCAGTCCCACAGTATTTCTTTTGCTTTCCCCATCCCTGACCCCTTCACATCCTACAAACAGGCTTTTCCTCTCTTAGACAATGAGAGAACTTCCTTTCCTTCACATCAGAATGACTTCCATTCTCTTTGTCTGTCAGAGGAGCAGAAGTGGAGCTCTGGATTCCTTCTCTGGGCAGAGTACCACATTTGCCACCTGGATTCTCAGTATCCCAGACTCCCTGTGGCCAAAAACTTGCACAGATCACCAACTACTCATCCTGCCCTCAACGGGCTGCCTAGTCCTGGTCTTGGAAATAGAAAGACTGGTTCATCTCTAATGTGGACAGGCTCCTAGCTTCCTCACTTTTAATTTGCCTTCCACCTTATCAAACTCAGATCTAGTGGTCACAGTGTCTCCCTGTTCATAGACTTCAGAGGCTTATTCAGGAGAAATTCCACATTATTGCAGGGCATTTAAGTAAGACCCACTGCAGTCTGACTCCTCAGTCCTCCAATTTGTCTCCTGCTATACACCAATGCTCCACTATGTATGGGAAACATAACCCTCCCCAAAATACCGTGTACATTCTTGGCCACAGGCCAAACTTAATCCCTATGCCTGGATTTTACCATGAAGGCTTCAACATGTCAGCTCAAACGCTATCACCTTTGATATTTTCTAGACCATCTCCTCCCTGCCCCAGTTCGTCTACCAATCAGAATTCATTGCTGTCTCCTCTGTCTACATAGACTTTGTTCCTCTATTGTTGTGCCTGTCATTACAGTGCCCTTGTCTCTGTCACTCACACTGACTCACAGCTAGTTCACTGGTGGTCATGTTCACTTCTGTTTACCCCACAGGGCCTTACCCTTATAAGGGGCTCAAAACTGGAACTGGGTTTGAGCTGGGCTGGGGGTTGGCTGCCAGTTGCAGGAGGGATTTTACAACTAAGGAAATGCTTCGAGCTGGAGCCTTAGGTACGGATGGGTCTGGAATGTTTGGTAAATAATGGGCAGGCCAGTGTGGCTGGAACTGAGGGTTCTGATGATGCTAGGAAGACTAAGTTGTTGGGGTCAGGGATTTCAAAGGACACTAGTGGTCATGCTCAAGGGTCTGGACCTCATCCTTTAGGCAGTACCCTGTGTTCTCCCAAGTTCTGTCGATTTCAAATGTCTATTTTTCTGTCAGACCATTCACTGCAAGTATCTTTCCAGAAATCATGATTCTGTGGCAAAGTGATTCTCAGCAGGGTTGTGACGTGGAGAAAGGGGTGACTGGAGAAGTATGTATGCTACCGTGAATTGTGGAGGGGGATGACATTGGATGTTTGGCAGGGAGGCTGTTAGTGCAATGGAGGTGACAGAGGAGGGCCAGGACCAAGATACTCAAAGTGGGGACAGGAAGAAAGCAGCCCTGGGAAATCCTGCACTTCACAGGAAGAGGGAAACACCAGGTCCACCCCTTGGGCAGACAAATGAGACGTCTAAGAGCCTTGAAGGTAAACAAGTTGCCTAAGCTCCTGGATTAAAACTCATTTCATAGCTCCTGGTCCAGTGATCCTTTCCCGTCCTGTGAGTGGAATGAGAGGCTATGAGTGAGAATGGAGCTCAGGAGATCCCAGTGATATGTGCAAATTTAATACTAAAATAACCCTGGGCTACATATACATACTGGCTTTGCCTCTAGCATCCCAATAAACAGGGGTCGACTGGCACATTCTCTCTGAGGCCTGCGTTTTCTGAGCTGGCTCTTCTGGGTGTGCATCTCTCCTTTGCCATCACAGGTGGCCTGCTCTGCTCCAGACTCTGGGCTCACTGGGTCCTGGAAAAGGGGCAGCCAGGGTGACTTTTGAATACAGTGAATTTTCCCCATTACACAACTGCATATTCTCATCACTGTAGTCCAGAGAATAAAGACAATTGGTACCAAAACAAATGACCCACGACCACAAAGGGCATCAGCAATTTTCTAAGCACACAGCCTCACCTGGTGAGAATTCACAGCCACACGCACCTGGCCTGGATCTGCTTTCCTGTGGCTCTCTCGGGGCTTCTCCCAGGAAATCTTGCTCTGGTTCTACAGCCTGCTCTGCCCTGCTCATATTTCTACCACTAACTACCACAAAAAACAAAATGCAACTGTTTTGCCAATACAGGTTGTTCTGGAGTTTTAAACATGGAGTTTAAAACTGAGGCAGTTATAATAGAAGTCAAAGAGGAACAGAATGGAAAAACAGAGTGGAACAAGAGGAAAGGAGATATTAAGATAATCACTAAGAATACGTCTTCAAAAGAGCCCATCAAGTATTGAACTTCTAAGATGACACACACTTAGAAATATACTGGTGACATTTCTGTACCTCAAAGATAAAGAGAATTTTAAAAGCTTTCAGAGATGCAAAAAAATTTTCCACAAAGGAACAAGAATCAAAAAGACTTAAGACCTCATCCAATTCTGGAAGCTAAATGACAGTGGAACAATGCCCTCAAAAATCTGAAAGAAATGGCTAGATATAGAATCCCTGGGATAAAAATATCAAATCAAGTGTAAGGAAGTATAAAGATGATGTACTAGGGTAGGTCCTTGGAGAAACATTACAAGAGAGGATTATGTGTGCAAGAAATTTATTACAGCAAACACCTGTAAAGACACGAGGCCAGAATAGGCTCAGCAAGCTGTCAGACAGCAACAATGATCATGACCCCTGTAAAGGAGAGAGTGAAGGAAGACAGGGCAGGTGGGCATTAGAGTTAGAAAAGTCTGTGGGGGGCTCTCAAGCCCCTGGGGAGTATTGTCTTCCTGCTCAGTCTTTGGCTGGGAGTAGCCTCTCAGAAGCCCCAGTGTGGATGTGCTGATGGATTTCAGAGGCAGCATCAGAGTCTGTGGGTCAATTATACTCCCTGCAGTGGAAATTCTGAGGGACACATTCTCACAGCAGCCACTGATGTCTTCTGATTTACAAAGATTCAGAAAGTTTACAACCCACTAACCTTGTGTGTTAAAAATGAAGGATATACTTCATCCCAAAAGAAACACATCCCAAAAGGAGAGGGAAATCTGATAAATCATAGGCACTGAGATCACCCCAGAACAGCAAAAGAAGTTGGAAAATTAAGAAAGTCCACGTAATCTCAATGTCTGGCACAGTACCCTGGTGTCACAGGCTATAAAGCATCACACTTCCTTCCACTAAGGGTTCAATCACCCCATATGGAATTGGCTATCAATAAAAGCCAAATAATCATAATCATAAATATTTTTTGTTTCTTACAGAATCTGTGGAAAAGCACAGTAGTCGTTTTAGTTGAAGGACACACAAAAAAACTATCCTTTTCACTTTGTTAAAGTTTGATACAGTGAGTCAGATGGGGAAAGGGGAGAAGGAAGGTGGAAAGAATGAGCAGCTCACTAGTTTTCTCACCTTTCATGACAGAGGTATGTCTAAATGTGAGCAGGTGGGAATACAATTCAAGATGATATTTGGGTGGGGACACAGAGCCAAACTACATCATTCTGCCCCAGACCCTCCAAATCTCATGTCCTCACATTTCACAATCAATCATGATTTCCCAACAGTTCCCCAAAGTCTTAACTCATTTCATCATTAACCCAAAAGTTCATAGTCCAAAGTCTCATCTGAGACAAGGCAAGTCCCTTCTACCTATGAGCCTGTAAAATCAAAAGCAAGCTAGTTACTTCCTAGATACAATGGGGGTACAGGTATTGGGTAAATACAGCTGTTCCAAATGGGAGAAATTGGCCAAAACAAAGGGGTTATAGGGCCCATGAAAGTCTGAAATCCAGCAGGGCAGTCAAATTTTAGAGCTCTAAAATAATCTCCTTTGACTCCAGGTCTCACATTCAGATCACACTGATGCAGGAAGGTGGGTTCCCATGGTCTTGGGCAGCTATGCCCCTGTGGCTTTGCACAGTATAGCCTGCCTCCTTGCTGCTTTCATGGGCTGTTGCTAAGTGTCTGCGGCTTCTCCAGGTGCATGGTGCAAGCTGTAGGCAGATCTACCATTCTAGCATCTGGAGGATGCTGGCCCTCTTCTCACAGCTCCACTAGGCAGTGCCCCAGTAGGGCCTCTATATGGGGGCTCCAACTCCAAATTTCCCTTCTGCACTCCCCTAGCAGAGGTTCTGCATGAGAGCCCTGCCCCTGCAGCAAACTTCTGCCTGGGCACCCAGGTGTTTCCACACATCTTCTGAAATCTAGGAGGAGGTTCCCAAACTCCAGTTCTTCGCTTCTGTGCACCTGCAGGCTCAACATCACATGGAAGCCACCAAGGCTTGGGGATTGCATCCTCTGAAGTCATGGCCTGAGCTCTACATTGTCCCCTTTCAGCCACAGCTGGGGTGGCTGGGATACAGGGCACCAAGTCCCTAGACTGCACATAACACGGGGACCCTAGGCCTGCCCACAATACCATTTTTTCCTCCTAGACCTCCAAGTCCATGAATGGAAGAGTCTGCAGCAAAGGTTTCTGACATGCCCTGGAGATGGTTTCCTCATTGTCTTGGGGATTCACTCTAGGCTCCTCATTACTTATGCAAATATCTGCAGCTAGCTTGAATTTCTCCTCAGAAAATGAGATTTTCTTTTCTATCAAATTGTCAGGCTGAAAATTTTCCAAATTTTGATGCTGTTTCCCTTTTAAAACTGAATGCTTTTAACAGCACCCACATTACATTTTGAATGTTTTGCTGCTTAGAAATTTCTTCTACCAGATACCCTAAATCATCTCTCTCAAGTTCAAAGTTCCGCAAATCTCTAGGGCAGAGGCAAAATGCCTCCAGTCTCTTTGCTAAAACATAACAAGAATCACCTTTGCTCCAGTTCCCAACAAGTTCCTCATCTCCATCTGAGACCACCTCAGCCTGGACATCGTTGTCCATATCACTATCAGGATTTTAGTCAAAGCCATTCAACAAGTCTCTAAGTTCCAAACTTTCCCATATTTTCCTGTCTTCTGAGCCCTACAAACTGTTCCAACCTCTGCCTCTTGCCCAGTTCCAAAGCTGCTTCCACATTTTCAGGTATCTTTTCAGCAGTGCCCCTCTACTGGTACCAATGTCCAGTATTAGCCCATTTTCATGCTGCTGATGAAGACATACCCAAGATGGGGAAGGAAAAGAAGTTTAATTGGACTTACAGTTCCACATGACTGGAGAGGCCTCAGAATCATGGCAGGAGGTGAAAGGCACTTCTTACATGGCAGCAACAAGAGAAAATGAGGAAGATGCAGAAGTGGAAACCTCTGATAAAACCATCAGATCTCATGAGACTTAGTCACTACCATGAGAACAGTATGGGAAACTGCCCCCATGATTCAAATCATCTCCCACCAGGTCCCTCCCACAACATGTGGAAATTATGGGAGTACAATTCAAGATGGGATTTGGGTGGAGACACAGAGCCAAACCATATCAGTGTGATTTAGATAAATGTTTATGAGTAACTTTATCTGCCTCTGAATTGTTCGTTCTTGACCAGTTTGCTTCTGATTCCCTGCCGGTAATTCTTGGAATATATATACAGAGGACAGTCACATAAAGAACCTTCTGGCCTGTTTTTATCTAATGCTGATAGCAGAATCCTAAAAAAAAAAAAATCACAGATTAAAGCCAAAACTCATTCCCAGATATAAGCACCAAGTAAAGGGTCATTGTAGAAAACAAAAAAACTTTAGATTATGAAGTTTTATCTATTTTGATTGCTTTGTCTGAAGGACAGAGCCATGACCAAATGATGTAGAGTGTATACTGCTGTCAGTCATCCAAGGGCATAAAAGGAGAAGGGGATGAACCAATACTGAATGCTATTCTTTTAGAGTAGTTGTATTGGGTTGTCTATGTATTGGGTAGGTCAGCCATGCAAGCAACTATATGAAGGCTTAGGATTAAAACCTGAGCTGTTAATAAAAAAAGGCATCTGTTTGAGGGGAGAAAAAAAAAGGCGAGGGATAGAAGGAAAGTGGGCCCTCCTTCTGTAGAAGGAGATAGGGGCGCTCAGAACTGAGAAGCAGATGGTTTGGCCAGAACCTAGAGGAGACCTCTTGTGAATGCACACAGACTTCAGATTCTAGAAGCAATGATATACAGTATCCAATATCAAATTTTTCCCTTTCTGCTTTGTGACCATCTTCTATTACTCTAAAGCTTTCAGTAAGATACACCATAGCCTAAGTCTAATTGTAAGAAGGAAAGATGCAGTGGCCAGACTTGGCCAAAACAAATGTAATAAGAGCAGCAACAGTCAGTAGAAGCAATTTGTAGAGAGCAGAAAATGTCTTAAAGAATTTTGGAACTGCATCATTGGTAGAGGGTTTCTGTGAAATTTTGTGGAGAACAGATAACTTGATTAGAAGAATGGACTTCCCATGGCCAATTAGAAAGGTTTTATACCCTTATCTCTAAAAGGGAAGGCTGGCTACTTACCAGTGGAGAAATCAGGGATTGAAGAATTTTTTCTACAAGTAACCATTAATTTTTGCATGTAAAAATCTATTTCTTTAGCTTCTCTTGAGTTTTTTAATGAGGACAGTCATAACATATACAATTAGTGAAAACTTTGCTTTTATCTTTCCAATGTTATTTTATTTTTTCTTATTGTACTGCCTAGGATTGCCAGTTCAGGGTTAAATAGTAATGGTGGTAATGGGCATCCTTGTTCCTGATTTTAAAAGAATACTCATTATGAAGTATGTTACTTCCTATAGGTTTTTGGAAGATACACTTTGTTGGATTAAGCAGTTGCCTTGTATTCCTTGTTAGTTGAGAATTTCATAGAATGGCATCCATTGAGATATATCATTTATCTCCTTATCTCTGCCAATATCACAGACTTGATTACTAAAACTATGTAAGGTCTTAAAGTTGGATAGACAGATTCCTTCCATTTCTTTTTTTATATAAAATCAAATCATACCAATTACTTTGCTTTCCTGTCTAAATTTTGGAAAAACTTTGATAGAAATTCGTTTAAACCTGGGGCAAATTTATATAATAACTATTGACATCTTCTAATGCATGAACAGTGTATCTCAATTCATTTCTTTGATTTCTTTAATCAGTGTTTGTTTTCAGCATAGAAAATGTATAGGCTTTGTTGAATACTATTTCATTACCTTCTGAGAATGTCTTGATTTACCCTTCATTCTTGAAGAATATATTGACTGAATGTAGAATTCTTGGCTGACAATTCTTTTCTTTCCTACTTGAAAAATATTGTGCCAGACAGTTCTCTTCTTTCATACTTGAAAAATGTGCCATTTCCTTCTGGCCTCCAGAGTTTCTCATGGGAAATAATTGCCATAGAAGTTGTTTTTCTCATAGTTAATGTATCATTTCTCCTGCTGTTTTCAAGGGTTTTTTGGGTTTTTTTTTTCCTCTATAGTTTTTAGAAGTTAGAGTATGTACGACTTGGTGTTGATTTCTTTGGGTTTCCCCTATTTGGAGTTCTCTTAGCTGCTTGAATCTGTAGTTTTATGTATTTTGCCAAATGCGGGGAGTTTTTAGCCACTATGTCTTCAAGAACATTATCAGACTCACCTTCCTTCTCCTCTCTATTTGGGACACCAGTGATGTAAATGTTATATTTTATATATATACTTCCACAAATCCCTGAGGTTCTGTTAATTATTTTTGGTCTACTTTCTGTTCACACTGCATAATTTCTTATATTCCATCTTAAAGTTCACTGATTATTTCTTCAATTTTGCAAGAAATAATTCAGACTTCACATTCTAGAAGCAATATTCAGTAACATCCCTTAAGGGTTTTTTTCTGACTACAAAGACCCAGAAGAAAGTTTTAAAAAAAAATTTAACTAATTGTATTTTTACTTCTAAAATTGTCGATTCTCATATCTTCTATGTCTTTGAGACTTTATTTGTTTCAAATATGGTCATAATTGTACCTTGATTTTTTTTTCTTTTATTTTTTTTGAGACAGAGTCTCACTCTGTTGCCCAGATTGGAGTGCAGTGGCGCGATCTTGGCTCACTGCAACCTCTGCCTCCCGGGTTCAAGCGATTCTCCTGCCTCGGCCTCCTGAGTAGCTGGGATTACAGGTGCACGCCACCATGCCCCACTAATTTTTGTATTTTTAGTAGAGATGGGAATTCGCCATGTTGGTCAAGCTGGTCTCAAACTCCTGACCTCAGGTGATCCACCCACCTCGGCCCCCTAAAGTGCTGAAATTACAGGCATGAGCCACTGTGCCCAGCCTTTTCTATTTTTTATTGTACTAAAATACCCATAGTGTAAAATTTATCATCTTAATCATTAAGTGCATATAGTTCAGTGGTATTAAGTACATTCATATTGTTACACAACTTCATCACTATCCATCTCTTTTCAAATTCAAACTGTCTATTCCCATTAAACAATAACATCCCATTCTCTCTCCTCCCAGCCCTTGGCAACCACCATTCTACTTTGTCTCCCTAGTTTTGACTACTCTACCTCATACATGGAATTACATAGAATTTGATATTTTTGTGTCTGTAGCAAAATGTCCTAAATGTTCATGCACATTGTAGCATGTGTTAGAATTTCCTTCTCTTTGGAGGAAGAATAATATTCCATTATATGATATGCCACATTTTGCTTTTTCATCTGTTGATGGCTGTTTGGGTTGCATCCACATTTTAGTTATTGTGAATAATGCTTCTGTGAATATGGGTGTACAGATATCTCTCTTAGATCCTGCTTTCAGTTTTTAGGTGAAAGTGGAATTGCTACATCATATGGTAATTATATCTTCAACTTTTTGAGGAACCACCCTACTGGCTTTCACAGTAGTAGTACTACTTTATACTCCCACCAACAGTGCATGAAGATTCCAATTTCTCCACATCCTCACCAATGCTGTTTTTTTTTTTTTTTTTTTTTTTTTGGCAGTAGCCATCCTAATGGGTATAAGGTAGTATCTCATTGTGGTTTTAATTTTCATTTCCCTAATGTTTAGTGATGCTGATCATCTCTTTGGGTGCTTACAGGCCATTTGTATCTCTTCTTTGGCGAAATGTCTATTCAAGTCTTTTGCCTATCTTTTAAAGTCTGGTGTTTTTCACTGATTTTTATGATGACTATCTTAAACTATTTGTCAGATCATTCTAATGTCTCTGTCATATTGGTATGAGCACTTATTACCTCTTTTCACTCAGTTTGAGATCTTTGTGGTTGGTATGATGAGTGATTTGTGATTGAACCTTGGAAATGTGGGGTATCATGTCATGAGAGTCTGATCTTATTTAAACTTTCTGTTCTAACTGGCTTCCTCTGACACTGCACTGATAGGGGAAAGGGGGTTCCATTGACAGGTGGGGCTGGAAGTCCAGGTTTCCCACTTGGCCTTTATTAACACCTGAGAGAGAGAGAACTCCTTGTTACTGCTGGGCAGAGGTGAAAGTTCCAGCTCCCAAGTAGGCCTCCCTGGTTAAGGGAGGGGTAGAAGTTTCTCATGAGTGTTCTCCAAATAGCCTCCACTGACACCATAGGAGTGGAGGGTAGCCTCATTATGGCTGGGTGGTGGCGAAAGGCCCAACTCTCTCCGTAGGCTTCCTGACCCCCACCCTCCAGCAGGAGGGGAGAAATGTCTTATTACTGCCAAGAGGCCACGGAAATTGAGGCTCCCACATGAGTGGAGGGTGCGTGGTCCTGCCAGGCGGGATGAATGTTTGCACTTGGCCTTGATACCAGTTTTTGGAGGAGAGGAGATTTTGGTGCTTCCTTACAGTCTGGCCAAGGCTCCCCACTTGGCCTCTGCTGGCCTGGGGACCACCAAAACTCTGCTTTAGCCAATGCAATGTGGGTAAATTTGATAGGAGCAGGAGACTCAAATATGTTAGCGCAGTTTCGTTTAATCTTTTTTGTGTTATTATTATTATTTGAGATGGAGTCTTGCTGTCACACAGGCTGAAGTGCAGTGGGACAATCTGTGCTCAATGCAACCTCCGCCTCCCAGGTTCAAGCGATTCTACTGCCTCAGCCTCCCTAGTACCTGGGATTACAGGCATATGCCACTACACCAACTGTTTTTGTATTTTTTTTAGTAGAGATGGAGTTTTGTCATTTTGACCAGGCTGGTCTCAAACTCCTGATCTCAGGTGATCCGCCTGCATCGGCCCCTCAAAGTACTGGGATTTACAGGCATGAACCACCGTGCCCGGCCTAGTTTAATCTGTTGCTTGCCTGCCATTCACTAAAGGAAGAGCGTGCTCCAGGTTTAAGGACCTGAACACAACCTGCAACTTGAAGGCTGAAACCCAGATTTTAGCCTATCCCAGCTGACTCATATACCCTGCAGTAAGAAATCAATGCTTGCTATTTAAATGCTGAGTTTTGGTGGTCCTGAGGCCAGCAGAGGCCAAGTGGGAAGACTTGGCCTTGATAATGAAACCCTTTTTCAGTGGGGCAGGGAACTATATTCTGCCCAGAAACTTTACAGTATCTTTCCATTGTACATAGAGGATGTGGATGTATAATTCTATTATAGGAGAGTAAAAAAAAAAAAAAAAAAAAAAAAAAACTGAGTCCAACACGCAATATATTACAATTAATTGCTGATCTCTATTGTCCTCCATTTAATTACTGTGGACTCTGTTCTTTTTCTAATTTCTTGAGTTGGATGATAAACTCACAAATTTTCAGACTTCTTTGAGCATATGAGGCTGTAAATTTCTCTAAAGGTAGCTTTAACTGTGCCCCATGAATTTTGAAATCTAGATTTTTATTATTTAGTTGAAATGCTTCTTTATATCTCTTACAATATTGTCTTTGACCCAAAAACTACATGTTTGAAAATTTCCAAATGTATTTTTATAATTTTTTGGTTACTGCTTTCTAAGTTAATTATACTGTGATCAGATAATACAATCTGTGTGATATTGATTCTTTCAGTATTTGTAAGGTTTGCTTTATGTCTTAATATGTGGCTAATTTTCATAAATGTTCCATGTGTGTAAGAGTAAATTTTATATTTTTTTAATTTGTGATATAGGGTTCATTATATGTTCATTATGTCAGTCATTATGTTAACATCTGCCAAACATTTATTAATTTTTTATTGATCTGTCAATGTTAGATTGTTTTGGAGTTGACCTTTTCCTTGTACTTCTCTCAACTTTTTGCTTTCTATGTTTTTAGGCTGTTTTAGGCATATAATATTTAGAAATGTCACATCTTCCTTAGGAACTGAAATTTTACAAATATGGAGAAGCTCTCCTTAAAGCCAAAAAGCATTTCTGGAGGTATTTTGAGATACCTACACCAGCTTTTCGGTTAATATTTGCCTGATATTATCTTTTTTCCATTCTTCTACGTGTGACCTTTATGTTCTTTCATGTTTGAAGTATCTCTTAATGATGGCATAGAGCTAATTTTAAAAATATCCAATTGGACAATCTGATCTTTCAAATGACTTAGCCCCTTTATGTAATGATTATTGTATACTTATATATTTCTAGAATCTTTCTGGTGCTGCTAAAAGACATTTTCCCCATGTTGTAATATCTTTGAAATTAAAGTGTTTCTTACCATTCATGTTGTAGTTAGCAGCTTTTATTTCTTAGTAGCATGTAAAATTTAAGTACATTTTACAACTGATGTCATCCTAGATTTCTTAGATTCTAAGAAATACAATATTTACTCAGATTTTCTTAACTTTCTCTTCCCCTTCCACCTCTTTTATCTTTATTGACTTAAGGTTTTCAATTTCCTTTTTTCCCTTATACTTGGAATTTTCACATTCTGTCTGTATCATTTTAGTGATTACTCTTAAAATTGTACCAAGCATGCTTTAAATTCTAAAGCTAATCGGTATCTTACTCAGATTCTTCCAGAAGCTGCCCTTGAGACAAGAACTTGGGTACAGGCATTTGGAAGTAAAATCAGGAAGCACAAGTGAATGAATGGGGCAGTGAGATGGGGAAGAGAGAGAAGCCAATATAGGAAGCCCTCATGAGCAGGTAGCTGTTGTGAATGAAGTGCTCAAACCCTCTGAATAAGCAAATGGAATGTGTCTGACAATTTTCCCACCAGGGGATGAGGAGGTCAGGACATTTATCTGAGTCCTCTATTGGTTGAACGTCATCCCTAAATTTCTGGGTTACAGGTGCTTAAGGCAGAGCACGTTTCTATGGTTCAGGAGAAAGACATTGGGCATAGGAGAGAGACGTGTGCTTGAGCAGGAGCTGTCAGCCTGTTAAACTGTCTACCAC
Organism: Piliocolobus tephrosceles; assembly: GCF_002776525.5. Classification (NCBI taxonomy): domain Eukaryota; kingdom Metazoa; phylum Chordata; class Mammalia; order Primates; family Cercopithecidae; genus Piliocolobus; species Piliocolobus tephrosceles. Next base: position 128,789,732 of record NC_045438.1, read on the forward strand.
AGTTGCAAATGAACTTGGGTTGGCAGAAAGGATACTGTAGAAACCGGTATCAACAGTGCCTGCTATGATTAGTATATTTCTAATCTCCTCCTGCCTATTGCCAAAACCTTGAACTTTTCATTTCAATTACCAATTCCACTTCATATATTAATTAGTATATATATTATCTCTACTTCTTTGTACACCTCCTAAAACAATGATTATTTGTATTATTTTAAACAATGGTCATTCAGCTTTACCCATATGTTAATCATTTTCCTTGCTCACCTTCTTGAGAATCTCACTTTTTTTTGTGGGTTTAATTTTTCTTCCTTTAGTTATGTTTTCCTCACCATCTGAACTTTCTGGTTCCTAGGTTTGGATATTGAATTTGGATACTGAAACTGTAAAGTATATCATGTTATGCAAGTCTATTTCATTCCTGCATTTTAGATAGCAAATAGCAAGTGTTTTTATAGAGTGGAATTTATGTAGTTTTTTTTTTTCCCCAGAAACAGTCTGTTATGGAATTTAGTCTTTGTCTTTGTGAAAATGACTTTTTCCCTCAGTCCTGAATGATAGTTTGACTGGGTATAAAATTGTAGGTTCATTCTTACCTTCCCTCAGCACTTAAAAGATACTAGGGGACCTCAAAAAGTTCATGGAAACTGGAATTAAAAGATAAAAATAAAACATTTTTTTCCTCAACATAAACGCTATCAGTTCAAGACACTTTTGAAAGCAATGATACCAGCCATTTAGTCCATCCATAAAGAACTGAGGATCCTGGGAATTTAACCATGTCAGTGCAACCTTTTTTACATTATTAGGTGAAGAAAAATGCGTGCCCTTTAAAGATTTTGTAAGATGAGGAAACAAAAAGTAGTCAGAAGGAGCCAAATCATAACTGTAAGGTGGATGCCTAATTTTCCATCGAATCTCATGAAATTGCCCTTGTTTAAGAGGAATAAGCATTGTCATAGTGTAAGACTCCCTAGCAGTCTTCCTGAGTATTTTTGTGATAAAGCTTTGGCTAACTTTCTCAAAACACTCATAATAAACAGATGATATCATTCTTCAGCCCTCCAGAAAGTAAACAAGAAAAATGCTTTGAGCAATCCAAGAAACTTTTGCCACGATCTTTGCTCTTCACTGGTCTGCTTTTGCTTTGACTGGGCCACTTCCACATCTTGGTAGCCATTGCTTCTGATTCCACTTCAATGTGTCTAATGTGTATCTACTTTTATTTATACCATTCAGTGGTGTTGTGACCATAGAGCTAGTTAAGAGAGAAGCATAGTCTGCCAATACCAGACTCTTGGTAGCCATGAAAAATACATTGTTTAGTCAGGTAGTGATGACATGAGTGAACAAAATCAGCTGAAATTTGGTTGGAGATTATAGAATTCAGATGATTAGAATCAAGTAATCAAACTGAAAGATTACAAAAAGTATTGAGTGATGGTGTATAGCTAAAACAGTAGGTACCAACCCTACCTAGTCCCTAACAATCTAGAGATTAGTAAAACTGAACTCAGTACATAAGTCTGTGATGCATGAAGCCACATTGACACAGGCAGTTCCAAGTCTGGTATCCCTGTGCCATAAGTCTCTATGTCTCTGTCCAATTGCAACTCCAACTTGCCTTGGGTGACAATCATATCATGAATTGTCTCAGTAACCTAAAATAACACTGAAGTTTAGTGGGCTAAGTGTCTTGTAACCCCAGAAATATAGAAATTATGAAGTGCATCAAACCTATGACATTATGTTACAGTCAAGATAATCTGAGTGTTGGGTATCTAAAATGCTGGTAAAATATAATCGAATGTGGCATATTAAAGTAAATGACAAATTGACCTGTCATTCCAAATTACACATGCATTTGATTTGAGGTTGGATGGTATAAGAGGAAGTGACTTAACTTATAAAGAGTGTTAGGATAGTTAAAAGAACTGTAGCTGCTTAATAATGAGGGAAGGATTTGTTTGTTAGGTCATGAGTTTGTTGAGGTTAGACTTCTAATTTCTTAAACAAAATGGAATATATTAAGTTTATAAATGTTAAAGTGCTTACAGAAAACTAGTCTGTCCAATTCAAGTTTACTTAACATTAATCAAAATCAAATTCCCTTAAGTAATCAGTCTAATTTAATAAGGCTCCCTGAAATTAATTATTTTATATAAAACTTACTGGGTTTAAAACAGTATAATAAAATTTATAAGATAAATTTAGAGGTTTAGGGAAAACTGTTTACATTTATAATTTTAGTAAACAAAACTTTTATTTATCTGGGTTTGATTTTTAATCTTTGTACACAAAAGCTGCCCTTGGACTTAAAAAAAATTCTCACATAAAAACTGAATCTAAGGATTCATATTCTTTACCGATGTAGTCTCTTGCTGATTCTCTCTAATCTCACCTTCTGAAATTTGTACTGAGTATAAATTGAACCTTTTCACTCTATCTCTCATGCCTCTCATTTTTTAATGTTTCCTTACCCAAAATGTAGCACAGAGAAATCACTTCTCCTCCAGTTCCCAATTCTGTCTTCATCTGATTAATCTTTCCACTGGGAATTTTTCCTTAATTTCAATGGCTCTATTTCTCATTTCACATCAGACACAAACCTTGTGTAGTTTCTCAGAGCCAAACTGCCTCCCTTGTTCTCAAAATTCCTCCTATTTGCGATAACTCACTGGAGTAAACAGGTGCACTGCTGCCTCTACTCAGCTTCCGAGACTGGCTGGGGGCCTGAGATTGCACAGACCTCACATCTCACATGCCATGCCTGTCTGCAACAAGTTGCTCCTCCACTTATGGACATAGGATCTGGTTTCCTGAGTGACATCAAAGGATGAATAGTGTAATAATTACAAGTTAGGTCTCCATGGTGTGAAATTTGAGCAATGGGAAATGAGAAACAGGAAGGAGCTGGGCAGAGAAATTCCTTCTTTTCTCCCTTCTAAACAGAGGTGGTGTTTCTATTTTAAAACTTTCCAGAAAGGTACTGTGTGCTAAGAAAATATACCTTCTATGTGACCAGCTGTGTTCCTTCATGGCTTCTCAAGAACCAGTGGCTAGTGCAGTAATGCATCATATCACATTGCTTCACATCTTTCTTTGCCCCACTTCCCCCTTTTCTCCCTCACATTCATGTCACTGGGCTTGTAATTTCCAAGGTTTCTGACTTCCCTTCAGTACAGCCCTGCTAAAGTTGAACTCAAAATCCAAGATCACAAAACACATAAGAATTCACCATGAGTGAGAGTTGTCAATATTAAAAGTGAGATTAGAGTCTCAAATTTAAAAGGTAGTAATTTTAAGCATTTTTTAAACTTTTAAGTTAAGGGGTACATAGGCAGATTTGTTACATAGGTAAACTTGTGTCACGGGATCTTTTGCACAGATGATTTCACCCAGGTATGAGGCCTAGTACCTATTAATCATTTTTTCCTGATCTTCTCTCTCCTCCCACACTCCACCCTTTGATAGATAAGGTTTTGTCCCTCCAGAGAGGACCTACATTCACTTTGCTACAGATATTACCAGCTTGGGAATTCTCAGCCACATAAGAAATATAAATGTGAAACTCTGCCTTCAGGGAGAGCAGGTGTCTGGGGGAATCCTATCCCTTTATTCAAATACAAGTAAAAACAGACAAGCTTCCTTGATATCCCTCTTTGCTAAAGGGTTGATCTTGTTTTTAGTTGCTACCCTTCTTCTGAAAATATAATCATTCTTTGATAGTTTTTGGATTTATGTGCAAAGCCTCCATCATGGTCTCTGAGGAAGACAAACCTAAGGACAGCCACAATGTGAACTGAAGAATACTTCCGGTTTTCAATTCTCTATTCATTTTTGCTCCTAGGATTTATATTCTTGTAAGCTCAGCTATGCATTTAGAAGACTATTTTCTATATTTAATCATACTTTCATGGTATTTTATAATGAAAGATTTTTGGATTATCTAATCTGCTATAATACTACAGCATTTCTATAATACTAGAAATGTAAGATGGGGTCTATCCTTAATAATAACCAAAATGGACTGAGTTATTACTATTTCTCAAGTATGACTATTACCATATTAAATGAATTAACTCATCTTCTCAACTCTGAGGTGTAGGTACTACTGTCTCCACTGTGTTAGTCTGGGTCCTCCAAGACAAAGGTGACAAGACCAGAAAAAATGTGCAAGTATGTTAAGGGAAATGCCTTTGAAAAAGAAATGGGGGAAAGAGGGCAAAGGCTGGGAGAATCATTATAACCCAAGATTGAGTGAAGGAGAAAGGGAGAAAAGATTGGGTAGAAATTTCTTAGACTACACAGCAGTTTCAGAAATGTTCAGCAGAGCCTTTGGAGAGTCTTTGAGCCACAGTTGGTTAAGGAAGGAGTCCCGCATCTCTTGGGAATAGATGTACCTTAGTATCCCTGCCATTTTCAGTCATTAGTGGGGAGCAGCCCAAAAGAGATGTGGCCCTGGCACACATGCTATGATGGATTCCAAACTGCAGCAACTGGGACCCTCGGCTAGGTATGTGCTCTGTACCGGAAGGTCTGCCAGATGCATTTTCATGCCACCACACCTGCTCTATGCATGAGTAAACAAACACAAAGAGGCTGACCAACATGCTTAAGAACACACAGCTTGGGCACTTTGGCTCTGGGCACTTTGGCTTTGGCTTCTTAACAACTATGTCATGCTTTTTTGTTGTTAAATAAGATTTTGTTGCATTGAAAATTCACATTCTTTGTACAGAAAGAATATTAAGTTAAACAGTTGTGCATATAGTTTGTCTTTCAGGGTGAAAGTTATATTAATTGGATTCATGGGCCTGTACAAGAGAGAAAAGCACACTTAAAAAGGCCTTAAGGTGGGGAACTTCAAAGGCAGGGGCCTATGGATTTGCCAGTGACCTTTAAAATGTTGAGTGTTGTTGAGAGTTCAATGATCATTGATGTATATTCCCTTTCTCCTCAGTCTACTTAGTTACACATTAATATTGTTTCTTCCCTCATAGGCTGTCTTTGTCTTTCCCTCTGTGACACAGACATCTAGTTGCCTATCTAGCATCCAGTATTCCTTCATAATTACTAATTGCCAGTCCCCAAAAAAGCCAACAACAATAATATACCACCTGCATTATCTCCACCTCCCTTATTCAGGATGGCCATCTGACTAACTTCTAACTATGAGTAAAAAATGGTGGGCAGAGCTTTCAGGAAGCCCTAAAAGGGACTGACTCAACTGACCTGTGCCTTGTGTCTTCAGGGTCCCAGTTAGGAAACAGATGGCACGCTGAACTTAGTAAAACTTATGATGGTTTTATGTATGGGACTACTGACAAATGTGGGCAGAATATAAGAAAATCATGAACAGCATAAGAACACAATATTAGAGTCAGCTGAGCTGTTATCTCTAAACCTGAACTGGTAAGAAGACAGACAAGTACAGCAGACTACCTTGAGAAGGGTGACCTTCAAGTCAAGAGATACAGCCAGCAAGAGATGACTCTTTTGGAAGGGCGTTTGGGGGAGTAGGGGGAGATATACTTCTTAGGTACAAAGTTCTACAAATTATTAAAAATGTATGAAGTTGTGTATCACTGAAATGAAGAGTATTTTTTTAAGTTTTCTAATGCCCTTTATAGTCAATCTCATACCCATACTACCAGCCTCTGGCAACCACTGATCTGTTTTCTATCTCTACTGTTTTGCCTTTTCTGTAAAATCATGCTGCATTTTAAATCTGGCTTCTTTCACTTAGCATAATACTTCTGCATTTATGACAAGTTCATTCCTTTTTATTGTTGAGTAGTATTCCATTGTGCCAATATGCCATGACTTGTTTATCCATTCATAGTAGAACAATATTTGAATTGTTTCCAGTTTTGGGCAATTATGAATAAAGCTGTAAATGTTTGCGTACAGTAGTCCCACTTTTTTCACAGGGGGTACATTCCGAGATTCCCAGTGGATGCCCAAAACCACAGATAGTATCAAATCCTATGCCATATGCTATTGTTTTTTGATCTGATAATGAAGATGACTACTATGTAACTAATGAGGAGGTAGCACAGACAGTGTGAATACATTGGATGAGGGGATGATTCACATCCCAGGCAGGACTGAGCAGGACAGCAAGAGATTTCATCATGCTAGTCAACTGCATGAAACTTAAAACTTATGAATTATTTCTGGCATTTTCCATTTATTTTCAGACTATGGTTAACTGTAGGTAACTGAAACCATGGGAAGCAAGACCATGGATAAGAAGGGACTCCTGTATAGGTTTTTGTATGAATATACAGTTTCATTTCTCATGGGTATACACTTAGCGAAAGGATTACTGGGTCACATGGTAAATGTAGATTTAGCTTTTTAAGAAACTGCTGAACTGTTCTCCAATGAGTCCATACCATTTTACATTCCCACCAGCAATAAATGAAAGTTCCAGTTACTCTACATCACCAGCACTTAGTATGATCAGCTTTTAAAAACTGTCATTGTCTAGTTTGTAGTGGTCTCTTATTGTGGCTTTAATTTGCATTTTCCCATTGACAAATTATGTTGGGCATCTTTTCGTGGGCTTATTTGGTACCCATGTCTTTGAAATAGCTCTTCAAATCATTCATAATTGGATTGCTTGTGTTTCTATTAGTTATGAGAGTTCTTTATATATTCTGGGTATTCCTGATCAGGTATATGTTTTGCAAATATTCTCTCAATCTGTTTTTTAATTTTTATGGTATTTTTCAAAGAGCAAAATAGTTAAATGTTTAAAGTACAACTTGTCAAGTTTCTTCTATGGCTCATGTTTTTTATGTTCTATGTTAGAAATCTTTGCCAAGCCCAAGGTCGCAAATATCATCTCCTATATTTTCTTGTAGAAATTTTATGATTTTTAGACTTTTACAGTTGGGTCAATAATCCATTTCAAGTTCATTTGTGCATATGGTACAAGGGATGGGTTAACATTTGTTATTTCATTACCATTTGTTCAAAAGACTATTCTTTCTCTGTTGAATTCAACCTTTATTGAAAATCAGTTGACCATGTAAGTTTGGGTTTATTCTATTCTGTTCCTCTGATCTATTTCTCTGTCCTTTTGCCAGTTTCACGTTGTCTTCATTACCATGGCTTCATAGCAAACTTGGAAATCAAGTGGTATAAGTCCTCCAACTTTCTCATTTCTCAAAATTGTTTTGACTATTCCTGTCACTGCTTTTCCTTATAAATTTTAGAATCAGCTTTTCCGTTTCTACAAAAACCTTTCTAGGATCTGGGGATTATATTAAACTTGTAAAAAGATGCCGATTCTCCCCAAATTGGTTTGTTTTGGGCGTTTTTTGAGGTTGGGAGGGTTTGGTTTTTTGTTTGCTTTTTTAACTTCAGGTGTACATGTGCAGGGTGTACAGGTTTGTTACCTATGTAAACGTGTCATGGGGGTTTGTCGTACAGATTATTTCATCACCCAGGTATTAAGTCTAGTATCCACTAGCTATTTTTCTTGATCTTCCCCCTCCTCCCACCCTCCACCCTCTGAGAGGCTCCAATGTGTGTCATTCCCCTCTATGTGTCCATGTGTTTTCATCATTTAGCTCCTATTTATAAGTGAGAACATGTGATATTTGGTTTTCTGTTCCTGCATTAGTTTGCTAAGGATAATAGCCTCCAGCCCCATCCATGTCCCTGCAAAGGACATGATCTCATTCTTTTTGGGGGTTGCATAGTATTCCATGGAGTATTTGTACCATATTTTCTTTACCCAGTCTATCGTTGATAGGCATTTGGGTTGATTCCATGTCTTTGCTATTGTGAATAGTCCAACAATGAACATACATGTGCACAGATCTTGAAAATAGAACAATTTATATTCCTTTGGGTATATACTCCATAATGAGACTGCTGGGTTGAATGGCATTTCTGTCTTTAGGTCTCTGAAGAATCACCACACTGTCTTCCACAATGGTTCAACTAAGTTTCACTCCCACCAACAGTGTATAAGTGTTCCTTTGAGAACTGACATCTTAACAATATTGAGTCTTCCATTCTATGAAGACAGTATGTCCATTTATTTAGGTCTTTGATTTCTCTCACTGACGTTTTAATAATTTTTAGCATAAGCCTGGCACATATTTTGATTTATATCTAAATATCGTGTGAGTTTTTTTGGTGCTAGTATACATGGCATTTCTCTTTAAATTTAAATTTATAATTGTTCATTGCAGAACAATTATATATATAGTATGCAGGAATAAAATTGACTTTTGTTCATTCACCTTGTATTCTGCAACCAGGATAAGCTCAACAGTACCTTTTATATTTTTTAGGACTTCCTATGTAAATAATAATATTGTCTGCAACTAGTTTTATTTATTCCTTTCTAAGTCATATGACTTTTATTTGTTTTTCTTGCCTTATTGTGCTGGCTAGACTCCCCAGTATAATTTTGAGTAAAAATAGGTATTTCTGTTATGTGTGTGCATGATTGATATATGATAAATCTGTCTAAATAGGCATAAAAAGCTGGCCAAGGTGGCTCATGCCTATAATCCCAGCACTTTGGGAGGCTGAGGTAGGAGGATCATTTGAGCCTAGTAATTCAAGATCAGCCTGGGTGACATAGTAAGACCTATTCTCTACAAATAGTTTTTTTAAAAAATATCCAGGCATGATAGCACATGCCTGTAGTCCTAGCTACTCTGGAAGTTAGGGCAGGAGGATTGCTTGAGCCCTGGAGGTCAAAGCTGCAATGAGCCATTATTGCGCCACTGCACTCCGGCCTGGGTGACAGAGCTGAGACCCTGTCTCTAAAAAAAATAAAATAAAATAAAAAGCATAAAAGAGCTCTTTCAATATATAATAAAAAAATCAAAATAACATAAGAGCATTTTGTCATAGTTTAATTGGAAGCTTCTTTATTTCTCAGTTATACCTAAAGTAATAGTGTGTTTTACTACTGAGGGTGTTAGATAACGATGAAATCTTGTAATAGAGCAGCTTCATTTCATATTCATAGACTGTGATATGAACAGAGCACCTGGAGTTGTACAATGTGGAGGCCTTGATATTATGTTGCACGTGCCTGGGGGCTTCATAATTTACACTGTTATCACTTACTTCATTTAACCAAAGATGAAATATCAGTTTAAGCCTGCTACTTGGGATCCTGGAAAGCTAAAAATGGTTGGCTAGCTGGAGACATTTACTAAATGCCGACCATAATAAACTTGAACTGGTAACTCTCAAACTGTAGTGGGTCTGAGGCTTTACTTGCAAGCTAACAGGTTAGCCTGGCACTGTTTCATGGCCACTTTCAGAAGACAGAATGTCTAGGTAAAAGAAGAGGATTTTGTGACTGGTAGCGCAGCAGGCAGCACAGGTTTTGTGTGTGTGTTGGTTCTTCTTGCCTACCAAGGATTGTGGGCAAGGGCTGGGCGCAGATGGATGTTGAGCATATTACAGTTTGGGGTCACACTTAAGAAACCTCAAACTTAGGAAACTTCAATCTAAACAAGGTTTGTAAGCAAACTTGTCTAAACTTTTTCCCACAGAGAGATAATATCTTTATTATCCTGGACGTCAAACTGCCCGGTGCTCCAACGGGAGACACTATTTCCATCTTCCAATACCGTTTATAATACAAACATCCATGAAAAGATAGCCCAGAGTGTTGTCAGTGCCTCTTCTAAGAAGATGCTATCCACAGGGTGTTTGTTTTGTATTTTTCCAACAGTAACATAGCCTCTATGGTCAACTGGGAAAAGTAATTCTGAGTAGGGCATGCCTGTCGCTCAGTTTGTCCCCAGTTGTGGCAGTCTGCCCACATGTTCAATAAATGTTTCTTCTTTATCTAGGTCTGCAGTTAGACCACATTTCCCAAACTCTTTTGCAGTTAAGTATGGCCACATGGCTCAGTTGGCCAACAAAACATAGATGGAAGTGATGCTGTCATCTCCAGGCCTGGCCTATAAAATATCCCCCACACAATGCTCTCTGTCTTGTCTCCTCTCATCCTTTTCCTGCTCTGGTTAAATGCAAAATAAAAAAGACAATTCCTAAAAGATGGTAGAATCATGTGATGGAAGAAAATTGGGTCTTTGAATGATTGCATGGAGCAGTGACTCTTTCTTCCCCCAAGGTGCATAGAACTGTGATGTAAATTTTAAAAAATCAACTTTTAGTGGCCTAAGGATAAAAGTTTATCAATTATAGTATCTAGCATTATGTAGTCTAATACATCAGCCTTACTGCTATTCCACCCCAAGCTTAAACAGCTCTCCCTATTACATTTGACCTCATTTATGCTTGTTCTTTGTAGCTTTGTTAGATGTTAACAACACAAATGAGACTTTCAACTCCATTTGCTATGAATATGGTGTAATTTGTATGATTTTTGGCAGTTCAAGATGCCACCACCCAGTGGTGCACAGCAGCACTGGGGTAGCAACTAACTCTGGAAGGTGGAAGCAGGGCTAAGGGTCTTCCACTTGGCAGAGTAGGTCATGGCCACTAACATCGTGTGAAGGTGAGAGGCTGGAAGATGAGCAAGGAAAACACATTTAGAAAATAGAACCCAGGAAGTCCTTGCCATCACTGACTACCTCTGAAAATTAAATGGCAACATCTTACCCTTTCTCAGTTGTTTTCTCTCACTCACATGCTCCCTAGCTAGTATCTGTTGTATTTACTGGCATTATTATCATCTTTGAAACATCTACTGGTCCTCTCAAATACGTAGGTGAGAGGTCAGCTTAGGGCACAGGGGTGATTACTCTCATTAGTGACCAAAGCTATGGCAAAAGGACTCCATGAACACAGGCTACATGATCCTCCCCACAGCTCCTTGCTTCAGGGGGTCAAATCCTTCCTGCCATCTATTTTTGCAAGTACAGTTTTATGGGAACACAGCCATGCTCATTTGGTTAGGGATTGTCTTTGGCTGCTTTCTCACTCCAACCACAGAATCAGTAGTTGCAACAGAGGCCAGATGGCTTGCCAAGCCTAAGATATTTTCTCTCTGGGCCCTTCACAGAAAAAGTTTGCTAATCCCTGGTATAGAGACTGTTATACTCATTGTATGTATGTATAAACTGCAGCTCTGGTGATTTAGATCACTGAATTCAATTCACGGAGTATGTTAGTAGTCAAGCCAATCATTCAGCCTAGGCCTGTAGATTCCTTCTCCAACTTCTTTGCCTGCTCATTGTATAGAAATTCTGGGCACGATTTGAGTTGAGGGTAATAGAGTGCTTAAAGTGATGGATGGAGGAAGAAGGGAATCTGGAAAGGAGTCAATGGATTAAGATAAAATGGAATGGGTTCAGGGACTAGATGTTCACATGAACTCAGAAGTTTGGCTTCTGGGAAGTGGGGAAGCATGAGTCCATGCACCTGACAGCCAGCTAGAGAGAGCGTGAGCAAGAAAACTCAGAGTAGGTAAGGGTAAGACATTGCCTTTCTCCTTACAGAATGTATACCTGGCTAAGCCTCCAAATTTAGACCCATTCAATCATGTGTATCTCCTTAACCCAGAATAAGAATCTGATTACAATATAATAAAAAGTGGTTAGAACATACCTGTCCCTAGCATCTTCCCTTTCCATTCTTTTCTGTTCCAAGAACCTAAGTGGCCTGACACATCTTTGGAAGAAAAAGACAAGATAACAACCAAACCTTTTTGCAGAGCCCTTAGACAAAGGAAAAGTGAGATGAGGTCTCAGAGTCCTAAGGACTCCATTTTGAAGGCAAAGGGATTGCCAGTAGCCTCCAGCCTCTTTGTCCCAAGGAACCCAGCTGGACTGATGTTTGTGGGAATGACACCCAGGCAGGAGAAACAGCGGGGATATGGCTCCGATTTCTGAGGCTGGTTTAGGCTTGAAGACACCTGTTGTGTTGCTATCAAGCCCATGGTAACTTGCTACATGTGTCATGATGTCTTCATTTAGAAAATAGAACCCAGGAAGCCCTTGCCGTCACTGACTCCCTCTGAATGTTAAATGGAAACATCTTACCCTTTCTCACGTGTTTTCTCTCACTCACACGCTCCCTAGCTCGCAGTATCTCACTGGCTGTCTTATGTGTATGCATTCATCCTTTCTCCCTCCGCTCAAGCCAGCCTTCTGAGTTCATCAGAAAGTTCAGTCCTTGAACACAGTCCCTTTTATCCTAATCTATCGACTCTCTTCCAAATTCCATTCTTCCCCCATCCATCACTTCAAGCACTCTATTACCCTCAACACACCCTGTGCTCAGTTCTCCTTATATACCATACACCTGGCAAACCTCCATCTTTGGATCAATCAAATCGTTTACCTTCTCCATTCCTACAACCCCCCTACTCAGGCTGCTGGGACAATCATAGAGCAAGGAGGGTGGGAGCCACTACAAATCTCTCTCCTGCACACTCGTCAGAACCTCCACTTCAGCATTATCGCACCTTAACAAATCTTTCAACAGCTGCTTCTCACCATTTCCTCAGAAACTAACTATGGATGGACATTTATTGGTCGACTTCCCAGTATTCATTCTCCCCTTTTCTTCCCAATAGCACCCAGATTTTCCCTCGAGGAAGTGTACCTCTCCCATTCTCAATCATGCTGTTTGGGTGGGCTTGACCTCATTCCATCTCCAGGAGTAGGCACTGATGGGCTTCAGCAAATCAGCTCTCCCATTTCTGTGATCACCTGATGGGTGCATCACAGATGAGCACACCACCCAGATGGGCTGATGAGACAAGAGGAGATGACCATAAGGGCTTCTGAGAAATATACTTCCCCTCTCTTCTTCTGGAGCCCCAGAGGAGACTCTCTGGGTGTTGCAACGTGGGTGTAATGTCTTACTGCTAGAGCTCATAAGGCAGAACAGGGGCAAGATGATCACGGGAGCTAGAGTCCTGATATCTTGAACCTCTGGATAAAACTGTGCCTACACCCTGGTCTGCCTTTAGACTTTCAAGAGTACCAGTCAATAAATCTTACTGCTTTTTAAACCAGTTTCTGTTGAACTTTCCATGCTTGCATCCTCACTGATGCCCCCTTCCAAAATTTTACCTCTTACCCTCAAATCTTCTATTTTGCTACAGCAAATGATTTTGCCTCCCAGTTCAGGGAATAAATGAAAGTCATCGGGTAAGAACTCTATCACCTGCTTCTCTGATACTGTTAAGTACTTCTGAATCTGAACCTGTCTTCCTCCTTCCTTAAAGTCTTTCCCCTCTACCTTCTCAGAAACTTGGCTTCTTGTGTGTCTCTGCCTTTCTGCCTTCTTACCGTTGTTTTGTTTTGAGGCAAAGTCTCGCTCTGTTGCTGGGGCTGGAGTGCAATGGCGCTGTCTCAGCTCACTGCAACCTCTGCCTCCCGGGTTCAAGTTATTTTTATGCCTCAGCCTCCTGAGTAGCTGGGACTTCAGGCACCTGCCACCATGCCCAGCTAAGTTTTTAGTAGGGATAGGGTTTTACCATGTTGGCCAGGCTGGTCTCAAACTCTTGACCTCAGGTGATCTACCCACCTTGGCCTCCCAAAGTGCTGGAATTATAGGTGTGAGCCACCATGCCCAGCCCCTTACTGTTCTTATGGAACAGTCCATAACTGTTCTCAACCTCACCACCTCATTTTCTTGCCTCTCTTCTATTCTTCCCTGCCAAATTTCTTGGGAAAAGGTGTTCTACTACAGAAACTTTAAGGGGCATGCTTGGGGAAGGATCCACGGAGTGTTCAGGGTCTCAACCTAGTAGGCAGTTGAACATAGAAGGGGGAGCTCAAAACAGAAGCCTGGGTAGAAGACAGATTGGTGTATCACAGGCATTTGTTATCATGGAAGCCACTAAAGTTGAGGCTGCCTAGCGAGTGTGGGGAGTGTGAATAGAAGGGGGCTCAGGTGGAGCTTTGGGGCACATGGGACACTTAAGGGAGAAGTGAAAAAAGGCATCTCTGAATGGCAGAAAGCTTAATGGAATGGGAAAATCTAGGAGAAAAATTGTCCTGGGAGCAAAGAGAAGTGTGCTCCAAGGAGGCAATGGTTGGTGAACTGCTACCTAGAGCTCAAGCATGTTTGGGCAAAATCACTGGATTTGACAGTATGGGGAATTCAGGGTGACAGGGCCAGAAGCTAACTTTCAGTGGGTAGGAGAGTAAATTCAAGCTAAGAAAGAAGAGGTGAGAGCCACTGTAGACTTTTTCTTCTTTTCCAACTATCTTCGTTTAGATTTTTCTCCAAAAGCAGACCCTAGACCAGTACTTGGGTACAGCTAATTTAATTGGCAAGTAAACCCCAAAATTCCAAGTGAAGTGTAGGGTAAGAGAGATAGGAAGAAAGAAAAGGCAGTGAAACAGGGCACTTATGGGCAAGACTCATGTGCACAAACAACTGAGGCACAGTCCTTCTGGGGCTCCCAGGAAACTGTGTGAACCAGGACTCAGAATAGTTCCCATGGACCACATATTCACTGACTCCTGTGCCTTGTTGATAGATGGCTGTGGCTGGAGCGTCCTTCCCAACAACACTCACCCCCTCGCAGTTTGCCCAGCAAGCTCCTGTGCCTCTGAGAACACCCTCGGTGCAGGTGGGAAGAGTTCCATGTGCTGGAGCTATCGATGCAACTGCCTTGAACTCTGGAAAGCTCAGGAACTGTGGGGTAGGGCATCAGCCTGGTGTCTGCCACAGGCAGGACCCCTTAACTACCTCACCAAGTCACATGGCTAAGGTCACAGCAGCGGACCTTTCGAAATGTAACTCAAGGCAGGCATGACAGAGACTTTAGCATAACGAGCAGATGACAATGCGGTGTACTCACAGGAGGTTAAGTCTCACAGAGATTGGAGAGGTCCAGTTGAGCAATAGATAACTTTTCTCAGCCCCACATTCTCTTCCTGAAATGGGAGCTAGAATTAAGGGCAGGAGCAGGCAGAGGTGCAGATGTTATCACCGTACTCCACCCTTTGACCCTTTGTTTCGGAAGCATAAGAAGGTATGTTGCCAGCGCCTAGTTAGGTCAAGTTTCGTTCCTTTCCACAACTGCACCCTGTACATTCTGTTAAAATAGAGAACCCAGTGACTTTTCTTTTCTTGCATATATTAGGTTGGTGCAGAATTAATTGCAGTTCTTGTCATTGAAAGTGGCAAAAAGCCACAATTACTTTTGTAGCAACCTAATACCTGTTGCTCATCATTGTTCCTCAACGTTTATTGATCATGCACCATACATCAGGAGCTGAAGAAAACATTTGCCCTAAAGGTGAACAATGAACCTTAGACCCAGTCAGAAAATGGTGGCTATTGTATAGGAGTGCAGCCTCGCCGTCCTGAAATGAGCATGGAAACAGCAGGCAAGAACTACTCCCTGCTCCCCCCCACTCCCATTCCTTTCTCCAGAGGTCAAAGGTAGAAGAAAAACAAGGTGTGGCTGGGGAAAGAGTGAAACAGCACTGGAAGAGGCTGGCAGTACTAAACACTGAGCTGAAGGTTGGTAGCATTGTGGATCTCCTGAGCACAGTCTCCAGCTGCACTATGAGGTCTTCCTTCTTTTGTAATGCAGAGGCAGAACAGGGAGAACACATCTCAGCCAGGCACTTTCTGAATACACACTCTGGGGGAGGAAGAACAGCAAAAACTGGGAGAGCTGGGCAACCTAGGGGTCGACTCTTAGGAAGAGTGATCCCAATGGTGGCCGACTGTGCCAAGCCAGCTGAACAATTGCACACCTGTGATCCTGGGTTTGACCTCACCTTTGATATCCTTGCCTGATCGCCAGTCTCCTCACACGTTTCTAAGAGCCCTCCTTGTGTCTGAAAAAGAGAAAAGTTCTGCATTAGTAACAACATGTGGAGAAGCATGCATACATATGACGTTTCAAATCCTGGGAAACAAAGGAGAATTAAATGCATTTAGGGGGAAGTGACTGTAATCTGTTTTAGAAATGGAATGGAAGGTTTTATCAGGCCTAAGATCTGTGATGAGAGTTGGAGCAAACATTTTAGTTACTGTCAAACTGTCACATTCATGACCGAGATGGTATACCACTCACCATTCAGTCATGTATCTCTCCTTCCTTAATTCTCCAATGGAAGCCCCTCCTCCTGTTTATCTTTCTTTCTCCAAGGAGCTATCATATAGCCTTTGTTCAGGTGTTGCCTTTGTGTCTTTACCTAGCTTCTCCCTAGGCTTACTTGTTCCGCTCCTAGTTTTCTAAGTCCCCTGCCTGTCTTCATGAAGAAAGCTGAACTGCAGCTCTAGGAAATTATCCTTGATTGATTAGCAACATGAGATGGGAATGTGCAAAATGTTATTGAGAGAAACAAATTGTTATTTATCCCTGCTCTTTCACTCCTCAGAGATGGAGAACAGTTTTACCCTCTCTATTGGTTCGAGACCTCTCTTACTTCTTATATTCTCTCTGGTTTCTGATTCCCATATAGGAAATGTCCATTTTTATAACTCTCAGGCATGAAATTGCAGAGTTCTTCCCCTAGAGGCCACCTGGCCCTCCCTAGGTGCTGACTGTGTTATAGGGTTGTCACTAAGGGGCCTGGTGGTACCCAACAGGGATGTTAATGAAAGCCCGAAAGACTGATAGCAGACAGACCCATGTCAGAGGTAGGATGGAGCGACTGAAAGGCCAGGCCCAGATGTACGTACTTAGAGAATACAGAAAGAAGCCAGTGGCCAGGATACAGCAACAAGGTCAGCAGCGAGCTCCAATAAACACCTTGGTGCATTCAGGCTGCTATTTAAAAACAAACAAACCAACAAAAAAAACCCTCATGGGTAATTTATTAACAATAGAAGGTTATGGCTCACAATTGTGAAGGCTAAGATGCCCAAGATCAAGCTGCCACTAGATCCGGTGTCTGAGTGCCTGTTCCTCAGAGCTCAAATGAAGGAAAAGCAAAAGGGCATCTCCATCCTCTTTTATAAAATGCTAATTCCATTCATAAGAGAGGAGGCTTCGTGGCTCAGTCCTTTCCCAGATGCCTCCCCTCTGCCACTGAACTGGGGATTTCATTTCAACATGCGAAATTTGAGGAAACACAAACATTCCCACCACAGCAGTAGGTGACAACACTAAGCATTCCAACGTAGCTCTGAGCCTAAACACTGACTTACCTGACCTTCATGTACCCGTAGAAAGTTGATACTATTGTCCCCTTCTAATTACAAAGAAACTGAGGCACAGGGGGCCACAACTTGCTAAGGTCACACAGCTGGTAAGTGCTGGAGACAGGATCTAACCCCAGGCATCCTGGCCACAGAGCCCATGCTCATAACCACTGGACTATACTCCCCTTCCATCTTGAGAGGTCTGTGGGCTCCCTGGCCCACAAGACTTAACCAGGAGTCAGAGGCCTCTCAGGCCTTCTGAAAGCCCAAGTCATTTCCTTCTATGGCCCCATCTTATACCATGTCAGGCCGGGCCAGTCTTTGTACTCCTGTAACCTATGTATGTGCTGCAGAACTCCTTCCCTGGGCTAGGCATGTCTTGTCTTGCTTGCGATGCTCAAGTACACAGTGTAATTGCTGAGGGGCTCTGCACAGGTAGGACACCACCCCCATAGTACCTCTTGGTCCAATGCAACTTTCTAACACTCAGAGCTGTTGATGCAGGCCAAGAGTCAGTTGTCCAGATGTTTTCTAGAGTCATGACAGCAAGCCCCCAGGCTCACTGTGCACCATGCCTGTATTTGACCTTGTCCTAGAAAGGATTTAAAACAGACCACGCATGGAATAAGTTTACTCACACTCACAAAGTTGAGTTTATAATTTTTCCATAAAATACTCTTTAATAAAAAGTTTTGCAAAATGCTATTTCCATATTAACTGTCTACTAAATTACCACTTGGAAGCAATATTTAAATAAATTTAATCATAGGCACAGATTGGTCTGACTCTTCTTATTTTTTAATTGATCTTGGCTTTGGTACCAGTCAATGTGCTGTCAGGACCACACTCAAGTTGGGAGTTTAGTAAAGTAATATTTATAAAGGTCTGGGCTGGGTGCAAGGAAACCTTGAGAGAAAGTGTGGTATTCTGGAGCTAGTGGTGTGGGTTTGGGTGTGTCTTGAGGGGAGTGCTGGAGGGTGTCCCACTCCTAGGCCTAAAGAAGCATGAGGAAGAGAGAACTACATGGGGAGGATCACTCACAGAAGCTGTAACTGCAGTTGAGGAACACACCTGCCCCAAGGCAGCTGCCAAGGGCCTGGTGCCCTCACACACTCTTCTCCCTCTCTCTGGTCTCCTGCCAGGGCTCCCCACTGGACAGGCCCCAGCAGAACCAGATGGGGAGGGTCATCCTGCAGGTCAGTCTTCTGACGCCAGAGCAAGATGCAGAAGATGGAGGGGAGTCCCGGTGGTGCGAACTGAAGACATCCCCATGTCAAAAGCAAAATCTCTGATTACTTTCTTAGGATCAGTGTTTCATGGCTTGATGTGGCTAGTAGGGACTGTTCCAATCTACCAAACTTCAAGCGGGGAAACAATCTCTTTGTAAAGCTGTAAAATTTGGTTCTCCTTCCTGGAGAGGTAACTAGAACTAGAAAAGGGAAGTGGGTAATCTTCTCACTAATGAAACAGAGTTTATCTTGATTACCCTTGTCCCAATTCTATATTACCTCAAGTCTATTATCCCTTATGTGTAATTCCAAAATTAAACTACTTCTGTAATCTGAAAATTTTTCCATACTTCATCTGTCAACAAAACATGGCCATGTGACGTGAACTATTTATAACTATTACCCTTCTTTGTGTGATTATTTTCTTGCAGAAAAATTGCTTGGTTATTGGGGTCTTTCCTAGCCCCTGTCTTATGTTCTATATTCATATGCTTTTACCTATACATACAATATGTATCTAATGTACAGTGTAAAACATTTCAAACCCCAAACACTCCTAAATTCCGAAAGCTATCTGGCCCCTCAGCCTTCAGAAAGGAGACTTTGAACTTATGTTCTGATTCACATCAACTCTGTAATATTCTTTAGAAAAGGGATAGGGTGCGGTGGCTCAAGCCTGTAATCCCAGCACTTTGGGAGGCCGAGACGGGCGGATCACGAGGTCAGGAGATCGAGACCATCCTGGCTAACACAGTGAAACCCCGTCTCTAAAAAAAATTTAAAAAATAAAAAGTAAAAAAAAAACTAGCCGGGCGAGGTGGCGGGCGCCTGCAGTCCCAGCTACTTGGGAGGCTGAGGCAGGAGAATGGTGTAAACCCGGGAGGCGGAGCTTGCAGTGAGCTGAGATCCGGCCACTGCACTCCAGACTGGGCGACAGAGCGAGACTCCATCTCAACAAAAAAAAAGAAAAGGGATAGGGACCACCATGCCTGGCTAATTTTTGTATTAGTAGAGACAGGGTTTCATCATGTTGGCCAGGTTGGTCTTGAACCCCTGACCTCAAGTGATTCACCCAACTTGGCCTCCCAGTGCTGGGATTAGACATGAGCCACTGAGAGGCTGAGACAGGAGAATCACTTGAACACAGGAGGTGGAGGTTTCAGAGAGCCGAGGCTGTAATGTTGCACTCCAGCCTGGGCGGACAAGGGTGAAACTCTGTCTCAAAAAAAAAAGGGTGGGGGGGGGACCCAGCGCGGTGGCTTTTGCCTGTAATCCCAGCACATTAGGAGGCCGAGGCAGGCAGATTACCTTAGGTCAAGAGTTTGAGACCAGCCTGGCCAACATGGTGAAACCCAGTATCTACAAAAAATACAAAAAACTTAGCTGGGTGTGGTGGCAAGCATCTGTAATCCCAGCTACTTGGGAGGCCGAGGCAAGAGGATCACTTGAACCCAGGAGGTGGAGGTTGCAGTGAACCAAGATCATGCCATTGTACTCCAGCCTGGGCAACAAAAGTGAGGCTCTCCTCAAAAAAAAAGGGGAGGGATAGGGAAAGTTGGCTATTACATTTATGATTAATAGACTTTCTCTACACAGAATGTGGCTTTACAAATTGAACTTTACAGCATGTAAAGTTCTTTTTAACTCAAGCTTAGTTTAAGTATTCCTCTGCCCCTTTTGAATATCATGAGATTGTGGAGGACAATCAAGTGTAGTACAGAATTGTAGCAGGAAAGAAAGAGGAGTCAAAGGGACACTCAGAATGTACTAAAGGGACTGTTTGCAGGGATGTGGTCAGGGTCAAGGATACAAAGGATAGGGCTTCAGAGCATGGATTCAGGAGCTGGACATGTTAACCCCCCCCCCCCCCCCCGGTTCTCAGCTTCACCCCTTATTAGCTATGCATCACTGGGCTAGTTACTTCACCTCTTTGTGCTTCATCTTATATTTTCATAATATAGTAAAATCCTCTCTAATTGATTTCTCACAACCACCACCCTGTGAAGTAGATAAGACAGGCAGTTTCCCCTCTGACATATGATGAAAACAGAGAAATGAAGTAATTGGCCCAAGGTTAAGCAGAGAATCTGTGCCAAGTGAGAACTGGCAGTCAGATCGCCCCCACTGCCAAGCCAGGGCTCTTTCCAACCTGTCACCTGCCTTACTTACAGAGGCTTGCCCTTCTCTGATTGCCCCAGGAGGGAACACGTCAGGTGGCATTCTCAGCTGGGCTAATTCCCATGAGCACGAGGACTTCTGAGATGTTTCCAAAAATGTCAGCCTTTGATACTTCTTGCTTTATATCTCCACCCCAATAATTACCCCAACTAAATTTAACAGCCAGCCACTGCATAATCCAGACAGTACAACTTGATCTTTGTTGCAGAGGAATTGGGCCTGAGTTTAGTGAATTTGATTGTCTTAGGGGAATTAAAGGTTATTTTCTAGTTCAAAGGTAGAGCCACGTATGAGTTGCTTTTCTTCTAAATGGACGGGCCTTAACACAGTGAACTCTAACTCTGTAGGAGTGAGTAGAATAAAGTCAGGTGTAAAGCCATCTCTTGCCTCCCTCGGCTGGTAGAAAAGAATGCGGAGTTGGCGAGGAGGAGTTGCCCATGCCCAGATCTCTCTCCCATGCTGTCCTGTGCTCCCCTCCCTTTCCCCTCCATGAATGGACTCCACACAGAAGCCTGAAGGCAAGGGGGTCCATGGGATCAACCTCTTGGGGCAGAGAACAGGGGGCAAAGACAGGTGGAGAATGGATCCCAGGGAAGGGTGGGGCACATGGAGAACAAATGGCCTAGAATGCCACCAATACAGTTACAGACATAAACAGCATCTCTTTCCTGTGATGGCAACAGGCAATATAGTTAAATAGCAACTCACTGTAGGAATTTACACACAACTTTTAAATTTTCTATTGCTGTGTAACAAGTCACTCCAAAATGTAATGCCTTTAAACAACCAGTGTTTATCTCACCCAATTTCTAAGGGGCAGGAGCCTGGGAGTGGCTTGGCTGGATGTTTCTGGATCAGAGTATCTTGTGAGATGGCAGTGAAGATCTCAGCAAGGGCTGCAGGTACATGAAGCTGTGACTAGGGCTGGAGGAGTCCTATCCAAAATGGTTCCCATATATGGCTGTTGGTTGGAGGCCTTCGTTCCTAACTGGCTGTTGGCAGGAGGTTTCAGTCTTCATCAAATGGGCATCTCCAGAGAACTGCTCACAACATGGCTGCTGGCTTCTCCCAGAGGGAGCAAGGAGGAAGCCATATGATCTTTTACTGACTACCCTCAGAAGCCTAACACCATCACTTCTGCCACATTTGATTTGCTAGAGTTCCTAAGTTCAGCCCACATTTAAGGGGAGGGGAACTAGGCTCCACCTTTTAAAGTGAGGAATATTTAAGAATTTATGGACCTGTTTAAAACCACCATACACTAAGAAGATCAGTAGGAGAAAACAGTTCAGGATGATTTCATAACAGGGATGATGGTCTGGCCTGAAAAAGAGTTGGAAATACCTCAGAAGACAGTTTTCAGTGTCCTCCGAGCCTCCTCTTCTCCCACACAGCAAGGGTCTCAGGACTCCCTAACAGTTGGAGCCCATCCTTCTTGGTAATCCCTGTGCCTTATTTTTGCCTAACTCATACCTACCCTACTTACCATTATTGCTCTTGGCTACCTACTCTTGGAAAACAGTTAAACTAATTTGAGCTGAGTTATATACATGGTTTATAATGAACCTGCCATCCCTTGCGGGGGGGGGGGGGGGGTTACCTAATTCTAATAAGAGCTTTCCTGTAGGCTCAATACATCCAAAAGAGTTAATCTCTTTAATCTCTTTCATGTGAGAAAGGATGGTTTCAGTAACATGAGTAAGGCCCTCCTTGCCCTAAAACAATATCATAAAAACAACAGAGCACTTGCTTAAGCATTCCATGACTCAAGTCTCACAACAAGCTGAAGACCAGTTTTTTATTTCCAGTCAATGAGAAGCCCAAACTAGTAGAGAGAAAGTGACGTTATGGCAGAGGTTGGATGTGAAACATGGAGCTGATTCCCAGTGTAAGGCTCCTGTCAAACCTCAAGATGAGGACCCTCAAACCAATCTCATCATCAACTCCATAGGAAAACAGCCCACTCCAGGAGCTCACGGAAATGGGGGACAGGAAAGAGTTTATTCTATATTCTTCTCAATGGTGCAGGGAGGATGGTGTGGACACAGCAGTGATGAAGAATAATTAGGATGTCTCTAGGTCTCTACAGGATGAAAGATTGTGTATTAAGGCAGCAATTCTCAAACTGTTTGTCTCAGGAACTCTTTATACTCTAAAGCAGGGGTGCCCAAACCCCAGGCCTTGGACTGGTACCAGTCTGTAGCTTGTTAGGAACTGAGCCACACAGCAGAAGGTGAGTAGCAATCAAGCAAGTATGACTGCCTGAGCTCTGCCTCCTGTCAGCTCAGCAGCAGCATTGGATTCTTAGAGGAGCTCAAACTCTATTGTAAACTGCGCCTGAAAGGGGTCTATCTGGGTTGCGTGTTTCTTCTGAGAATCTAATGCCTGATGGTCTCAGGTGGAACAGTTCCATCCTGAAACCATTCCCCTACCACCGCCCCATGGAAAAACTGTCTTCCACGAAACTGGTCCCTGGTGCCAAAAGGGTTGTGGACCGCTGCTCTAAAGTATCAAACATCCCGAAAGAGCTTATTTGTTTATTTGTGTTATATCTACTTAATACCTATTTTTAACTTATTTAAATTGACAGAAATATTGTATCATGTACAATGTGTTGAAATGTACATTATGAAATGGCTAAAATGAGCTAATTAACATTAACACTTGAATTTCCTCACTTTTGTGTGGTGAGAACACTTAAAATCTCTTAACAATTTTCAAGATACAATACATTGTTATCAAACACAGTCACCATGTTGTACAACACATCTTTTTGAAATATTTAATTTATATTTACTATATTAATTTCTTTGATTATAGTTATGATATTGGAAATTCAAACTCAGAAAATCTTAACATTTAACTCATTGAAAAATAACAATGTCAATGCCTATTACATGTTAACATAATGCTTTATGAAAACAATTTCCAAAACAAAAACAGGGAAAAAAAGTGGCATTGTGCTACATTTTGGCAACTTGCTTTCATGTCTGGCTTAGTAGAAGGCAACTGGATTCTCATATCTGCTTCTGTGTTCAATCTGTGAAATCACACATAGAAAACTCCTCTATATGGTCATAGGCACATGAGAGTGGGAAAGACAATTTCTTTTTCTTTTTCTTTTTTTTTTTTTTTTTTTTTTTTGAGATGGAGTCTCCCTCTATCACCCAGGCTGGAGTACAGTGGCGCTATCTCAGCTCACTGCAAGCTCCGCCTCCCAGGTTCACACCATTCTCCTGCCTCAGCCTCCAAGTATCTGAGACTACAGGCGCCCACCACCACGCCCAGCTAATTTTTTGTATTTTCAGTAGAGACGGGGTTTCACCGTGTTAGCCAGGATGGTCTCGATCTCCTGACTTTGTTATCCACCTGACTCGGCCTCCCAACGTGCTGGGATTACAGGTGTGAGCCACCGTGCCTGGCACAAATTCTTAATATTACTATGAAAGTAGTGTTGACCTCTGAAATCTACACTTTGAAAACAATCGAATTAAAGAGGTATTACAAACTCTCCTCTTAGTTTTGCTGATGACAGAATCTAAACAAGAGACTCCTAGTTAGCACCTCATGGCTCTGAGGGGCTGCATGATACACGCGGATGTATAAGGCTTCCATGGCTGGTTTCAGGATGCAAGGGGAGTGACAGGTGTGAAGAAGTAGAAAAGTTGAATGGAAAAGCTGGATGATACATAAGACAGCAAGGGGAAGTTTGTTCCTGGAGTAAGGTTATTTTACTGTTTGCCAGCATCTGCTTCCCCTCTCTGAGGGAGGACTAAGCTGTTCTTCCCTTTGAAATTAGATGCAGCCATGTGACTTGCTTCAAGCAGAGTGATGTGTGACACTTCCAGGAAGAAGCTGTAAGATCCAGTTTGCTGTTTGCCACACTCTTTTTCCCTCTTGGTAACCACCAATGTTCTATGTGGATATTCACTGCCCCATCAGCCTGGGACCCAGAGTGAGGGCAACACTGATGGGAAACAAAGTTCCCAGCTAACTCTTTGATACAGTTTGGATGTTTGTCCTCTCCAGATCTCATGTTGAAATTTGATCCCCAATGTTGGAGATGGGGCCTGGTGGGAGGTGTTTGGGCTTCAGGAACAAATCCCTCATGAATGGGTTGATGTCATCCCCTAGGTGATGAGTGAGGTTTTGTTTGTTTTTTGTTTGTTTTTTAGTTTTTGAGACGGAGTTTCACTCTTGTTGCCCAGGCTGGAGTGCAGTGGCGCCGTCTGGACTCACTGCAACCTCGGCGCCAGGGTTCAAGCGATTCTCCCGCCTCAGCCTCCTAAGTAGCTGGGATTATAGGTATGCGCCACCATGCCTGGCTAGTTTTGTAGTTTTAGTAGAGATGGGGTTTCTCCATGTTGGTCAGGCTGGTCTTGAACTCCCGAACTCAGGCGATCCGCCTGCCTCAGCCTTGCAAAGTGCTGGGATTGCAGGCGTGAGCCACTGCGCTCGGCTGAGTGAGTTTTTATTCTATTAGCTTATGTAAGAGCTCATTGTTTAAATATTGTGACTTCACTCCTCCTATGCTATGACTGCTCCCCTCTGCCTTCCACCATAATTGGAAGCTTCCTGAAGCCCTCACCAGAAACAGACGCTGGTACCATGCTTCTTGTACGCCCACAGAACCGTGAGCCAAATGAACCTATTTTCTTTATAAATTACTTAGTCTCCAGTATTCCTTTATAGCAATGTAAAGCAGACAAATATACCTTTGCTGGGCATGTAGCCCAAATGAGAGAATAAACACTTGTTATTTTCACCGTTTGAGATATTGGAGTTACTTGTTATAACAGTACAATCTAGCCCAGGCTGACTGATACAGCTGTCTTAGTCTGTTTTGTACTTCTATAGAAGGAATACCTGAGGCTGGGCAATTGATAAGAGGTTTATTTATCTCATTACAAGAAGCATGACATTGGCATCTGCTCAGCCTCTGATGAGGCTTTTGTGCTATGTCAGGATATGGTGGAGAAGGTCAAAGGGGAAGCTAGCATCAGCACAAAAGGGCCAAACTGGACAAGTGTCCTGGCTTTATGACAACGCACTTTCATGGGAACTAATCCATTCCCCTCGGAACTCACTCACTAGCAAGAGAACAGCACCAATCCATTCTCGAGGGATCCACCCCCATGACCCACACCTCCCACCACTGCCACGCTGGGGGTCAAATTTCAACATGAGATTTGGTGAGGACAAACAAACCATATCCAAAGCATAACAGCCATCTTACTGACAGGCAAATCAAGGATATGGACTCTGCCATTTAATGTACTTATTGTGAGCCTATTGTGCATTAGATACCACGCTAGGTGCTATGATTACAGAAAATTTAGATTTGGCACCAGCCCTCACAGGGTTTATAGTGCAGAAGGCATATAAATAAACGATATCACTGTTGTAATTGCTACTATTAACGAAGGGTAGTACAGAAGGGAGGAGTCCACGAATCCTGTATCAGTCAGGGAACCAGCGAGAAAAGGCATAATCGGCTAAAATTTTTGAAGGGATATTTTAATGCAGGGACTATTTTGGAGGTGTGGGCAAGGTTAAGGTAGGGGGGTGGGTCAACAGGAAAGTTGAGGCATCCAAGGACAATCAGCAGAAGAAAGCCAATCTCACCCCAGTCTGAAGTGAAGAAACAAGTGTTAGAAATAGTGTTACTGGACTAAGTGGGAGGTGGAATCATGGCAGAGGGGCCAGATGACACCAACTACAGCTGTAGCCAGAGCAAAACAGGGAGGGATTGGGAAGAATAGATATTCCAGCTTTTCTCTCCTCCTGCTCTCTGATCTCCCGCCATGCTCCCTATTGGCAAGATCCACCTGGAAACCAGATGTCAGGGCACCTGGGTGATGCCATCAATGCAGTTGGTAGAAGTCAACCTCCTGGTCCTCAGAGCAGGGTGGAGAAGGATCTGGAGGAACAAATAAAGACTATCCTCAACAAGGTCCTCAAAAGAGAAATGATAGGAATAGTTGATACAATATTTTTTGAAACTTTATTGCTTCATTAAAATGCTTAAAATTGCAAGGAGAGTCCACAGTTATAGAATAGGGGATAGGTCTGAATGAATATTCAGATGACTGGACACTTGAGGCTCCTATTAGAAGAGACGATGGACATATGGCTGGAAATCATACCCTGGATCTTTTTTTGTTGGAGGGAGTTGGGAGATGAAAGTCAAGGGCAGAGAGAATGGGTGGGGAATAAGGAGAAACATATCTTCTGGTCAGCTGGAGACCAGATCACTATAGATAAATTGTAAGGTGGGAATTGCATCATATTTTTCTAACCTAGTCTCAAAAGCCAGGCAGTATCACTTTTACACTGTTACAAAACAAGTTACAAACTGACCCAGATGCAAAGGGATAAAGGTTGATTCCATGGAGAAAGCAAAGTTCTATCATAGTGCTGAATAATACAGTAGCCAGTAGCCACACATGGCTGTTTACACTTCAATTAATGACAATTTAATAAAATTAAAAATCCAATTCTCAGTCATACTAGCCACATTTCATGTGTTCAACAGCTATGTGAGGACATGGAATATCTCCATTATTGCAGAAGTTTCTATTGGACAACACAGCTCTAGAACATATGAGACAGGAAATATTGTTGCAGCCATCTTGCAAATACAGTCTGCCACCAGGACCTAGGCAAACCAAATTGTATTGGAGAAGATGGTGCAGTGGCTCACAAGACATTGTGTACAAGGGTTAGCAATAATTGCTGCAGTTTATCATTAAGAGAGTACTTGGGTTAAAGTCTTAAAGAGAGGATGTATATGCCCAGGGGGCTAAAACTAGGGCCAATAGGAGGGCAACACAAAAGAGAGATTTCTAGGACAGTATGTTCCATAAGCCTCTTTGAGCATGTGACAAAAAGCCACCTCTCCCCAGGGAAAAAAAAAAGTAAATATACAGTATTATGCATTCAAGTTCAGGAGTCTATAGAACCTTCCAAATCAATCCATGGATTTGCCACATCAGAGCCCTACTGCAGGCTGTGAGCCCTTGGAAGTATTTCCTTATTCCCAGCCATTAGCAGAGGATTTGGTCCTGATGACACTTAATCACCATATGTTGACAGAAAGGGGCACTTTTTTTGCTGAATACAACTAAGAACTTTAATAGGTGGGGAGACATTTAAGTGGAGCAGACAACATCAGGAAACCAGAAAGTTTCCCAGCACTAGAGGAGTCCAAGTAGATGTGTGATAATATGGAGAGGATTTCGGCCTTCAAACATAACTGAGTAAGCCTTAGGTCTTGCCTTGAGGACCCAAGTTCTATAAAAGACAACAGTAAAGCCCAAGTGAAGGGATCATCACATACAATTTGAAGAGGGTAGAATCTACAGAGGCTTCATGGAGCTAGTGACATTCTTGGATCAAGTTCATATGTCAGATGGCTTCTTCCCTGAGGTTGAGTCCTCTCTAGAAGGCTCTTCAAGCCCCCATAACCACCAAAAAAAAATTGTTTTATCCTTCTTGTTCCCATGCCCAGTTTCCCTGATAAATCCAGACATATCTAAACTTAGCAGTGGACAGAGCTTGAACAGTCCTGAGTTGGTCTTCAGGCCCCTTGTAAACAGACCTCTGGCATACTTGTCGCATCCATTTCAAACATATCCCAGATACACTTTCATCCCCCACAATGTATTTTCTGAATTTTGAGTATCATTGTGAGAAACTCACATTGAATCTAAGGCTAAAATCATCTCAGCTTTTCTGACAGTCTCACTGCATTTGTAAAAGTCAGTTATATTCAGTTATTCTTTCCTCTCCCACTATTCGGTCAATTCTTCAAGATCAGGAGCTATATCCCCACTTCCTAAGCATACACTTGGCAGCCGTATGTTCCAGCCAGTGTTTTATTCTTGCAATTCTACAGGGATAGGGTTTTGGATACAACAGGCTGGTTTGAGCATAATTATTCTTAGTACATAAGCTTATCATTGTGTGTGTTATCCAAAATCTTAACGGACTACAGCACTCTACTTTTTATAGAGAGGAAGAGGCACGCCCCACCATTCCCAACACATATTGAATCTTGACTGAATGACTGTAGAAAGCAGATTGCCCTGGGTTTGAAACCCACTATCAGCTGTGTGACTTCGAGAAAATTACCTGGTCTCGCTAAGCCTCAATGTCCTCAGTTGCAAAATGGACATTCTATTCATACCAGGATTGTTTTAAATAACATTTAGCATGGTGCTTGGTGTATAAGAAGCATTTCAAAAATGTTGTCCACTGATTCTGTGACTTCTTCTCATATACTTATTTTTTTTTTTTTTTTCATGGAGAAGGCAAGATTGTTAATATCCTTTTGGGGCACACCTGGAGAAGTGTATCTTAAAAGACCTGTTTTACAACCACAGTCTGCACTATGGTGCACTGAGTGAGGTGAGTCATGCAAGTGTATGATCGATCTTTTTATTTAGAACGTTGATATTTCACGGACTTCTGAAAATTTATTACGATTTTTTGAAATATTACATTAAAAATTATAACCGGAGTTTTGCTGGCACCCTCTTAAATTTCGCACCCAAGGCAGTGCCTCATTCATTTGGCCCTTGTCCTGTCCTGCCTACTGTCACACCACGACCTAAATCTGAGACTAGAGCAGCCAGAAAAACTGGAAGGAAAAGAACCCTGTTCCCCACCTGAGTTTACCCTTCTGCCCTAGAGCTCTACCCCGACCCAGGAAAGTGGGCACCGGGAGCGTACTACAGCTCCCACAAGGCCACGCGGGACGGCGTCCTAGCTTATTGGCTGCGCCCGTCCCATCCTCCTCCCACCCCTCCCCGCCCCTGCTCGGATGACCCCGGGGGCTAGTGCCCGGCCAGTGTGCTCCCGAAGCCGGCTGTGGGCTGCGGCTCTGCTGGGATCAGGCTTCATGGCGGCGCAGCCGCTGTCCCGGATGCTGCGGCGGCTCCTGAGGTCCAGCGCCCGGAGCTGCAGCTCAGGGGCTCCAGTGACACAGCCCCGCCCCGGGGAGTCCGCGCGAGCTGCCTCGGAGGTGAGCCCACCCCGCCCGTGTCCACAGCTTCCCGGGGCGGGAGTGGCCGGGGCACACTGCCCTTTTACCCCAGTAGCTCCCGGCCTATCTGCTTGGCCGCTTCTAGGAGGGACCCCTTGGCAGTCCACAGTGGAACGGTGTTCTCCAGATGCACCTCCCGGTCTCACCCGCTAACCCAGCGGGAGAGGCTCCCGGGAGTCCTGCTTCAGAACCTCCCTGCCCCCCAGCCACGCCACCCCTGCCGGCTCTGAGCTTGGCCAGAAATTGGGGTAAGCAGAGGACTGGGACTTTGGGTCCAGTGAGATGTCTTATTAGTACCCTCCAGCCTTGCATTTGCACCCACCCTCTTTCTTAAACATTTTCCCTCCCTAGCCCCAGAGCTCAGAGATCAGGTGTCCCTGTGACACCTGCTTCATAGTGTGACTGACTAAACATGTCACCTCGGTGTCACCAACGGCGAGTTGTTACTGGAGTCCCAGGGCTCTGTAACCCATCCTTTGCTGACTCTCCTTGTCTCATTTTTATTAACCTTGGGAGGGTTCAGCCAGAACAGGGCAAGACTGGCCTCTTCCAGGTTAGAAATTAATACCTCTGACTTTAGGGTTTCGGGTAGGATCCCTCCGCCCTTGACGGCACCCTTCAGCGTGTTTCAAGTCATGAAAAGTTTTAGGTTTTGGTTGTTCTTCTGCTCAGGTGGTTAGGGAATAATTTGAGGGGAAAAACACCTCTTTTTCATTTAGTGAATCCTCTCTTCGGTACCTATCTAGTCGTTTTTTCCCGTCTCCCAGAACTAGGCTTCCTATCCTGGGATTCATAAGATCACTGCTTCCTCCTCCGCCATATTGCTCAATGACTTCCGCCACATTTGCTTTCCCCAAATCTAAGTCCCTCTGGGATCCTCAGATAAGCAGGCCCATGGTTGGGAAGTGAAGACTTTTTAGTATCCTCGAACTCTTGAACGTCATTGAAGAAGAGATAGTAAAGCAAAGATGGCTGAGAGATCTTTAAAGAATTCAAGAAAAGGGGACGTTTCTTCTCCACTCCCCCAACCCCCAGTTTATTTTGTACTGGTCTTTCATGAGAGAACCTGTGTTGAGTGGCTCACATGTGAAAGCAGTTAGTCCTCACTAAGCCATGTAAGGTGAGTAGAGTTTGTATGTTCAGGTGAGGGGGCTAATCAAAGTTAACTTTCCTCCAGTCGCAGAGCTGTAAAGTAGAGGGCAAGGAACTCTAATGATTTTCTGTCCTCCCTGTGTGGAGGCCAGGGAGAGAACCTGCTCCTGTCCATCCCTTTATGCTGTGAAGGGAGGGCTAATGTGGCAGAAAGGAGAACATAAGACTCTGGGGCAGCCCCATCCCTTATTAGGGGATTCACCAAGTCCCCTTACCCCTCAGTGTCTGCTTTCTCATCTGCAAAGTGAGAATAAAAGTGTCTACTTCACAGAATGTCACAGGGATTAAAAGAGTTAACATATGTTAACGTATATACTTAGAACAAAGCTTAGCCCGTGTAAGTGCTGTGTTATGTAAATGTTGGTGGTAATTACTATTATCCATGCTGCCACTGGCACATGCTGTGTCCTGTGAGTCCCCTCCCATCTGGACTTGTTGGATAGCTATTCTGTCAACTCACATTGAATCCTGGACATCTCATTAGGGTTATCTTCAGCAGACTGGGAGTTCCCGAGGGCTGGGTGCACCTCTGCCTTTCTATCCCCACAATCGCTTAACACAGGGTTGTGCAGGCAGTGGATTCAGCCAATAATTGTAGCTGCTTGAAACTTCGAGACACGTGGCATGGTAGACCACACTGGACAGGGAGTCCCATGTTTTCACCTGCCAGTTTCACCTCCAATTTCACCTGGCTCCTGGGGCTGTCACTTCCCTTTCCTTCATGTTTATAAAATCAGAGGGCTGGACTAGCCCATCATAAGATGGGGGAGGGCACAGAAATCTGTCTTGAGGAGACACTAAGGGGAAGTGAGCCTGGAAGTGGATCTGTTCTGCTCATCTCCAGAGCTTGCCAATTGGGGTGGGGATACCTTGAACCCCTTCTTGCAGGGTCTCTCTCTCCCAACACACCCACACAGGGCTCTGGTAGTCTGGTTTGGGATGGGAGGTGCTTGGAGAGCTAGGATGGAAAGCCACTGGGCATTGTTTGTGTAGCAGGGTGAGGGTGTGAGGGAGAGAAGTGAGGTGTAAGTGGGAGCTGGCTGTAAGAAAGGTGGCGGTGGGCTGAGTTCAAGAACAGGTCGAGTAGCTGCTATATGTGGAAAGGGGTAGTGTGTGGGTCAATGGGGAGGTGGGTGGAGGAGACACAGCGACCTGCCAGCATGTGTCTGAGGTGGCCCAGACAGTCTTTGCAGGGTTCAGCCCAGCCTGGGAGTACTGTACCCCTCTTTCTCCCTCTGAGGCTCCATCAGGGCTTTGTTGGGCAACAATGAAGCCTGCTGCCTGTGGTGGGGGGAGCAGGGAGAGTGAGTCCAGGCAAGGCAAAGGCACCCAGCTGTTCAGGGGGCCAGAAAAAACAAATGCTGGCTAGGGGTTAGGCTGCAAGGAAGTGGGTGTGGGTGAAGGTAGGAGGAGTACAGCAGGGCCTGGTGAGGGAGGATGAGGGGGAGCAGGGAAAGAGGGCTTTTCAGGGGCTCATCTTGACTTCCAATCTGCCAAGCTCCTCAAAATCCATGTGTCAGTGAAATGTGACTGTCCTTGTCAGAAGCCATAGGTGTAAAGACGTCACACTTAGGGTGGGAATGAGGGGAGGGGGAAGGAGAATCAGGCTAGGCTAGGCTCTTTGCTGGGTCCTCTCATTTAAAAGAGATTAATTTTAAGAGGCTGTTAATATACATCATCCCAATAGCAGGGTAAATCAGGGCCACTGATACTTAGATTCGGAATGTGCTTTTTTTTCTCCTCAATAACCCTGCCACTCTGTTTAGACTTTGGAGCTATGTGAGGGCTAGCCTTTAGCAGTCAAATAGATGCCCAAGATTAGTGACTAGTAGAGGAAGGCATCTTGAGGGCAGGGTCCCGCTTTAATGCCTTTGTCCCACCCTTCCCCACCCCCTTCACCCCACCCCAATCTGCACTGAGTAGACATGAGATGACCAGTAGTGTCCGGCAGGCTGCCTGGTGCCTGCTTATTAGCACCAGTATTGGTGGTCCTGGGGATGCTCAGACCCCATGTGGGTGGTGTGGCAGCAGCTTTGAAACCCCCCCTCTGGCCATCTGCTGTTAGTAGGGTTGGAAGGCTCGGGTCTTGGAAGGGAAGGGAAGCTGACAAACTAGAAAAACTGATCACAGCACACAATGGTGTTCCTCCACGGATCACTGATTGGAAACCTCTGTGCCAGGAACTCCTCCAGTTGAGTTACGTTGGATTATTATTTCCACGGCATAGATGAGGAAACTAAGGTTTGGAGAATTTAGGTGACTTGCTCAACAGCTAGACCTGGCTTGTAATATAGGCTCACCTACTCCAAATCCTGTGCTCAGAACCACAACAACTCGCCCTGGATTCAAATAGCACCTAGAGCTTGGTGTCACTAGGCTGATGGTTCTCAGCCCTGGTTGCACAGCTGAGGCACTATGTTAAGCTAGAATCTTTGGGACGGGGCTCTGTCATCAGTCCTTGAAGCTCCTTGAGTGATTTTGATGTGCTGCCAGGGTTTCGAATTCACTGTACCAGGTTAAACCATTTTGACAGTA
The DNA here is from genome assembly GCF_002776525.5 of Piliocolobus tephrosceles. Classification (NCBI taxonomy): domain Eukaryota; kingdom Metazoa; phylum Chordata; class Mammalia; order Primates; family Cercopithecidae; genus Piliocolobus; species Piliocolobus tephrosceles. The sequence continues at coordinate 128,822,954 of NC_045438.1, forward strand.
GAGACCAGCCGGGAAATGATTACCCCCATATAACTGGGTTTTGCATATACGACCTTTCTGTTTAGGGACAGGACTATTTGTTCATGTGATTCAAAATGTACCAACATCCTGTGCTAGACACTGGGGATACTGAATCAGGCAGGATGACTTCTCACAGAGAGGAAACAGGCCGGGCCAGGCTGGGACCCTGGGAATATGATCCGTTTAGGGCTTCCTACTACTTCTGACATGTCCCAGCCCTCCAGAGCAAGCAGAGTTACTGTCTACTCTGTCCTGTAATTCCCTCTGAATCTTGGACTCCTATGACTGGTGCTGATCTTTTTTTCCTCCAGGAGATTTAAGGGACAGGGAAAAAAGTAAAAGAATGAAAGTAGGGCATGCAGTGTTAGAGAAGAGAAGATGCAGGAATGAGGCTCGTTAATATCTAAGTAATGAGTTTGCATTGTTGGCAAGGTGAGAGTGTGTGTGTTTAGGAGGCTGGATTCAGAATGGGTGGTACGCATAGGGTCACAAAAGTTCTTAAAATTGAAATCTGACCAGCCTCTCCCATTGCCAGAACAAGAGCACTAAATTCCATTCTTCTTTTGAGAGAGTCTCGCTCTGTTGCCCAGGCTGGAGTGCAGTGGTACGATCTTGGCTTGCTGCCACATCTGCCTTCTGGGTTCAAGCGATTCTCTTGCCTCAGCCTCCCGAGTAGCTGGGATTACAGACTCCCGCCACCACACCCAGTGAACTTTTGTATTTTTCGATAGAGACGGGGTTTCACCATGTTGCCCAGGCTCGTCTTGCACTCCTGACCTCAAGTGATCTGCCCTCCTCGGCCTCCCAAAGTGCTGGGATTACAGACGTGAACCACCACACCCAGCCCCTAATTCCATTCTTGATTGCTCCATCACACTGCTTGCTCTCAGATTTCTGCTGAATCATGCTCCTTGGTCCTCTCACCTCCCAATTATTTGATTTATTTTGACTCCTCCCCCATCCAGCCACCCCATCCCCCCACCATGTTAAGACTGGGTTGAGGGGGGTATCTTGGCAAGTGAAAAGGTAGAATCTGGGGTGACTAACATGACTGAATGGCAAATAGCTGTTGATGAAAAAGAAGGCACAGCACGGCAATACATCCAGATTCCCAGGTATCTCATCGGACTCTGGTGGCTGATGGGATTCTTGATTATGGAGGGCCCCCGCCCCGCCCCGCCCCACCCCTGAGGCTGTCTGTGGAAAGGCAATGGGGTGAGTTTGAGTTTTCTCCATCACACCACAGAGAGGGAGGAAGTGACTGTTGTGATTATAGCAGACTGCAGTTAGAGAAGTGACTGCTGCTTACTCCCCACAGGGTGGTAAGCAGGGCTTCTCAGAGGAGGTGGGAAATTCTCCTGGGATGGGTAGAGTGAGGAACGTTTTATGGGCCCAGAAAATCGAGAGCAGCCTCACACACACTCTCATGTCTCTTATCTTTGAACCATTCAGTGGCTCTTGACCCAGTCAAGGGCTGCCGATGAGAATTACCTGGAGAGGTTGAAAACATCAGAGATGTTTCAGAGATCCATATTTAGTCAGTCTCCACTGGAATCCTTTTTTAAAGTTCTCCAGATGGTTCTAATGTGCAGCTGGAGCCGAGGAACTTACTGAAGCAAATACTTCTTCCTCCTAATGTAGGCATAGTTGCGCTGGACCTCTGGAGGGCTGGAGGCCTTCTACGCTCCATCATAATTTTAGGTGTTCACCTACCATCTTCCAATACCACCACTACCACCCGGCCCCCGTCTTTACTCCTAGCAAGACAACCTTAGCCTATAGCTGTATTCTTATTTTACAACTGGGAAAGCAGGCCTGGAGAAGTTAAGGGACTTTCACAGCATGCCAGGTCATACCTGCCGCAGAAACCAGGGTTTCTTGTCCCCATTCCAGAACCTTGTCTGTAGATCTCATGCATGACTTCCAGGGTTGTGATTTTTTTTGTCTGAAATATTCTAGAGAAGTGACTTCTACCCACCCTAGTTGTCATCCTCCTTATCTTCTTGGACTCTCTGTGTGATAGAAGGGAGGGATTTAGAACCTGGAATCCGAAGACCTGGATTTGAATCCCGCTTCTGCCGAGGGTGTTCTTGGACCCCATCCAAGCCTTAGTTATAACAATCCCTCGTGGAGTGGGAGTGGGAATGAAACAGAATGTTCTTTGGAAACTTTAAGATGCTTGGTAAATGTTGCTTCCTTGGAGGAATTATCTCATCAGCATCTGTCAGGACCTAGGCTGTACTCTCCAAGGACCGATACATCACGGGGAGATGGATCACACTAGTTCGGACTTGTACATGGGGAAGGGTGAAGCTGGCTCGCTCCCTTCTCTCTGCAGGACGGGTTTGGGCCTTGCTTGTGGCCTTCAGCAGTGCCTTCCCATTTATGCTCGAATGCTCGAGATCATGGGTGCACAATCCTTTTTTTTGTTTTTTTTGGCACTGGCTAGAGTGAAGAATAAGGGCTAATAGATTCCCCCACACCCTTGCCTCTACATTGCTGCCCAGCCAGAAATTCTCCCAGCAGAGATCACCACCCGCCCCCCACCCCCGACCCCCGAGCTGAATACTTAAGGGGTGGGTCTTTCTCCTCAAGCTCATTTTTCAATGAGAGGGACAATCCCAGCTTCTCCAACATGGCAGAGCCCAAACATGTGGAAGGGTTAGAAGCTCCGCACAGATGTCAGAGTAAGGGAGGGGGCAGGTGGTTCTCCTTGCGCCTCTCCCCAGCCCGGTAACAAGGGCCCATGCTTCCTCCCTGCCCTGTCTTTGCAGGAGCTGTCCAGGCGGAGGCAGTTCCTGCGGGAGCATGCGGCCCCCTTCTCTGCCTTCCTCACAGACAGCTTTGGCCGGCAGCACAGCTACCTGCGGATCTCCCTCACGGAGAAGTGCAACCTCAGATGTGAGTCACCTTCCTGGGCCCCCTCTGGGCTGGTGTCCCTCTGCCGAAGCAGCCTCTGAAATCTCCCTGTGCCTGGAAATCCTCCTGAATCCTCCAGTTCTGCTTTCTAACTTCCTCACTCGCTACCCCTTGCTTACCAGGCCAGGTGGGCTTCAGGGGTAAGATAGGGGTCAAGGCTGAGTTGTATGATTGTAGAAGCTGTGTCCTACTTGGGATTAGATTTGAAAACAGAAATGCAGTTGGATTTATAATTAAGATTGGGTCTTGGACCTCTCAGTCTTCAGGGATCCTTCCTTCTGTTTCCCTGTAGTTTCTGAAGTCCAGGACATGGCCAGGGGTGGGGCGGTGGACATTATAAACATGTGAAGTAGACAACCATGCCCATGGCAGCACTGCTGACTCTGGAGGTGCCCCAGTCCCGTAACAAATCAGCTGGGGCCAGGCTGATAACAAAGAGGCCTCATTTCATAATCCTTGCAAAGATTGCTCTGGACCTGTAGCCACTGCTGGAGGGACTTCCAAAGTTGATCTTCCTCCCGCCTTCCCCC